>NW_026652276.1:145593459-145595333 GCF_009828535.3 Hylobates moloch | reverse complement strand
CTACTAAAAAAAAAAAAAAAAAAAAAAAAATACAAAAATTAGCCAGGAGTGGCCGGGTGCGGTGGCTCACGCCTATAATCCCAGCACTTTAGGAGGCTGAGGAGGGCGGATCATGAGGTCAGGAGATCGAGACCAGCCTGGCTAACACGGTGAAACCCCATCTCTACTAAAAATACAAAAAATTATCCGGGCGTGGTGGCAGGCGCCTGTAGTCCCGGCTACTCGGGAGGCTGAGGCGGGAGAATGGCGTGAACCCGGAAGGCGGAGCTGGCAGTGAGCCGAGATCACGCCACTGCCGTCTAGCCTGGGCGACAGAGCGAGACTCCATCTCAAAAAAAAAAAAAAATTAGCCAGACGTGGTAGTGGGCGCCTGTAATCCCAACTAATCGGGAGGCCGAGGCAGGAGAATCGCTTGAACCCAGGAGACAGAGGTTGCAGTGAGCCGAGACTGGGGCCACTGCACTCCAGCCTGGGTGACAGAGCGAGACTCTGTCTAAACAACAAGAAAAGGCCAGGCACGGTGACTCACGCCTATAATCCCAGCACTTTGGGAGGCCGAGGCAGACGGATCACTTGAGGTTGGGAGCTCGAGACCAGCCTGGCCAACATGGCAAAACCTCATCTCTACTAAAATACAAAAAGTTAGCTGGGTATGGTGGTGCGCACCTGTAATCCCAGGTACTTGGGAGGCTGAGGCAGGAGAATCACTTGAACCTGGGAGGCGGAGGTTGCAGTGAGCTGAGATTGTGCCACTGTACTCCAGCCTGGCAACACAGAGGTTGCAATGAACCGACACGGTGCCACTGCACTCCAGCCTGGGCGACAGAGTGAGACTCTGTCTCAAAAAAAAGAAAAGAAAAAGAAAAAATCATTTCCTCCTCTGATTTCAAACTTTTTTTTTTTTTTTTGAGATGGAGTCTTGCCCTGTTGCCCAGGCTGGAGTGTGGTGGAGCAATCTTGGCTCACTGCAACCTCCATCTCCTGGGTTCAAGGGATTCTCCTGCCTCCGCGTCCCAAGTAGCTGGGACTACACGCGCGTGCCACCACACCCGGCTTATTTTTGTATTTTTGGTTGAGACGGGGTTTCACTATGTTGGCCAGGCTGGTCTCGATCTCCTGACCTCATGATCTTCCCACCTCGGCCTCCCAAAGTGCTGGGATTACAGGCATAAGCCACTGCGCCCGACCTAGATTTCAGAATTTTAAAGTGTGAATTTTATATAGCACTTTGTTTATTGCAAAATATTTATCATTTAAAAAGATTTTCACACTTGTCTCTTCTATTGGAGTCTAAACCGATTAGCAAGGTCTGATTTATCTTTGTATATAAGTAAACTGCATGAAGGCAGAGTTTTTTTGGTTTATGTTGTTCACTGCCACTTTCCCAATAACTTAAATTGTGCTTGGCCCATAGTAAATACTCAGTAAATATTTGTTGAATGAATGTATGATACTGCCTAACATCCAGCCTTCCATGCTGCAAGTTGTCAGTACACATTGTTGATCATACAAATGTTGGAGTTTTTTTGTGCAAATACATTCTCCACCCCACCCCTTAAAAGGCATGTGGTGACCTCGTTTGAAACAACAACAGCAACAACAAAAACCCGGTGACTTTGGGATTGAGAATATAGACCAATTTTTCAGAACTAAAATATCTCGAAGCTTTATGGTTTCAATTATCTAAGGGTGATGAAAAGCTTTGGTCATAATTCAGTATCAGTACATCCACGTCAGATACAGCATCATGAACTTTTATTACTTCATATATGGACTACCCTTTAAGAAATAATAATAGGCCGGGCGCGGTGGCTCAAGCCTGTAATCCCAGCGCTTTGGGAGGCCGAGGCGGGCGGATCACGAGGTCAGGAGAT
>NW_026652276.1:145467167-145588459 GCF_009828535.3 Hylobates moloch | reverse complement strand
TTTTTTTTTTTTTTTTTTTTGAGACAGAGTCTCACTCTCGCCCAGGTTGGAGTGCAGTGGCACGATCTTGGCTCACTGCAACCTCCGCCTCCCAGGTTCAGGCGATTCTCCTGCCTCAGCCTCCCAAGTAGCTGGGACTATACGCGTGTGCCACCACACCTGGCTAATTTTTTATTTTTAGTAGAGATGGGGTTTCACCATGTTGGCTAGGCTGGTCTTGAACTCCTGACCTCAAGTGATCCACTGGCCTTGGCCTCCCAAAGTGCTGGGATTACAGGTGTGAGCCACCACGCCCGGCCTATTCCTGAAATTTGTATGTACTAGTTTTGGTACCCATCAGAGTCTTGCCTTATCAACTATTATTATCATGGTTGCCAAATAACATATAGTTTTTTTATATTTATATATTAACCCACCTATAATTTGTATTGTTGTAATATTGTATGAGGCAAGAGTCTAAATCTATTTTCTTCCAAATAGCCATATACCATCCTTTATTGATTTGTCATTTTCCCATAAAAATAAAATGCTACCTTTATCATTTAAGTATGTATGTTTTCTTTCCTTTTTTGAGACAGGGTCTCATTCTGTCAGCTAGGCTGGAGTGCAGTGACACAACCACGGCTCACTGCAGCCTGGATCTCCCAGGCTCAACTTACACCTCAGCCTCCTAAGTAGCTAGGCTACAGGTATGCACCACCAAACCAGGTAATTTTTTATTTTTTGTAGAGATGGGGATCTCAGTATGTTGTCCAGGCTAGTCTTGAACTCCTGGGCTCAAGTGATCCTCCTGCATCAGCCTCCCAAAGTGCTGGGATTACAGGCATAAGCCACCATGCCCAGTCCATGTAAGTTTTCATAGGTACTTAGATCTAGTCTGGACTCTATTCCTGATTGTTTATTCATTTCTAAGTACATTCTTCCATGTGATCTTTGTAACTATTTCATTGAACTCCCCGCCCCCAGCCCCAAATCTTGTAGGGACTACTATAAACTGTTTAATAAGACTTTCCCCTTCTGTGTGGGAATTTGGCTTTTCATTAAATTTCTAGTTGCTTCTCTGGCACCCTGATAAGGCTAGTATTTCAACTATGTTACAACATTGCTTGTGGTAAAAATGATTTGACTGGTAAATTGCGTCTTCACTGGGAGAAACTAAAGTATCCAATGGAGACACTACATCTTAAATGCAATGACATCATAGGCATATGTCTCAGGAAGCTTGGAAGCTATGCCTGTGGGTAACGGGTCATAAAACTTTTAAAACCAGGTGTCTCGTGCACTTGTGTAATGTGGATCTCACATCTCAGACCTAAGTTGTATTGCTGTGTGAACTGCTACAAGGATCCCTGTGGAATGCCTGGCACTGCCCTACTTGCTGCTTCCTATCTTGTATTTTTCTAAGTGAATATGCCAAATGTGGACTAATGGTTTTCTAAGTCTGAATGTTTAAGACACCCTGCTGAACACAGCATTCTCACTGTAACTCCGTGAAGTGTACAATAATATACATTTGAAGGTAAGGATTGAAATATTTAGGCCGGGCGCGGTGGCTCACGCTTGTAATCCCAGCACTTTGGGAGGCCAAGGCGGGCGGATCACGAGGTCAGGAGATCGAGACCACGGTGAAACCCCGTCTCTACTAACAATACAAAAAAACTAGCCGGGCGTGGTAGCGGGCGCCTGTAGTCCCAGCTACTCGGAGAGGCTGAGGCAGGAGAATGGCGCGAACCTGGGAGGCGGAGCTTGCAGTGAGCCGAGATCGCGCCACTGCACTCCAGCCTGGGCGGCAGAGCGAGACTCCGTCTCAAAAAAAAAAAAAAAAATTTATAGTACTAGGTTTTCCCATTCAGTAATATGAATTCAGGATACATACATAAAAGACAACAAATGTTTTTCATTTTCTTCATTTAAGCTTTGCATTTTAATAACAAATTTAATAATTTGTTATTAAAAAACAGTATAAACTCTAAATTACCTTAAGAACAACCAAAACAACAAAAAAAGTTGTTTTATTAAAAGTTTGATTACAAATATATGTGTATGCCTTTACAAAGGTTTGAAACTTTGCCTACATTCATTGTTGAAGGAAATGCTAAATTTCAGCTGGAAGTTTGTGAAAATAATGTATCAATAGCTTTGTTAGAGTATTTGAAAATAAATCCAGCCGGGCGCGGTGGCTCACATCTGCAATCCCAGCAATTTGGGAAGCTGAGGTGGGCGGATCACAAGGTCAAGAGATGGAGACCATCCTGGCCAAATGGTGAAACCCCATCTCTACTAAAAATACGAAAAAAGTAGCTGGGCGTGGTAGTGCACGCCTGTAGTCCCAAGCTACTCGGGAGGCTGAGGCAGGAGAATCACTTGAACCCGGAAGGCAGAGGTTGCAATGAGCTGAGATCGCGCCACTGCGCTCCAGCCTGGGCCTGGCGACAGAGTGAGACTCCATCTCAAAAAAAGAATATAAATCCATATCCCTTTTAAGTTTTAAAAAAAGAACATTTTCCATTGTGACTTTTTTTCTTTTTTTTTTTTTGAGACAGAGTTTCACTCGTTACCCAGGCTAGAGTGCAATGGCGTAATCTCAGCTCACTGCAACCTCCACCTCCCGAGTTCAAGCAATTCTCCTGCCTCAGCCTCCCGAGTAGCTGGGATTACAGGCATGCGCCAGCACGCCCAGATAATTTTGTATTTTTAGTAGAGACCGGGTTTCTCCATGTTGGTCAGGCTGGTCTTGAACTCCCGAGCCCGGGTGATCTGCGTGCCTCGGCCTCCCAAAGTGCTCGATTACAGGCGTGAGCCACCACGCCCGGCCTATTGTGACATGTTTGCACTTGATATTCTTGTGAATATCAAATAGAATGCTTAATTTATCTGACATTATCAGGGATCCCAGTGTTCCATATCAATGAATTTTCTTTTTTTATTTGGAGACAGAGTCTCGCTCTGTTGCCTAGGCTGGAGTGCAGTGGCACGATCTCGGCTTACTGCAACTTCCGCCTCCCGGGTTCAAGCCATTCTCCTGCCTCAGCCTCCCAAGTAGTTGGGACCACAGGCGCATGCTACCACAGCCGGCTAATTTTTTGTATTTTTAGTAGAGACAGGGTTTCATCGTGTTAGCCAGAATGGTCTCGATTTCCTGACCTCGTGATCCGCCTGCCTTGGCCTCTCAAAGAGTTGGGATTACAGGCATGAGCCACCGCACCCCACCATAAATGAATTTTCAAGGTGACTTGAGCACCAACACTTCAATGATAATTATATTAAACTGCCATTTTTCTTCCCTCATTACATAGATTACTAAAAGTGATTTTTAACCTTTGTTAGGGTTGTCACGATTATTTTCAGCCTAGATCCCTTCTGTCACACTGCCCTTATACTTTAGCTCTTTAAATTACTCTTCTGTCCTCATTCATTTATGCAAATATTTATTGGACATCTACTCCATGCCAGGCACCATTCTGCGCAGCAGTCACAAAGCAAGGAAGTTACCTCATTGGTTACTTAATCATTTTACAACTTTCAAATTGCAGAGTATACCAGGAACAGTTATGTAGCACCAAACTACATATATGTGGATTTTTTTTTTTTTGCTATACATACTTGAAACTATACCCATTAAACATTAACTCCCCATTTCCTCTCTCTGTATATACTTTGAATTTTTCCTAATGATTGCAGCCATACTCAGTAACAGTCTAAAACTAGTACCTCAATTACCCATGTATCCATTCACTCACCTCTGAGGGGTGAATAGGATAGTCATTTTAAAATAATTTTGTGTTGTAAATAATTGAGTATATAAGCTTATTTTCCTTTGTATAACTCCATCTTTTTTTTTTTTTTTTTTTTTTGAAACAGAGTCTGGCTCTATCGCCCAGGCTGGAGTGCAGTGGCGCCATCTTGGCTCACTGCAACCTCCATCTCCTGGGTTCAAGCAATTCTCCTGTCTCAGCCTCCCAAGTAGCTGGGACTACAGGCACCTGCCACCATGCCCGGCTAATTTTTGTATTTTTAGTAGAGACGGAGTTTCACCTTGTTGGTTAGGTTGGTCTCGAACTCCTGACCCCAGGTGATCCACCAACCTCGGCCTCCCAAAGTGCTGGGGTTACGGACATGAGCCACTGCGCCTGGTAACCCCATATTTTTTTTTAAATAAAAAAAGGCCTCCCGCACATTTATTTATTTCAGATGGAGTCTTGCTCTGTTGCCCAGGTTAGAATGCAGTGGCACGATCTCAGCTCACTGCAACCTCTGCCTCCTGAGTTCAGGTGATTCTCCTGCCTCAGCCTCCTGAGTAGCTGGGATTACAGGCGTCCCCAACCATGCCCAGCTGATTTTCGTATTTTTTGGTAGAGACAGGGTCTCGCCATGTTGGCCAGGCTGGTCTCGAACTCCTGATCTCAGGTGATCTGCCAACCTTGACTTCCCAAAGCGCTGGGATTACAGGCGTGAGCCACTGCGCCCAGCCTTGTTTTCTATATTCATTACTCCTATTGATGGTATACTTCTCATCATTTTATTTTCCAATTATTGAGCAGCCTCCCTAGCCAGAGTAGGCTCAGAGACTCCTCCCCTGACCTTTTAATGTCAGTAAGTATCTGAATTGTTTCATAGAATACAAATATGCACTATTTTTGACCATTTGATTCATTTAATTTTAACTTAATTGGGAGGGAAAAAAAAATTCACACTAAAAATTAACCCAAAGCATTAAGTTTGACATCAAGGGTAGGCATACATTAAAATGCTGGGCTTTTAATTGCCACAGCAAAGCAATATGTATTTGTGCCTAATAGTTCAAGTTGCTGTGCAATTCAAAATGTTCTCGGTGGCTCATGCCTGTAATCCCAGCACTTTGGGGAGGCCGAGGTGGGCGGATCACCTGAGGTCAGGAGTTCGAGACCAGTCTGGCCAACATGGTGAAACCCCATCTCTACTAAAAATACAAAAATTAGCTGGGTGTGGTGGCACATGCCTGTGATCCCAGCTACAGGAGGCTGAGGCAGGAGAATCACTTGAACCTGGGAGATGAAAGTCGCAGTGAGCCGAGATCGCGCCACTGCACTCCAGCCTGGGCAACCGATAGCGCGAGACTCCATCTCAAAAAAGAAAAAAAAAGTTCTAACATTGATAAGCAATGACACCCTAAACAAGCAAGGGCCAGGCTTGGTGGCACACAGATCTACTCTTGAGGGCAAAGCAATAGGGTTGCTTGAGCGCAGGAGTCCTATGATCATGTGAGTAGACACTGAACTCCAGCAAAGGCAACATAGTGCCCAGCATAAAATTGTTTTATTGGTTTTATGAATGTTCATCTCACCTCCTCGCTCCACAGATTACCACTCCACAGGGTAACCACTATGAGGAGATTGGTGTATATTCTTTTTTTTTGAGACGGAGTCCCAGTCTGTCGCGCAGGCTGAAGTGCAGTGGTGCGATCTTGGCTCACTGCAACCTCCACCTCCTGGGTTCAAGTGATTCTTCTGCCTCACCCTCCTGAGTAGCTGGGATTACAGGCGCCCACCACCATGCCTAATTTTTTATTTTTTAGTAGGGATGGGGTTTCACCATGTTGGTCAGGCTGGTCTCAAAATCCTGACCTCAGGTGGATCCACCTGCCTTTGGCCTCCCAAAGTGCTGGGATTACAGGCGTGAGCCACTACGCCCAGCCTGGTGTATATTCTTTTTTTTTTTTTTGAGACTGAGTCTTGCTCTGTCTCCCAGGCTGGAGTGCAGTGGCGCGATCTCGGCTCACTGCAAGCTCCGCCTCCTGGGTTCATGCCATTCTCCTGCCTCAGCCTCCCGAGTAACTAGGACTATAGGACTACAGGCACCCGCCACCACGCCCAGCTAGTTTTTTGTATTTTTAGTAGAGACGGGGTTTCACCATGTTAGCCAGGATGGTCTCGATCTCCTGACCTTGTGATCCACCTGCCTCAGCCTCCCAAAGTACTGAGATTATAGGCGTGAGCCCGGCCCCTGGTGTATATTCTTATAGATCTTATTCTATGCACAGGATAATAATTTAAAAGCCAAATACTTTGCCGGACGTGGTGGCTCACACCTGTAATCCCAACACTTTTCGAGGCTGAGGGAGGTCAATTTGTTTGAGCCCAGGAGTTTGAGACCAGCCAGGGAAACATGGCAAAGCCTCTTCTCCACAAAAAAATACAAAAATTAGCCAGGCATGGAGGGGTGCGCCTGTAGTCCCAGCTACTTGGGAGGCTGAAGTGGGAGAATTGCTTGAGTCAGGCAGTCGAGGCTGCAGTGAGCTGTGATCGCACCACTGCACTCCAGCCTGGGTGACAGAGTGAGACCCTGTCTCAACACAAAAACACCAGAACGTTTCACCCAAGTGTTTCTGGGAAGACAGACTGCAGGCTTTTTAGATTTTTTTTTAGGGCTCCAGGACCTAAATAAGATTAAGTGGGAACCACGGTTGTAAGAAGTCACAGAACCAACAGCAGCAGTTTTTCTTACCCGCTAGTTGAAAACACGTATCTTTTTTTTTTTTTTTGAGATGCAGTTTTGCTCTTGTTGCCCAGGCTGGAGTACAATGGCATGATCTCAGCTCACTGTAACCTCTGCCTCCCAGGTTTAAGAGATTCTCCTGCCTCAGCCTCCCAAGTAGCTGGAATTAAAGGTGTCCACCACCATGCCCAGCTAATTTTTTTTGTATTTTTAGTAGAGACGGGGTTTCACCATGTTGGCAAGGCTGGTCTTGAACTCCTGACCTCAGGTGATCCACTCACCTCAGCCTCCCAGAGTGCTGGGATTACAGGTGTGAGCCACAGTGCCCGGCACACTTAGATCTTAATAGTAAACAGAAAAAGTGGAGGTCCAGAAATATCTAAGCTTTTATTTCTATTTTGAGTAGTTATGCTCAAAATAGCTTTCTGCCTCAGCGTCCCAAGTAGTTGTGACTACAGGTGCACACTACTGAGCTCAGCTCCCTAGTCACAAAATATACTTAAAAAGGACAAGACTTTCAAACAGTAAGCTTTTTTTTTTTTTTTTTTTGAGATGGAGTCTTGCTCTGTTGCCCAGGCTGGAGTACAGTGGTGCTCTCTGCTCACTGCAACCTCTGCCTCCCAGGTTCAAGTGATTCTCCTGCCTCAGCCTCCTGAGTAGGTGGGAGTACAGGCGCATGCCACCGTCCCTGGCTAATTTTTGTATTTTTAGTAGAGATTGGGTTTCACCATGTTGGCCAGGTGAGTCTCAAACTCCTAAGAAGACCTCAGGTGGATCCACCTGCCTGGGCCCCGCAAAGCACTAGGATTACAGGCATAAGCCACCATGCCCAGCCCAAAAGGTAAGCTTTTTTTTGGTTCTGTTTTGTTTTCTGAGACGGAGTCTCACTCTGTTGCCCAGGCTGGATGGAGTGCAGTGGTGCGATCTCAGCTCACTGCAAGCTCCGCCACTCTGGTTGACGCCATTCTCCTGCCTCAGCCTCCCAAGTAGCTGGGATTACAAGCACTCGCCACCATGCCTGGCTAATTTTTGAATTTTTAGTAGAGATGGGGTTTCTCCATGTTGGTCAGGCTGGTCTTGAACTCCCGACCTCAGGTGATCCAGCCGCCCTGGCCTCCCAAGTGCTGGGATTACAGGCGTGAGCCACCGTACCCAGCCTACTGTCTTAATAAAGACTGTCTTCCAGGCTGGGCGTGGTGGCTCACGCCTGTAATCCCAGCACTTTGGGAGGCCGAGGCGGGCAGATCACCTGACGTCGGGAGTTCAAGACCAGCCTGACCAACATGGAGGAACCTCATCTCTACCAAAAATATAAAATTAGCTGGGGTGGTGGCGCATGCCTGTAATCCCAGCTACTTGGGAGGCTGAGGCAGAATTGCTTGCACCCGGGAGACGGAGTTGTGGTGAGCTGAGATCGCGCCATTGCACTCCAGCCTGGGCAACAAGAGCGAAACTACATCTCAAAAAAAACAAACAGGCTGCGCGCAGTGGCTCACGCCTGTAATCCCAGCACTTTGGGAGGCCAAGGCAGGTGGATCACGAGGTCAAGAGATTGAGACCATCCTGGCTAACACGGTGAAACCCTGTCTCTACTAAAAATACAAAAAAAAAAAATTAGCCAGGCGTGGTGGAGGGCGCCTGTAGTCCCAGCTACCAGGGAGGCTGAGGCAGGAGAATGGCGTAAACTCGGGAGGCAGAGCTTGCAGTGAGGCGAGATTGCGCCACTGCACTCCAGCCTGGCTGACAGAGTGAGACTCCGTCTCAAAAACAGAAACAAACAAACAAAAAACCTGTCTTCCAGATTGCGGCTAATGTTTTCAGTGTTGATATACTGCTTAAGTCTTTTAAAGTACTCATATAGTCAACAATGTTCTATTTAAAACTATAGGTTCTTTTTATTATTAAAGCCAAACCAAACCTTTATTATTATTAGAGACAGGATTCTCACTATGTTGCCCAGCTGGAGTGCAGTGGTTATTCACAGGCACAATCGTAATAGCACACTGCAGCCTTGAATTCCTGGCCTCAAGCAATCTTCCTGCCTCAGCGTTCCAAGTAGCTGTGACCACAGGTGCACTCGACTGCGCTCGGTTCCCTAGTTGCAAAATTTAATTACTTAAAATAATTTTAAAATAATAAATGTATTATTTAAAAAGGACAAGTCTTTCAAAAAGTAAGCTTTTAAATAAAGATGTCTAGTTGGGCATGGTGGCTCATGCCCATAATCCCAGCACTGTGGGAGGCCAAGGTGGGAGGATTGCTTCAGCCTGGGAGGCAGAGGTTGCAGTGAGCCAAGAACACACCACTGAACTCCAGCCTGGGTGACAGAGACCCTGTTTCAAACAGAACAAAAGATGTCTGAGGCTTCAATCCCCTAATACCTTTTCTTTCGAGACCACTTTGGCCAGGCTGGTCTCGAACTCCTGACCTCAAGTGATCCACCTGCTCAACCTCCGAAACTGCTGGAATTACAGGCATGAGCCATGACGTCTGGCCCTAACCCCCCCACCCCCCCTTATTTTTTTTGGAGATGGAGTCTCACTCTTACCCAGGCTGGACTGCAGTGGTGTGATCTTGGCTCACTGCATCCTCCACCTCCCGGGTTCAAGCGATTCTCCTGCCTCTGCCTCCTGAGTAGTTGTGATTACAGGTGCGTGCCACCACACCCGGCTACTTTTTGTATTTTTAGTAGAGACAGGGTTTCACCACGTTGGCCAGTCTGGTCTTGAACTCCTGAAATCAGGTGATCCGCCCACCTCGGCCTCCCAAAGTGCTGGGATTACAGGCATGAGCCACCAAGCCTGGCCCCTAACACCATTTTTTTGTAGAGTCTCGCTCTGTCGCCCAGGCTGGAATACAGTGGGGTGATCTCGGCTCACTGCAAGCTCCGTCTCCCGGCTTCACACCATTCTCCTGCCTCAGCCTCCTGAGTAGCTGGGACTACAGGCGCCCACCACCACACCTGGCTAATTTTTTTGTATTTTTAGTAGAGACGGGGTTTCACCGTGTTAGCCAGGATGGTCTCAAGCTCCTGACTTCGTGATCCGCCCGCTTCGGCCTCCCAAAGTGCTGGGATTACAGGCGTGAGCCACTGTGCCTGGCTGCCTAACACGTTTTTTTAAAGGTCACTTGAAACACCCTCTTCTTTCACATTACAGTCATTTATGTGTGTTTCCTACTGGAATATATTCAGACTTCTTAAGATATTAGCTTCCTATAGGCCAGGAGCGGTGGCTCACGCCTGTAATCCCAGCAATTTGGGAGGCGAGGCGGGCGGATCACGAGGTCAGGAGATAGAGACCATCCTGGCTAACATGGTGAAACCCCTCTACTAAAAATACAAAAAATCAGCCGGGCATGGTGGTGGGTGCCTGTAGTCCCAGCTACTTGGGAGGCTGAGGCAGGAGAATGGCATCAACCAGAGAGGTGGAGCTTGCAGTGAGCCGAGATCGCACCACTGCACTCCATCCTGGGCGACAGAGTGAGACTGTGTCTCAGAAAAAAAATAAAAAATAAAAATAAAAATAAAAAAGGCCGGGTGCCGTGGCTCACATCTGGAATCCCAGCACTTTGGGAGGCCGAGGCAGGTGGATCACGAGGTCAGGAGATCGAGACCATCCTGGCTAACATGGTGAAACCCCATCTCTACTAAATATACAAAAAATTAGCTGGGCGTGGTGGCGGGCGCCTGTAGTCCCAGCTACTCGGGAGGCTGCGGCAGGAGAATGGTGTGAACCCGGAAGGCGGAGCTTGCAGTGAGCCAAGATGGCACCAACCACTGCACTCCAGCCTGGGGGACAGAGCAAGACTCCGTTTCAAAAAAAAAAAAAAAAAAGGTATTAGCTACCTATCTTTCCTTCAGCATGGTGCTAGTACTGAATATTCTCAATATTTACAATTTGGTCTCCCTCAAAAGAGAAAAACAAGGGTTTTAAAAGAACCAAAGAAAAGACAAGGAATAACATTCTAGTGTAAGAAAAAATATTTTTAAAAATGAGAAATATTGGGAAATTAAAACTCAGGATGGGTAAACTTTCGTATAAATACGCACTGGGGGGATGTGAGGGAAAAGGAAGGACCAGTTCCTCAATCAATCATATTTCTCCATTGTACCACAATAAAGAGACAATCCCATTTTCAAAGAAATTAGCTTTTATTTGAGACTACTTTTCCCCACATGTATCTTTTAAGAATTCTATGCTATATGATAACCTGCTTATCCACTGTCCCAATACCAAAATTTCTAACAGCAAATTATACAACTGCTCTAGGTAATAAATAAGGGTTGTCCTTCACTGATTAAGGGAATAAACTTCAATAAATTTAACAACAACAAAAAAAATCACACTTTAGTTTTTAAGTTTTAACAGATGTATTTCAAATACAGCATGTTTTACAGGAGTTCACAAGCTTTTCATCTCAAAAAAAAAAACTTTCAACTACCTGACTGTTCCATTCTACCCCAGACAAACCTGACATGACTGAACTACTTCATGTGTTACTTTCCTGAAAATAAAGTTAAAAAAAAAAAAAGAGCTCGGCCGGGCGCGGTGGCTCACGCTTGTAATCCCAGCACTTTGGGAGGCCGAGGCGGGTGGATCACAAGGTCAGGAGATCGAGACCACGGTGAAACCCCGTCTCTACTAAAAATACAAAAAAATTAGCCGGGCGTGGTGGCGGGCGCCTGTAGTCCCAGCTACTCGGAGAGGCTGAGGCAGGAGAATGGCGTGAACCCAGGAGGCGGTAATACACTATCTAACACAAAAGAAGCTTTAAAAAGACAGTTTCTTTCCTTATTTGATTAGCTAGAAGTTTATCTAGGTAAAAGCAAAAAAATTTACAAAGCATAACATTGGGATTCTTTTTATACTCAAGATGTTTAACTGCTCAAAATGACAATTACATCTTTAAGAGTATAATAAAAGGGGTGGAAAACAGCAACACAATTGACAAAAGTGTAGATGCTAAATAAACCAAAGTGTTTTTCTTAAGGAGTAGGAAGAATCCAAAGCTTGGGGACATCTCAGAATTGAAAAGAAAATAAAGAGGAAAAAAAATGTCCTTAATTGCAACCATTCCGTTATCAATAGCGTCCTAAAAGAGAAAAAGCAAAAAAAAAAAAAGTTAACAATTATAGTTTAATTTGCCTCATATTTTTCCAACTATTAACTGCCACCTTCCACCTTATACTCTAATATTCTAAAGTAAGCCATTAATTAGAAATGAGGTTTTTAATGCTAAAAAAGCAAAGTTCACATACTTGGGCTGTAGGAACGAGATCTTGATCGTGATCTATATCGACTATAATATGGAGAAGGTGATCGTCTTCTGTAAGAAATGAAAGATTACTTAGCATACTATATAATCACTCCACTGAGGCAGATTAAAATAAAAATTCCTCATCATTCAAAATAATAATGTACCGAAGGTGATAACTACTTAAGTTCTCTTTGTGCCAATGAGAAAAGTATATAGCACAAAAAAATACTGGCATATACAGATTGCTAACTTCTGTTCCCAAAGCATCATATATAATCTATTTTAAAAATCAAGTTTTTATTCATATGTATCCAACATAAAAGTGCGAAGTAACACTACTATCATCTAATTTAGAACAGAAAGCTCAAGTTAAAACATTACCTGTACCGGTAATCATAGTCTTCATATCTGTCATACCCACGATCATATCCTCTATCATAGTAAGAATCTCGACGTCTGCCACCACCTCCACCTCCACCGCCGCCGCCTCCTCCACCACCACCACCACTACTGCATAAAAATGTAAAAATTCTGCATTAGTGTGAATGACTACTTTCCAGGACACTTTAATACAAACTGAATGGCTTAAAAAAGAGAAAAGTGAGAAAGAACATCCCTTTCATGAGAAATTGCCTCCGTATCTCATTTTACTGACTCCTATGGTATTCTGGTTTGCCTTATTCAACTACATACATAACAAAGGGCTTCACAAAACTCTCAAAACTCTTAACTGCTCTTCTACTAATGCACTGCTCAAATCAAAATCTTTTCAACAAATTGAAATGATGAAGCACTGTGTGGAGCAGCAGTATAAAAATGCTAAGATGCATCCCTACTGCTAAATGAGACTGGTAAATAAATAAATAAATGAATAAAAGGTGTATCCCTGTGACTAAAAGGCAATAAACACCAAGAATTTTAAAGTAACTAACTCTGGACACCAAAGAGAATAACAAGGAATGACTATATTCCTTCTTTTATTCCCAAGAAATACCTCTGTGAATACTGCCTTTGGTTGTATATTTTATTTTATTTTTTTGAGACGGAGTCTTGCTCTGTCGCCCAGGCTGGAGTGCAGTGGTGTGATCTCGGCTCACTGCAAGCTCCACCTCCCGGGTTCATGCCATTCTCCTGCCTCAGCCTCCTGAGTAGCTGGGACTACAGGCGCCTGCCACCACACCCAGCTAATTTTTTGTATTTTTAGTAGAGACAGGGTTTCACCGTGGTCCTGATCTCGTGATCCACCCACCTCGGCCTCCCAAAGTGCTGGGATTACAGGTGTGAGCCACTGCGCCCGGCCAATGAATATTGCGAGCCAGCCAGGAGGGTTGTATATTTAAAAACATTATCAAAACCCCTACTTACGTTTTTTTCTTTTTTGAGAAAGAGTCTCACTCTGTCGCCCAGGCTCACTGCAACCTCCGCCTCCCAAGTTCAAGTGATTCCTGTGCCTCAGCTCCGGAGTAGCTGGGATTATAGGCATGTGCCACCACACCCGGCTAATTTTTGTATTCTTTTTTAGTAGAAGCAGGGTTTTGCCATGTTGCCCAGGATGGTCTTGAACTCCCAGCCTCAAGTGATCTGCCTGCCTCAGCCTCCCAAAGTGCTGAGATTACAGGTGTGAGCCACTACACATCAGACTGGGGTACAATGGCTAATGCCTGTAACCTCAGCACTGGGAAGTCAAGGTGGGTGAATCCCTTGAGCCCAGGTGTTCAAGACCCACCCCGGCAATGTAATGAGACCTCTCTAAGAGAGTCCTTCTCTCTTTAAAACAAAAAAACTAGCATGGTGGCATGCACATGCAGTCCCAGCTATTTTGGAGGCTGAGGTGGGAGGATTGCTATGACCCAGGAAGAAGATGCAGCGAGCCAAAGTTGTTCACAAGGTGCTACACGTTCTTTTTATAACCTACCCCCAATCTTATTCTTTTGCTTATGAGGCGCAACATCACTGTAAACTCTGCTTCTCAGGCTGAAGCAATCCTCCCACCTCAGCCTCCTGAGTAGCTAGGACTACAGGTGCCTGCTACCACGCCCAGCTAATTTTTGTATGTTTTTAGGAGAGATGGGATTTCACCATGTTGTTCAGGCTGGTCACACACTCCTGGGCTCAAGTGATCCACCCACCTTGACTTCCCAGTGCTGGGATTATACGTGTTGAGCCACTGTGCCCGGCCTACTGTGGAATCTTTTAATATGTTTAACAAATGCTAAAATCAATAAAATCTGTCTTATACACAGAGACTTCCCCAGGTCACATAAGAACAAAAAGAGGGATGGGCGTGGTGCCTCACGCCTGTAATCCCAGCACTTTAGGAGGCCGAGGCAGGCAGATCACGAGGTCAAGATTGAGACACCATCCCGGCTAACACAGTGAAACCCGTCTCTACTAAAAATACAAAAAATTAGCCGGGCGCAGTGGCAGGCACCTGTAGTCCCAGCTACTTGGAAGGCTGAGGCAGAAGAATGGCGTGAACCTGGGAGACAGAGCTTGCAGTGAGCTGAGATCGCGCCACTGGACTCCAGCGTGGGCGACAGAGCGAGACTCCATCTCAAAAAAAAAAAAAAAAAAAGAAAACAAACAAAAAAACAAAACAAAACAAAAAACAAAAAGAGAATCAGTATTTAAACAGCAAATGATATTTTTCTAGTATTCAATAATTTTTCTCCTTGTACAGTACAAAGAGCTGAGCCAGGTCTGGGGAAAAAAAAAAGCCAGGATGTACTTTTGATAGTTTTTATTTAACCTGTTCCTCAAACATACATGTGTAAAAATAAAAAGACTGGCTGGCCAGGTGCAGTGGCTCACACCTGTAATCCCAGCACTTTGGGAGGCCGAGGCGGGTGGATCACGAGGTCGGGAGATCAAAACCATCCTGGCTAACACAGTGAAACCCCATCTCTACTAAAAATACAACCATCCAGCCAAACAAACCCCACCCCCCTCAAAAAAAAAAAAAAAAAAAAAAAAAAAAAAAAAAGACTGGCTGAGGCAGGTGGATTGCTTGAGCCCACGAGTTCAAGACCGGCCTGTACAACATAGTGAAATCTTATCTCTAAAACACAAAACCAACAAACAAACAAAAAAAAACGTATTTAACTTTCAACTCTATCCTGCCACGGTGGCTCACACCTGCAATCCCACACTTTGGAAGGCCAAGGCAGGCAGATCACTTCAGCCCAGAATTTCAAGACCAGCCTGGGCAACAAGGCAAAATCCTACATGGCAAAACCCCATCTCTACAAAAAACACAAAAATCAGCTGGGCGTGGTGGCAGGTGCCTATAGTCCCAGCTAACTGGGAGGCTGAGGTGGAAGGACTGCTTGACCCAGGAAGCAGAGGTTGCAGTGAGCTGAGATGGCGCCACAGCAGCCCAGCCTGGGCCACAGAGTGAGACCATGTTATGTTCCAAACCCAACCCCCTTGCCAAAATCAATTCTAATTATAGGAAAAAAGTTTCTCAGTAATCAAAATTTTGCACATATTTCTGGTGGATTTCATAGTTTAGCTTAGGAAACTTGAACTCTTACTGAGTTGGTCTGCCCATGTAGATGCCTGGTGTTGGTGTGTGCGCTCTCTTGGTGATAGAATAATCCACCCGAATTCTTCTACCATCCAGCTCCATTCCATTTGCCCTTTCCATAGCCTAGAAAGAATAGGCACAAAAAGTCACGTATAATTCACCAGTCTTGAAGTAATCATTACTTTAAATTAAGCACAAAGTACATGTAATCCAAATAAACTCCTGATTTTGAAAATGACAGCAGTGTAGCTTGTACAGGGCATTGTGTGGACAATTCTAGACCTCAACAACGTCCAGAACACATTTTAATTTACTCAGCAGAAAGAGTAGTTAATAAACTTTCCCAAATAATTTTCCAGTTCTGGTTCAATTCCCATTCCCCACTCCATGAGATCAGCAAAGAATAGTTAACAAACTTTCCTAAATAATTTTCCAGTTCTGGTTCAATTCCCATTCCCCACTCCATGAGATCAACAGGGGAGCGGAGACTGAAGTCTTTTCAAGCTAAACTTCTTGTAGGTTGCCCAGGTAGACTGCCACTTCATACTTTCTAGTCTCCAGCAATTTCACTTACAAAGACTGATTTCAGAACATTAAAAAGGGTTTGCTAAGCTTTATACACGTTCTTTTTATAACCTGCCCCCAATCTTATTCTTTAGTTTGCAGTCTAGTATACTGATTAAGACTCAGTGAGGAGCCAAGAAGAAATGATATAAACAGACAAGAACAAATTTATGGTAATGCCTTTCAGCCTTTTACTGAGACTGAACTAATAAAAGTATAATAAACTAATAAAAACTACACAATTTTTATGTATCCACAAATATTTCCCCGTAAGAGTGCCCCATAAACTAAACATCATTAAAAAAAAGGGGGGGGGGTCTCACTCCATTGCCCAGGCTGGCAGTGACAAGATCATAGTTCACTGTGGCCACAAACTTCTCAGCTTATGCAATCCTCCAGCCTTAGTCTCCTAAGTAGCTAGGACCACAGGTTTGTGCCACCATGCTCGGCTAATTAAAACAAAAATTCTTGGTAGAGAAGGGGTCTAAACAGTATTCCATTCAATGGATTGCATTTTATTATTTATTTATGAGACCAAGTTTCGTTCTTGTTGCACAGGCTGGAGTGCAATGGCATGACCTCGGTTCACTGCAGCCTCTGCCTCCTGGATTCAAGCGATTCTCCTGCCTCAGCCTCCCAAGTAGCTGGGACTACAGGCATGTGCCACCATGCCCAGCTAATTTTTTGTATTTTTAGTAGAGATGGGGTTTCACCATGTTGGCCAGGATGGTCTCGATCTCTTGACCTCGTGATCCGCCGACCTCGGCCTCCCAAAGTGCTGGGATTACAAGCGTAAGCCACCACGCCTGGCCTGCATGCATTTATTTTTGTAGAGACAAGATCTCGATATGTTGCCCAGGCTGGTCTCCTGACTCGTGGCCTCGAGGGACCTTCCCACCTCAGCCTCCCAAATAGCATGAGCCACCTTGCACAGCCTAATTCTTGAAGATAAGAGATGTCTCTTTGGTCTCTTTGAAAAGACCTCAGAGTATTATTTGTTGCTGGGACAATTTTTTTTCCTTTTCTCTCACACACATATATATATTTGTAGAGACCAAGTCTCCCTATGTTTCCCCAGGATGGTCTCAAACTCCTGGGCTCAAGTAAATCCTCTTCCCAAAGTGCTGGGATTAGAGGCATGAGCCACCACACCCGGTCCAATTTTTGAAAAGAACTTTACATCACATAAATGTCTGCAAAAGCAAAGCTGTAACAAATTTAACACATCTTCCATTTGAAGTTCCAAAAATCAAAATTCTCTAAGTTGATCTCCCCCCACCCCATCCTAAGCACCCCCCCAAAAAACACACACAAAATCTGTAAGTACTTCTTACTAAAACAGGGTGAGGAGCTTCTATTATTATCTTCACCATATGCACATTAATAACTTTGACACTTCAGTGAAATTTTCAGAATCAGGGAAAAGTTAGTCAAAAAGGAATACAAATTTTAAAAAGATTTTAAAAATCACTTTAGGCCGGGCACAATGGCTCACACCTGTACTCCCAGCACTTTGGGAGGCCAAGATGGGTGGATCATGAGGTGTCAAGAGATCAAGACCATCCCGACCAACATGGTGAAACCCCATCTCTACTAAAAATACAAAAATTAGCTGGGTGTGGTGGCATGCACCTGTAGTCCCAGCTACTCGGGAGGCTGAGGCAGAATTGCTTGAACCCGGGAGGCAGAGGTTGCAGTGAGCCAAGATTGTGCCACTGCCCTCCAGCCTGGCAATGGAGCAAGACTCCGTCTCAAAAAAAAAAAGAAAAATCACTTTAGCCAAGTGAAGTGGCTCATGCCTGTAATCCTGGCACTTTGGGGAGGCCAAGGAGGGCAGATCGCTTGAGGTCCAGAGTTTGAGGCTAGCCTGGGCAATGGGGCAAAACCCCGTCTCTACCAAAAAAATACAAAAATTAGCCAGGCATGGTGGTGCACACCTGTTGTCCCAGCTACTCGGGAGGCTAAGGTGGGAGGATCACTTGAGCCTGGGAGGCGGAAGTTGCAGTGAGCTGAGATCGTGCCACCACACTCCAGCCTAGGCGACAGGGCAAAGAGCAAGACCTCATCTCCAAAAAAAAAAAACAAAAACAAAAACAAACAAACAACAACAACAAAAAAAGAAAAAAAATCACATCACTTCAGATTGCCTGTCCCTAAAGACTGGAGGCCGTCTCAGCCATAGAGAAGAAACCATACAACATGCCTGTGTTAGCTGAGAATTCAGCCTGGGCAACCGAAAAGAGAAACTGCGATTTAGCTGACAAGCCTAGTCATCCCACTCCTTAAGTAACATACTGTCACCTAGTGAACTAAAAGGAACTTCTAACCCTGCCACTAAGTAACTGCTCCTGTCTTTAAAGTTGCCAGTTAAGCTTTTTTTTTTTTTCTTTTTGAACTGAAGTGGAGTCTCACTCTGTTGCCCAGGCTGGAGTGAAGTGGCACAAACTTAGCTCACTACAACCTCTGCCTCCCAGGTTCAAGCAATTCTCCTGCCTCAGCCTCCCGAGTAGCTTGGGATTACAGGTGCTTGCCACAATGCCTGGCTAATTTTTGTATTTTTAGTAGAGACGGGGTTTCACCATGTTGGCCAGGCTGGTCTTGAACTCCTGACCTCAGGTGATCCACCCACCTCAGCCTCCCGAAGTGCTGGGCTTACAAGGTGTGAGCCACTGTGCCCGGCCTGCCATTTTAGTTTTATCCAGAAGTGGAAGGGGGGAGGTGGAATCGAGATAAACACGTTTCACATTAAAAAATAATAATAATAATAAAAATTAAACTGTTCTGGCTTGCATTTTGCAACTTTTACTTCAGCTCAGATATCCTAGTATTTCTAAATTGATAACCTGTATCTCTTGAGAAAAGGAATATATAAATCACAAATATGTAACAGTAAAAAAAAAAAAAGTCATAATACTGACAAATTAAGGTATTAAACTGCCTGTGACATAAATGACTTAAAAATTAAAGTACTAGTTTGTTAAGAGTTATCTGGGGTTTCTCAACCTTAGCACTATTGACATTTTGAACCTGATTCCATGTTATGGGGTGCCAGCTTGTGTACTGTATGGTTATTTAGCAGTGTTCCTGGCTTCTACCCACCAGATGCCAAGAACTTACTGTTTTTGAAAGATAGCCTGACTTGGCCAGGCGCGGTGGCTCACGCCTGTAATCCTAACACCTTGGGAGGCTGAGGCAGGCAGATCACGAGGTCAAGAGATTGAGATCATTCTGGCTAACAAAGTGAAACCCCGCCTCTACTAAAAATACAAAAAATTAGCTGGACGTGGTGGCGGGTGCCTGTAGTCCCAGCTACATGGGAGGCTGAGGCAGGAGAATGGCATGAACCCGGGAGGTGGAGCTTGCAGTGAGCCGAGATCGCGCCACTGCACTCCAGCCTGGGCGACAGACCAAGACTCCGTCTCAAAAAAAAAAAAAAAAAGAAAAATAGCCTGATTATTAAGGTCTAATAAAACTTCCAGATATATACGAATATATATATTTTAATTTAAAAGATAGAAGGTCTAATAAAACTAAAAGTACTGAGCTTCAAATTCCTTAAAATGCAATTTTCTAAATCAATTACTATCAACTTTTAGTAAAGAGTAAGTAAGCCTAGGCCAGGTATGGTGGCTCACATCAGTAATTCTAGTACCTTGGGAGGCCAAGGCAGGAGGAACAGTTGAGGCCAGGAGTTGTTCCAAGACCAGCCTAAGCAACACAGCAAGACTCCCTGCAAAAACTTAAAGCAAGCCTACCACTTCCTTTATAATATTTAACATGTTAGAATAGCACTATTTCAAATCATTGACATTGATTAGTTCGTTGTGTTAGGCAAGTTAAGAACAGCACTAAAAAATTATCAATTCTTTCCATGTACTATTTTTCAATTATTGAACAGACTGATAAATGAACATTTAGAGAATAGAAAAACAAGTTCCTTCCTCACTATAGACACAAAATTAAACAGATCAAACCTAAACATCACAGAATTACTTTTTAAAAGTTAATGTAATCATCTGTTTGGAGCATCGTTATGGCTTCTTCAAAAGAGAACACTTAAACATACTTTTTCCATTAATTTAAACACATATAGCTCACTTTACACAGCCAGATTTCAACTAGGATATGCCTATAGCAGAGAGCATAACCAAAAAAAGTGATACTGTGGTCACTCCAATTGTTAACACTGACAGGCAGAGTTTGAATCAGGTCAAAATTAGAAAGGACACAACAGGCCATGTATGATGGCTCATGCCTGTAAACCCAGCATTCTGGGAGGATCACTTGAGGCCAGGAGTTCGAGATAAGCCTGGGCAACATAGTGAGACCTCATTTCTACAACAAAAAATTATCTGGGCATGGTGGCCCACACTTGTAGTCTCTGCTACTCAGGAGGCTGAGGTAGGAGGACTGCTTGAACCCAGGAGGTCGAGGCTGCACTCCAGCCTGGGCAACAGAGCAAAATCAGCAAGATCCTATCTTTTTTTTTTTTTTTTTCTGAGACGGAGTCTCGCTCTGTTGCCCAGGCTGGAGTGCAGTGGCGCCATCTTGGCTCACTGTAAGCTCCACCTCCTGGGTTCACGCCATTCTCCTGCCTCAGCCTCCCGAGTAGCTGGGACTACAAGTGCCCGCCACCACGCCTGGCTAATTGTTCGTATTTTTAGCAGAGACGGGGTTTCACCGTGTTAGCCAGAATGGTCTCGATCTCCTGACCTCGTGATCCACCCGCCTCGGTCTCCCAAAGTGCTGGGATTACAGGCACGAGCCTCTGCGCCTGGCCGCAAGATCCTATCTTTATAAAAAAAAAAAAAAAAAAAAAAAAAGAAAGAAAAAAGGATGCCATGTTTACAGAAATAAAAGTCTGTTAACTTTTCACACTAATTCAGTACTATAATCAGGCATATAAAAGACAAATTTACCTCCTTTGAGTCATCTATTCTCTCAAAATACACAAAAGCAAATCCTCGAGATCGCCCAGTTCGCTGATCATAAACCACATTGACACCACTCAATGGTCCATATCGAGAAAATACTTCACGAAGATCTCTCTCTGTTGTGTACAAACTGAGGCCAAACACTCCAAGGCAAGTGTTGGGATCTGGATTTGCCTATTGAATAAAAATATTATTTAAAACTCCAAATTAAAATCAAAATTAAAGAAACACAGAAATACTTTGTTTAGAACACCTCATCTAATACACAATCAATATATTGTTTCTAGTAATTTGGAGATAAGATTTTAAGAGAACTAGAGCAGATGAGCTATATTTTACAATTCACAGTACACCCAAGGCCTTCTTTGGGATATGCTTTCTGTCTATAGCCTGAATTAAAATGTTCTTACTCTCCAGCCCAGCAATGTTCATAATGTATCCTAAAAATCTTGTAATCCCAGCCTTTGGGAGGCTGAGGTGGGTGGATCACCTGAGGTTAGGAGTTCGAGACCAGCCTGGCCAACATGGTGAAACCCCATCTCTACTAAAAATACAAAAATTAGCCGGGCATGGTGGCGGGCGCCTGTAATCCCAGCTACTCCAGAGGCTGAGGCAGGAGAATCGCTTGAATCCCGGGGATGGAGGTTGCAGTGAACCAAGATCGCGCCATCGCACTCCAGCCTAGGCGACAAGAGTGTTAGAAATGTTTGTTTCTCCGTGTTGTAAAGAAATAGCACTTGAACATCCATTTTTTTAGTAAGGCCATTTTTATTTTCTGTAGAAAGGGTACACTTGTCAGCAGTTTTGTCACAAGAGTACACTGAACAAAGGAGACAGGGTCATTTATAATCTGACGTGTCTACCTTACTGTTGTGTTTGTTTTTTATTGGCTAGAATGGGACTTCACATTCTGTATTTGTCTAATACAGGACCTAATTATTTTCAGGTCCTTCCTCCTTGTTTCTGAGGAATGGATATTCTTCCTCTGTTTCACTTAAGTCACTACATCGTCCACTCTGGTCTCAGTCAAGCCCCTCTAGTAACTTAGAACTTTTTAAAAGAGGCAAAGGCAGAGGAGAACAAAGGAAGGAGGAAGTAACTTGTGGAATGTTGAGAAAGGTAAAAACACCTTTAAATAAGGAAGAGGAACAGGCTATGACTTAATGCTTGTTTGGACCAGTATAAGCACGTTAGGGCAAATATTTAGGCTAAATTGTGGGAGCTAAAAACATAAAGTACATTGATTTTTTTATTACGGCTAGTAGATTTTTTTTTTTTTTTTGAGATGGAGTTTCACTCTTGTTGCCCAGGCTGGAGGGCAATGGTGCGATCTTGGCTCACCTCAACCTCCACCTCCCGAGGTCAAGCCATTCTCCTGCCTCAGCCTCCCAAGTAGATGGGATTACAGGCATGCACCACCACCCCCAGCTAATTTTGTATTTTTTAGTAGAGATGGGGTCTCTCCATGTTGGTCAGCCTGGTCTCGAACTCCCAACCTCAGGTGATCCACCCCACCCGGCCTAGCAGATATTTAAGAATGTTAGCACAGGTCTTTGAATAAATTTTGCTTCTAAGAGAAGTTATTATTATTTACTTCTAATTAGATGGGGAAGAAAATCTCTCTGAAGAAACTTTACTTTTTATAAGAGCGAAACTCCATCTCAAAAAAAAAAGTATCCTCAGTTTAATACCATCTTTCTAGTTTATTCAAATGCTTTACATCCCTTACAGATTTGTACTTAATCTGACTTCATCTGTAATTGTTGATTTAGACCCTCTCTCCTCCATTTTCTTTTTTTTTTTTTTTTCTGAGACAGGGTCTCATTCTCTTGCCCAAGCTGGAGTTTAGCGGCCTGATCATGGCTCACTGCAGCCTTGGCCTCCTTGGGCTCAGGGAATCCTCCCATCTCAGCCTCCCAAGTAGTTGGGATTACAGGCGTGAGCCAATATGCCTGGCCCATTTTCATTCTTTAGCAAGGATATTCTTTCAGTGTTCCCACAATCCAGATTTTAGAAATAAATTTACAGATTTCAAAACATTAAATGACATGCTCCACCGCAGTTTAAGTTAGTATCCTGTGGGAGAAGCACAGTACAGCATGCAAACATGCTCTACAAACTTTAGAGCCCGGCTGCTTGGTTGAAACCTAGACTGCCAGTTAGCAAAAACTAAACCAAAACCAAAACTCCTTCAATGTCATACATCCAAGACTCAATTTTTTTATCTATAACATAACTTGCCTCACAGAAATGTTAAGAGCTTTAAGTGTACTGAATAAAAGTGTTAGCTATGATTACTACAAAGTTTTTAATATTTCTTTGACCCCCCTTACCCCATCATAAAACTTTGAACATATCCCAGTATTCCCAACTCAGCTTATGCTTTTCACTTGAATTCTTGGAACATATTTCTTTTTTTTTTTTTGAGACGGAGTCTCGCTCTGTCACCCAGGCTGATCTTGGCTCACTGCAAGCTCTGCCTCCCGGGTTCACACCATTTTCCTGCCTCAGCCTCCCGAGTAGCTGGGACTACAGGCGTCCGCCACCGTGCCCAGCTAATTTTTTGTATTTTTAGTAGAGACGGGGTTTCAGCATGGTCTCGATCTCCTGACCTCGTGATCCACCCGCCTTGGCCTCTCAAAGTGCTGGGATTACAGGCGTGAGCCACTGCACCCGGCCGGAACATATTTCTTCCCAAATTTCATCTCCTTTTTTTCTTTTTTTGAGACAGAGTCTCACTCTGTCTCCCAGGCCAGACTGGAATACAGTGGCACAATCTCGGCTCACTGCAACCTCCGCCTCCCGGGGTTCAAGGTATTCTCCAGCCTCAGCCTCTCAAGTAGTTGGGATTACAGGTGTAAGCCATCACGCCTGGCTAATTTTTGTATTTTTAGCAGAGATGGGGTTTCACCATGTTGGCCAGGCTGGTCTCAAACTCCTGACCTCAGTTGATCCACCCCCTTTGGCCTCCCAAAGTGCTGGGATTACAGGTGTGAGCCACCACGCCCAGCCTTCATCTCCTTTTTACTCAAACGTCATGAAAAGAAAAATATACTCCTGGCCAGGCACGGTAGCTCACACCTGTAACCCCAGCACTTTGGGAGGCCAAGGCAGGTTGATCACCTGAGGTCAGGAGTTCGAGACCAGACGGGCCAACATGGTGAAACCCCATTTCTTTTTTTTCTTTTTTTTTTGAGATGGAGTCTCGCTCTGTCGCCCAGTCTGGAGTGCAGTGGTGCAATCTCGGCTCACTGCAAGCTCTGCCTCCCGGGTTCACGCCATTCTCCTGCCTCAGCCTCTCCGAGTAGCCGGGACTACAGGCGCCCGCCACCATGCCTGGCTAATTTTTTTGTATTTTAGTAGAGACGGGGTTTCACCATGGTCTCGATCTCCTGACCTCGTGATCCGCCCGCCTCGGCCTCCCAAGAAACCCCATTTCTAAAAATACAAAAATTAGCCGGGTGTGGTGGCGCACACCTGCAACCCCAGCTATTCAGGAGGCTAAGGCTGCAGTGAGTCGAAATTGCACCCCTGCACTCCAGCCTGGGAGACAGAGTAAGACTTTGTCTAAAAAAAGGAAAATATACTTCCTTTGCATTCTTTGTCATAAAACATGGTAAGCTTACGAAAGATGGTGGCATTTCCTTTACTCTGAAAGCTAAAGCAGCTCATTAAGGATGTTTCCAGAGTATCACTTCTAAACAATGGCCAAGCTCTCCTAAAAGCAAGATATGCCATGACTAAACACAGGAAAGAGAAAATAAGTCTTCATTAACTTTTATAAACCACATACCCTGCTGCCAGTATGTCTTCTCCGGTTAGACATTGGAGAATGGCTTCGGCTCCTTCGCCGCCGGTATTCTGGTGTATATGATCTACTTCGAGATCGTCTCCTATGAGAGTGAGAGTGGGATCTGGATCGAGTGTAACGTCTATGAGAATGTCTCCTTGACCTCGACCTTTGAGAGAAATACATTTAGGTAAAAATACTGAAACAAAATGGCTAAAGTCCCTCCCTCTCCCAAGGAGGTATACATATATCCCTAATTATTTTCAGGTCCTTCCTCCTTGTTTCTGAAGGAATGGATATTCTTCCTCTGGTTCACTTAAGTCACTACATCTTCCACTCTGGTCTCAGTCAAGCCCCTCTACATTCACCCTTTTCACCTAACCTTACAAAAATGTTAAGGCCCCATCTTCTCTTAAAAAAAACCAAAAAACAAAAACCCAACTATTGCTATAAAATAAAATCCTGGCTGGGTGCGGTGGCTCATGCTTGTAATCCCAGCACTCTGGGAGGCCGAGGTGAGTAGATCACGAGGTCAGGAGATCAAGACCATCCTGGCCAACATGTTGAAACCTCGTCTCTACTAAAAATACAAAAATTAGCCAGGCGTGGTGGCAGGCACCTGTAATTCCAGCTACTTGGGAGGCTGAGGCAGGAGAATCACTTGAACCCAGGAAGTGGAGGTTGCAAGCCGAGATTGTGCCACTGCACTCCAGCATGGTGACAGAACGAGACCCTGTCTCAAATAAATAAATAAATAAAATCCTTTGATTCTTAGCTAAGTGCAGTGACGTCTGCTTATGTTCCCAGCTACATAGAAAGATGAAGCAAGAAAAATCACTTGGGGCCGGGCATGGTGGCTCCTGCCTGTAATCCCAGCAACTTGGGAGGCCAAGGTGAGTGGATCATGAGGTCAGGAGATCAAGACCATCCTGGCTAACATGGTGAAACCCCTCTACTAAAAATACAAAAAATTAGCCGGGCGTGGTGGCGGGTGCCTGTAGCCCCAGCTACTCGGGAGGCTGAGGCAGGAAATGGCATGAACCCGAGAGGCGGAGCTTGCAGTGGGCCGAGATTGTGCCACTGCACTCCCGCCTGGGCGACAGAGCGAGACTCCGTCTCAAAAAAAAAAAAAAAAGGAAGAAAAATCACTTGGGCCCAGGAGGACAAGTCTAGTCCAGGCAACATAGCAAGACTCCACATTTCTCTTTAAAAAGAAACAAAAACAAAACAAAACAAAAAAACAGACTGGGCGCAGTGGCTCACACCTGTAATCCCAGCACTTTGGGAGGCCGAGGCAGGCAGATCACGAGGTCAAGAGATAGAGACCATCCTTGCCAACATGGTGAAACCCTGTCTCTACTAAAAATACAAAAATTAGCTGGGCGTGGTGGTGCATGCCTGTAGTTCCAGCTACTTGGGAGGCTGAGGCAGGAGAATCGCTTGAACCCGGGAGGTGGAGGTTGCAGTGAGCCGAGATCGTGCCACTGCACTCCAGCCTGGGAACATGAGTGAAACTCTGTCTCAAAAAACAAACAAAATCCTTTTTGATTTTCTGCTACTTTCTCCATATAGTTATTTGTCGCCCAGGCTGGAGTGCAGTGGCCTGATCTCAGCTCACTGCAACCTCTCTCTCCCAGGCTCAAGAAATTCTTCCACCTCAGCTTCCCAGACTAGGACTACAGGCATGCACCACCATGCCTGGCTAATTTTTATATTTTTTTGTAGTGACGGGGTTTCGCCATGTTGCCCAGGCTGGTCTTGAAGTCCTGTTTAAGAAATTTGCCCACCTCGACCTCCCCAATTAAACCAGTGTGCCTGGGCCATAAAGTTCTACATTCCCTTCTCTGCTAAGTATCAACTCCATTTCCAATTCTTCTTTAGCCTGCTGCAATCTAGTATCTGCTAAACTAATTCAACAACCACCTAAATGCCCATCAAAACTGATAACATTTCTTTTTTTTTTTTGAGACAGAGTCTCACTTCTTCACCCAGGCTGGAGTGCAATGGCACAATCTCAGCTCACTGCAACCTCCGCCTTCTGGGTTCAAGTGATTCTCCTGCCTCAGCCTCCCAAGTAGCTGGGATTACAGGCACTTGCCAGCATGCCCGGCTAATTTTTGCGTTTTTAGTAGAGACAGGGTTTCACCATGTTGGCCAGATTGGTCTCGAACTCCTGACCTTGTGATCCACCCACCTCGGCCTCCCAAAGCGCTGGGATTACAGGCATGAGCCACCGTGCCTGGCCCAAAACTGGTAACATTTCTGAGTCTTCATTTCTTGTTTCTTCTTTTTTTCTTCTTCTTCTTGAGACAGAATCTCACTCTGTCACCCAGACTGGAGTGTGCAGTGGCCTGATCTTGGCTCACTGCAACCTCCACTTCCTGGGTTCAAGTGATTCTCCTATCTCAGCCTCCCGAGTTCCTGGGAACAGGCCTATGCCACCACACCTGGCAAATTTTTTGCATTTTTAGTAGAGATGGGGTCTCAACATGTTGGCCAGGATGGTCTCGAACTCCTGACCTCAAGTGATCCACCCCTCCTTGTGCTCCCAAAGTGCTGGGGTCATAGGCATGAGCCACCACACTCAGCCTAAGCCTTTACTTATTGATGCTTTCTGTAACATTTCACTTGTCTACTCTGCTTTTCTAGTTCCCAGTTGCTCTAATTTCCAGTTGCCTGCAGTCCTTTCTTTGCCTGTAAGACTAATCTGACAGGCCAGGCATGGTGGCTCACGCCTGTAATCCTAGCCCTTTGGGAGGCCAAGGCAGGCAGATCATAAGGTCAGGAGATCAAGACCATCGTGGCCAACATGATAAAACCCTGTCTCTATTAAAAATACGAAAAATTAGCTGGGTGTTGGTGGCACATGCCTGTAATCCCGTGCCAGCTACTTGGGAGGCTGAGGCAAGAGAATCACTTGAAATCGGGAGGAGGCCATTGCAGTGAGCCGAGATCAGGCCACTGTACTCCAGCCTGGCGACAGAGTGAGACTCTGTCTTCAAAAAAAAGACTAATTCAACGAATTCTTACCTACCATTCACATGACCCACCCTTAACTAAACTGACACAGACCAGCAGTGATGACAGTCATATAAAATACCTTCTATACAGTACTCAATGAACCCAGGAGGTGGAGGTTGCAGTGAGCCAAGATCGCACCACTGCACTCCAGCCTGGGAAACAGAGCAAGACTCCATCTCAAAAAACAAACAAACAAACAAAACAAAAAACTCTTCAAGAGTCTCTACTTTTTTTCAGCTCAATAATAACCCATTGTTGATACTGCTAACTATCCTCAGTAATTCCCTACTTGAACCAGATCACCAATTTTCTGTTAACTAAGTAATCAAGCAAAAATTTTTTGCATAATTTTACAAAGTGAGGATGTGGAATACAGGAATAAAACTAATGAGGAAAGACCTTATGAAACACAATAGGTGAACAATAATGCTAGAAGAGTTGCTATTTCCCATTTTAACTAGCACCAATTTACAGTTCCAGTTTTTAAAATGAGAAAAAAAAAAGAAAACCCTTAATTTAAAACATCAATTATTACTTTTAAACAGCAATGAAAGTGAGACAATAAAATTCTTCCAGCTGGGCGCAGTGGCTCACACCTGTAATCCCAACACTTTGGGAGGCCGAGGTGGGCAGATCACCTGAAGCAGGAGTACAAGACCAGCCTGGCCAACATGGTGAAACTCCTCTCTACTAAAAATACGAGAAATTAGCCAGGTGCCTGTGATCCCAGCTACTCGGGAGGCTGAGGCAGGAGAACTGCTTGAACCCGGGAGGTGGACGTTGCAGTGAGCCAAGATCGTGCCACTGCACTGCAGTCTGGGCAACAGAGCGAGACTCCATCTCAAAAAAAACAAAAAAACAAAAAACTCTTCAAGAGTCTCTATTTTTTTTAATCAGACAGTGACAACATAAAAAAATTAAGAGTAAGGGAATAATGGATATGTGAGTAACTTAATGTTCTCAGTGACAATCAAATGAAATGAGACAGGAGAAAAACATTCTAGGTTGAAGGCGGCAAATGCAAAGGCCCTAAAGCAAAAACATGCTCCTTTCTATTTCTATGCTCAAATTCTAGCCAGTGCTATTCTGCACATAATAAATTTAATAACTGAGTAGTAAGTAATCAAGCACTGGGCTAGACCCTTGCTGTAGCAGCAAACAGCATGGTTGCTAACCCCAAGAAAAGGACAGCCTTTTAACTGATTTTTCTGTCTCATGACCCTTTGCAAGTAGACTATTCAAAGACGTAAAATCTATCCCTCCACCCAAGGAATGACAATGACGTAAGCTAACTGGTCAGGCTGTTTTAAAACTTTTTTTTTTTTTTAAAGAAAGAGTCTGTCTCTGTCACCCAGGGTGGAGTGCACTGGTGCTATCTCTTGGTTCACTGCAACCTCCGCCTCCTGGGTTCAAGCGATTCTCCTGCCTAGGCCTCCCAGGTAGCTGGGACTACAGGTGCCCACCACCACGCCCAGCTAATTTTTGTATTTCTAGTAGAGGCAGGGTTTCACCATGTTGCCCAGACTGGTCTAAAACTCCTGACCTCAAGTTATCTATCCACCTTGGCCTCCCAAAGTGTTGGTATTACAGGCGTGAGCCACTGCGCCCAGCCTGTCTTAAAACTTTTTATCCCACTTCAGTACACCTGGGGCATTTCACAGTGAACTTTGCATTGGTTCACTATTGTATTTCTGTTGTCCATGGTGGTGGGACTCCGAATCAGCTAAGGACTTTTCTGCCCAATTACATCTGACCAGAGCTCTAGCCTGGACAGAGTCAGAATCTTCAGATAAAAATCTAGCTGGAATGTAAATCCTAAAAATGCTTCTCAATCGTTCTGACCAACCAGCATAGCATACACACAAAACTTTCTCTGCACTAAATTACATGTGAGACTCCAATGCAGAAAACCGCCTTTTTGTTGTGCGAATATTGTTGGCATAGAAACCAGACACTAATTATCAAATGCCAAACACATTTAAATCGATGGCTATATACACATAATTTGTATTGGTTGCAACTATCCAATATATTAATTGGGCTGGGAGATGATTTTAGTATTAGTTTCTTATTTTTTCAGAGACAGGGTTTCCCTGGCACCCAGGCTGTGGTGCAGTGGTGCAATCAATGCAGCCTGGAACTCCTGGGCTGAAGCCATACTTCCAAGTCTTTGTCTAGGATATAGTATTCATTTACAAACAGCAGTCTGCGAAAAACTACTTCATAATTTTGAGTCTTTTGTGAAATTTCTACACAAAATGCAGCCAACAACCGCTTTGTCCTCAAAAACCCCAGAAGAATATTTTAAGTATTATCTTAAACACACTTACCTGGATTTTGATCTTGATCGAGAATGGGATTCAGAGTGTTTGGAAACCCTTGATGGACTACGAGATCCTGACCTGCTCTCCGATTTTACACGAGCAGGAGTTCCCGTTGGAGATTTTGACTGAGAGCGAGACTCCTAACAAAGAAGACAGTATTACAAATGGCACTGGTCATGTAGATGCCTAACACCTAACATTTAAAGTACCGTAATTATTTATATTGATTGCTCCTGAAAAACAAATGGTTAGGCAACACCCTCCAGAAAAAATTTCAGCTCAATAATAACCCATTGTTAATACTGCTAACTGTCCTCAATAATTCCCTACTTGAACCAGATCACCAATTCTCTATTAACTAAGTAATCATGCAAATTCATCTACAACTTGATCATACAGACACTGGAACATAAACCATACATTTACTTAACCTAGGACCCATTCATTCTTCCAGATTCTTTTAATTCTACTTCACTCTTGCTTTCTACTTCTCTTCATTCTTCATTGAGTTTTTCATTTTTCATACTTCGTGTATTCTTCCCCAATTCAAACAATTCAAAATAGCCTTAAAAAAATATTCAAGTGCTTCTATCTGACCAATCTTCTGTTCAATTTTTTCCCCCATTCAATTTTAATTTTCTGATCTTTAATACTTTTCATTAGCCTTCTTTTATCTTGATTTATCTTCCACATTCTTGGAAAAAACTCTTCAATTTCTTCACGAACATTAACCTTAATGGAAAAAGAACATTTAGTATATTTAAGCACGTGGGGATTATAAAACTCTGCTGGAGTTCAGAATGTTATCTACCAAATGGAAAAGCCAGCAGGTAAAGTGCAAGTAACTAGTTTATTTAAAAAAAAAAAAAACAAAAAAAAAAAAAACAATTTTATAGTCTTTAAAATTGTTCAAAACTCTAGTTTCTAACAAAGAGAATTTACTAAATTTCTCTAAATGTTTTTTTAACCATACTCTTCACCCTCCTCCCATGTTTCATTCTAGTTCCTAAAATGTGAGCAATTTTAATATAATTCAAACATAAATCTAACAACTATAATTTCCCCCCACCTAAGTGTTAAATTTTCACTACTTTATAATCTGAAGATTCTTAAAAATAAGCTTTCACTAAGTCATGCTAAGAAATCAAGATATAGTTAGAGCAAGGCATCCCAGGCTGAAATATTTGTACACACCTATCTAAACTCACCCATAGCACATGTCAAGGTTCAAATAAGTCAAAAAGAAAAAATCAGTAAAATTACACCTTCTCCCAACTTTGACCACTATCTTTGCTCATTCTGACTTAAAATATGTTCTGAAGACAAACATACTGAAAAAACTAATAAGCATGAAATTCTTAAAATTTCCCATTAGCTTATTAATTCCTGATATACACATTTTTGCAACCATATCACTTTAAAACGCTCTATTATCCATGAAATACCACAATGTGCAAGAAGGTACAAAATTTATATCATGGTCTTTTTCTTTGATTCCATCTCTTTTGAATTATGTTCCGTTTTTACATAATTCATGCATTTATGTATACTGGTACTCCCTTCAGTGACTATATTCTATATCCAAAAAGTGATGGGTTTCTGAAAAAACTGGGTGTAAATCAAAGCATTCCAAATAAAATAACTTACTGATCATAAGCTTGTATTTTTTAACTGGACAGATATGAGGCACTTATGATCAAAACAGGATGGACAGCTTGGTTTCCATGTCCAGTTAAGCCTTGATTATCAGTGTAAATAATTATCTCAATTTCACAGAAGTAATTTCACACCAATTTATTTATGCCTTAAGACTATCACGCAACTCAAACAGCTTTCTGAAAACTTTTCCTTTGCTTCAAGTTTAATGTCAAGACTTATTTATGAAGAACTGTACTAATGCCACCTGGTCATTTTCTTTCAGATAAAAACAAAACTGAAAAACACAGCTCCCTTTCGGCTCAATACCAACCTTTCCCGTTTAGCTACCTACAAGTCTTTCACTGCATCTCAGATACTCTAAACCACTCAACAGATGTCTGGAGCAAGCATAGCAATCTGGGCTTTTTCATTCACTGAAACTATGAAAGCAGCATATTCAGTATCTTATAAAAAAAAGGCATGGCTAATTTGCTTGTAATTTAAGTTTCACAGACTGGTTCATTAACCATACTCATAAGAGTATCTTCCCCTCTTCTCTTTTGGCTTTCCTTTCTACAAAACAGACCCTATGACATAACATCCATTTATGCTACTGTTGAATAGCAATAGCTGGATTATTATCTACGAACGTTGCTACAGTCCTTCTCATACATACACAGGAGGCTTTGCTCCGTAAAACACTACAATTCTTTAATCTTACTAGGATGGAAATAAAAACCTTTTATTAAACAAGATAATTCAGTAACATCTTAAAATTCAAATTTTAAATCCCAGTTTTGGAGTACCAACAAAGCATTACAGTACGATAGAATGTCTTTTTAAAAGATGTTAGGTTATTTATTTTAAGAAGGAGGAGTCTCATTCTGTCACCCAGGCTGGAGTGTAATGGTGTGATCTAGGCTCACTGCAACCTCCACCTCCTGTGTTCGAGTGACTCTCCTGTCTCAGCCTCCTGAGTAGCTGGGATTACAGGCACGCACCACCTTGCCTGGCTAATTTTTTTTTTTTTTTTTTTTTTTGGAGACGGAGTCTCGCTCTGTCACCCAGGATGGAGTGCAGTGGTGTGATCTTGGCTCACTGCAAGCTCCGTCTCCCGGGTTCACACCATTCTCCTGCCTCAGCCTCCCAAGTAGCTGGGACTACAGGCGCCTGCCATCACACCCGACTAATTTTTTGTACATTTAGTAGAGACAGAGTTTCACCATGTTAGCCAGGATGGTCTCGATCTCCTGACCTTGTGATCCACCCGCCTCAGCCTCCCAAAGTGCTGGGATTACAGGCGTGAGCCACCGCGCCCCGCACCTGGCTAATTTTGTATTTTTAATAGAGATGGGGTTTTCCCATGTTGGCCAGGCTGGTCTCAAACTCCTGACCTCTAGTGATCTGCCCACCTCGGCCTCCCAAAGTGCTGGGATTACAGGCGTGAGCCACCGTGCCCGGCCAACTTCAGATTTATTTTAAAAGAAGCTTTGCTTTTTATTATCAAAGGTGTCACAAATACCTAACCTCCTTTGTTGTCTGCCCTTCTTTCTTTTCATCTCAGAGGAAATCTCAGTCTGCAAATTTCTTCATGGAAACATCTAAGTTTAAAACAGTCCTCCTGGCTATCTCTAACTCCTAGCTACAAAGTTGTCACTATGATTTTAACTATTTTTTTTTTTTTTTGAGATGGAGTCTTGCTCTGTAGCCCAGGCTGGAGTGCAGTGGTACCTGATCCAGCTCACTGCAACCTCTGCCTCCCGGGTTCAAGCGATTCTCCTGCCTTAGCCTCCTGAGTAGCTCGGCTTACAGGTGCACACCATCACACCCAGCTAATTTTTGTGTTTTTAGTAGAGATAGCGTTTCACTATGTTGGCCAGGCTGGTCTCGATCTCCTGACTCCTTGATCTGCCCGCCTTGGCCTCCCAAAGTGCTGGGATTACAGGTGTGAGCCACCACACCCAGCTTCATTTTAACTTTCAAAAACAACTTACACACTTACATTAACAAATCAGTAACTATTAGTAAACTTAACTGGAAGAATAAACTGCCAAGTATATAATTATTTAGAAATAAAGTAACATTTCTCAAAAGCTGTTACCAAATAAATGCCACCTTCACTGAACTCTGGCATTAGGAATCAGGCTATGATAAGTCCTTTATATAAAGAGGACAAATGCTAGGCTAATCCCTTTCTCTCTGACTCGTCTTCATTATGAAATAATTTCAACTTTTTCTCAAAGAAATTCATAAAACTATCCACAATTTGGAAAATGAATTGAAATTGCAAACAAAAAAGATTGCTGGGAATGGGTGGTATCTGCCCTGTTTCACTAGACTACTTGTTCTTAAAGCTGTCCAGTCAAGGAATCCTACCATTTCCTCAGCAATCTGGCTCCTGCATCCAATAACCATTAAAAATACACTGCCCAGTTTAAATGGGCAGATTAATAACTCAACTCGTATCATGAATTTTAACATTAGTCTTAAATAGGCCTCCAGTCTATCTTATATGCTATAAAGCAGAAGCCAGGCAGAAAAGTTCTTCTCACAGCACAACCTGCTTTAACAGGTTTTTGTTTTGATGTTTATTTGCTTGTTTGGTTTTTCTGTCACCCAGGCTGGAGTGCAGTGGCACAATCTTCTCATCGCAACCTCCAACTCCTGGGTTCAAGCAATTCTGCCTCAGCCTCCTGGGTAGCTGGGATTACAGGCACCCGCCATCACACCCGGCTAACTTTTGTATTTTATTTTAGTAGAGACGGGGTTTCACCACGTTGGCCAGGCTGGCCTCGAACTCCTGACCTCAAGCGATCCACCCACCTCGGCCTCGCAAAGTGCTGGGATTACAGGCATGAGCCACCGCAACCAGCCTGCTTGTTTCAACTATTCTTTATTATCAAGATGCCCCTGCTGCTGGTTGAAGGAAATGGCCAAAAATTAAAAGGAGGGAACTAACTAAAACACTAAGAAAGTATTATAGTGTATCCAATACAAGCTGGTCAAGAATTGTCTGTGTTAAAACAGAGTTGTATTTTACACACTGTGAATAACCACAATAACCACGTACTATTCTTTTAATCAGGAAAAGGGTTATTATATACATGTACATAATGTTGCGGAACATGAACAATTCCTACAGCAAGCAATAACTGCAGTCTTTTAATACAGCCTGTGTCATACTATAAAAAGAAATTCCAACACAATATATATATATGTGCTATCCATTAAAATAAATCAACTATTAAATGCTATACTGTAACTTACTCTAACATTAAGGCCAGGCAAATTCTATGCCATTTAATAGTGCCAAATTTACTTAAGTCCAAGTCTATGAGTATAAGCTTGTAAAACAGACTTACTCAAAATGTATTTTCTGCTACTTTATGACACTGGAGCTCTATTTCCATAGATACACACTAGTGCATTCAGGAAAATCACAAGTACCCAAAAAGAAGGGAAATGTACCGAAATTATTCAAATACCTTACAATATTCATCTTACTACTTACTAAAGAACTTCTTTAGGACTTGTAAAAAACCTGTATTTACTCAACCTCAGCCTACAGAAAGAACAGTTCTGCTTCCTTCCTCTTGGGTATGGGAGAATACTTTTACAGACCCCCATGAAGTTAAAGCAACACTTCCATTCTCTTCTTAAACCATAACTGCTATTAGAACAAATCCCTTAAAAAGAAGATAGCGACTGCTCATATTAAATTGAAACAATAATTTCCCTTCTTTTAAATGCAGCATGCCTATGTGGTCTTTATCTGCAAAGACTCAAACATATTCTAATACTGTATGTTTGCTTATTCTTTAAAGTTTAGAAGTCTTATCATAAATAAATGATTCAGTAACTGACACATATAATCAAATTTAAACTCATGTCATAATTGTGAAATTACCTGTAAAATTTATCATCTTTTGTACAAATTTTAAACGTGGTTCGTAAGTCTCCTAGCTTATATATCGTGATCAATTGTAATGTCCAAAAAGCTAATGTGTAAGTGGTAATTTCAAAGGTAGAAAAAACAAGTTTGTTTATAAGGACTAATGTGATTTAACATTATGTTCTAATCTTCTGGTGTTATACAGTATTTATGAATCTTGGTTAAGTCAGATGATTGGGTCCTGGTTTCAAGGAAAAATCACAACTTTTCTTTATGTATCAGTCGGGCCTAGTCACTCCATCTTTGGTGAAAGTCATGGGACAGTAAGGATTATATATAACTATATATAGCAGTAACTTAAAAGGAGGGAAGGGAAACCATATTTCCCTTTATTATTCTCCTCTCAACTTTTCCTCAGTGTATACAATCTTTCCCTCATCTAGTTGTTACTATTTTTTCACCTCCATGCCTGTCTTGCTAAATTTGTGAGGACATAGGAACAAATAGCAATCAGTTTTAATTCATTAGCACATGAATACACATCTTTTAGTTATCTAATGGATGAGCACCCACTGATACTATCAAAGAAAGTTTTCTGCCAGTCAAGTTCTAGGAAACTACTATGCTGATTATTGATGATATTTCACACTTGTAATACACATGCTACATCATAGGTTAAAGAGTTTGGTTGATTTACAAAATTAAGCCCACAAAGTGTTTTCCAAACCACACATCCCTAAATATTTAAATCCCTGGACATTCTTTCAGATCTCAAGGTTCTATATTCCATTTAATGAGTGGTACAAAGTATAAGCCTCTATGACAGACCTGTAAAATTAGTTATGCACTGTGGGTATAATTACTTGTGCTGCTCCTTTTCAAAATCTTGCCCTCTACTTATATTGAGCAGATCAGCATCCTTCAGTGAAAGAACCTCAAATATAAAAATTTGAGATTTTAATTTTTTTTAAGTTTACAAATTCTTTGCTTAAATGGAAGCGGGGAGGAGAACAACTGAAAGCATTAAAATCAGATAAATCATAGTACTTAAATTTAGGAAAATAGATTAAACCCAAGACTCTCTTAGGTTAACATTATCCCTACTATAAGAAAGAAAGCTTTACCCTTATGTAAGGTCAATTTAATGATATATGGAATTAAATTGCTAAAGGCGCTGAATAAGCAAAATGCTATGACATCTCTCAGATTTACCTTAAAATTTCATACACAAAAAAATTTTAAGCCCAATTTAAAAGTTCTCTGTGTTTTTTTTTTTGAGACGCAGTCTCGCTCTATTGCCAGGCTGGAGTGCAGTGGCCAATCTCGGCTCACTGCAACCTCCGCCTCCTGGGTTCAAGTGATTCTCTGCCTCAACCTCCAGAGTAGCTGGGACTACAGACGCGCGCCACCACGCCCAGCTAATTTTTGTATTTTCAGTAGAGACGGGATTTCACCATATTGGCCAGGATGGTCTCCATCTCTTGCCCTTGTGATCCGCCCGCCTCACCCTCCCAAAGCGCTGGGATTACAGGCGGGAGCCACCGCGCCGGCCTTGTTTTTAAACAAGCCAGTCACAGACCTGGGTTTTGAATGAGTAGTCATCATCCCTATCATTCTCAGATTTCAGAAAAGGACCCTCCGCCCATTTCTTCTATTCTTTAACAAAAAATCTATACACACAAAACTTTTAATTCCAAATTGGTACAGATAAATTTGTTTGCCTTTTTTTTTTTTTTTTTTTTTTTGAGACGAGTCTTGCTCTGTCGCCCAGGCTGGAGTGCAGTGATGCGATCTCGGCTCACTGCAACCTCTGCCTCCCGTGTTTAAGCAATTCTCCCACCTCAGCCTCCTAAGTAGCTAGGATTACAGGCATGTGCCACTCCGCCGGGCCTGTAGGAGTCTCTCAAAAATATTCCAGCTACTCAAGAAGCCAGAACAAATCCTGAAAAGGAGGCATGAATAAGCGGTATTTTTCCTCTTCAACTGTAGAAAACATAAATAGCTCTGGAATTACAAGATAGGTCCCTAACAATAAGGAATCATTAATCTCTATTATCAACACTGGACTGCTGTATGAAAATTGCACATTTTTATAAAGTACAGTTCTTAAAATTTTAGGGGTAGAGGTGTAAAATGTTAAGAAAAGATTTCCATTCCCCTTAATTTCTATGAAGGGCATTAACATTTTTTGAGCTCAAAATCCGAATTTTAGTTGAAGCTGTATAGAGGCAAACAACTCATTACTTTTATCAAGACATGCAAAGCCACCGCTTAAGTGCTACCTTCACTCCCAGCTCCAAAGGACATCTCCACTTAAAATTGCTTTAATGGACCTATGTATTTACTTATTTTTGAGACAAGAGTCTCACTCTGTTGCCCAGACTGGAGTGCAGTGGCACAATTCCACCTCCCAGGTTCAAGTAATTCTCCTGCCTCAGCCTCCCAAGTAGCTGGGATTACAGGCGCACGCCACCACGCCCGGCTAATTTTGTATTTTTAGTAAAGACAGGGTTTCACCACGTTGGGCAGGCCGGTCTCGAACTCCTAACCTCAAGTAATCCACCCGCCTCGGCCTCCCAAATTGTTGGGATTACAGGCGTGAGCCACTGCGCCCGGCCAGAAACGATTTTAAAAAGGACATCTCCAGACAAGCTTCTAGCATCGTTCTAATTCTTTAATCAATTACAAATAAAGCCTATTATCTCATCCTATAAAAACTAAATGACAAAACATAAAAAGATACAACAGGTGAGCCTACAAGCACTAGTTGATTTACACTAAAATACACTTAGGTACCACTTGTGAAAAAAATATTTCCTATGACCACAAAGGGCCGTAAGAGGGCCCTTTATTTCTATTAAATAAATCTTTAATGCCTGCATATATTTTAGCTTAAAAGTGGGTGGGAATCTTTTTCTTTTTTTTCTTTTTTTTGGAGACGGGAGTCTCACTCTGTCGCCCAGGCTGGTAGGTGGGAATTTTAACATGTTACTTTCTTAGGAGGGAAGTGACAATTGTCGGCAACTTACTCCTTTCCTAGACTTGATGATAAATTAAAAAAAAAAAAAAAAAAAAAGCAAGCAAACAAGGTCCCTCCAGTAGTCCTCTTCACTCCCCGCAAACCAAACCAAACATCAACCCCCCAATTTTTTTAAATAATGAAAGTTAACTGAAGGAATGTATGGACAGCAAAATTTCTATCGATAATTACTCAACATTTTCAAAACAAGAACCATTTTACAACAACTATCATATATGTTTATCGCATGATTTTAGAAAGTTCTGTTGGGGCAATCATTACACCATTCTAAAAAACGAGCAGGTTCAATTTTCATTGTTTCCATGCTCCAAACTTCGTAAAAAAATTCCAATCAAAAGAATTAAAGGCAACTTTTTTAGTCTACTGGGTAACTATTACAGTCTATTGCTTTAAATCTCTTTCCTCAAAGAGAACTAAAGCCTAAACTGACCTTCTGATTTGACTTTTTGGTTCTAGATGTTTATATCATGAACTCCCAATAAGCACAAAATTCGCCCTTCAGCACACACCTCAAGTGTTTTTATGTGCTTCCCCTAGTGACTAGAATAAACATCAACACAACAGCCCAGAACGTGTTGCATGGGGCTTTTGTTTTCTTTCCAGGGTTTCACACGAACTGACTTCTACTAACTCACTTCTACAATTCCCTCTGTAGGGTAAACTTTGGAAATGAAACTGACAAGCGTTCCAGTACATTTAAGCTGGGGATAACGTATTCTTTGTGATGTTTATATTTCTCCGACCCCAAATATATTAATAAAAACTTTCTTCTGAGCCCTCTTCGGTGGGGGATAGGGTGAGAAGAGAAATGGGAGAGGGCCCGTTAATTTTCAGGTCATCTTTTAAGTTACAGAACGGTATATACTGACTAGTTATCTTAAAAATACTGAGCCAATGAATTTGTTCAGTTATGTAAGATTAAAGAAAGACAGATTTTTTTTTTTTTTTTTTTTACCGTGAAAACCTGTAAAGGAGTGGTCAGTTTTTAGATGAAAGGTCATAGGAAGAAGAGCATTAAAAGTTTAGATATAAAGAAGAGAAAAAACCCAACATCGAGGAATTAGGAAAATAAGGCGTGATAGCATTTCCACATTCATTTCGAAGTGAAAGGAAAGTCGAAGGGACATTAAGGGAAAAGGGCTCCTTGCGTAGTTTTCCCCTCACAGCTCTCGTCTTAAGAACGCTTAAGGGTCGGTGCGGTCGTTGACTAACCACTTCATTAGGCTCGTCCCACCTTCAACCTCAAGGCTTTCGCCTTTATAGACGCAACGCCGCCGGTTCCAACAGAGACGCGGCCGCTCACTGCAATAGAGAGCCAAGGAGACACAGGCCCCAGCTAGTCCCACGCCAGCTTCTCCCCGCCCGGAAAACAGCCCCGCGCACTTTCGACCCCGAGACCCTCTACGATGCTCGGGGTCGCCAGAAATGCCACCGCAGGAAGCACCTACCACTATCCGGACGGAGGGGAGCTCCCTGCCGCCTCCTCCCGCCCAACCGCGACGGGGACCCACACCTCGGAGCAGACATAAGGAAGCCTCAGGGGTGGGGAGAAGGGAGGGAGCAATGCGGGGGCGGGGAGGGAAGAGGACCCAGAAGTCCAGGTATCAATCAGCCTCCAAAAAGGGGGGAGGGGTGTTATCCGTGGTGTTTGGGGAAGGAGTGGAACCCAGAAGCCATCTTGGGATGGGAGGAAGCAATCGCGATGGCTCCAGAGGTTGCTCCTCGCGGGACTACCCGCAACCCCGCCCGACCGCGCTTGTTCCCGTGAAACCCCGAGCATTGGGCCGCCGCCTAGACGGCTCCCGTGGCTTTGTACTCACTCTGCCCTCGAAGTTGTTCTCCTCTACATCACTCATGTCGACGAGACGCTCCCCAGAACTAAATAAGAGACAAGTCTCGGCTCGAGGGCCGACGGCCTAATTAACCCGCTGACTGGACCGTGGGGAAGAGGAAAGAGTCGGCAACCACAACCGCTCCACTCCACTCCCACTCGGTCGCAGGCTCCAGCAAAATGGCGCCGGCGCCGCCAGAAATCTCCTGGCCTCCTCAGAGCACGACGTAAAGGGGGCGGGCGTCTCTGTGACGTCACGAGGCTCCACCTCCCGCGAAGCTTTGTGTCGGCTGGGCCTGGCGGGAGGGTGGAGGTTGGCTGGTGGCCTGCGCTGTCAGCCTGGGCGCCTTGGAATCGCGGTCCCGTGCTGTCCTCTAAACTTCAGACTCACCTCGGACGCGTCAACCTCTTTGAAGACTTTTCAGTCACCAGATGAGCCTTATATGACCTTAGCCCTTTTAAATATTGTCCAAGTGGATTCTGATGTAAGAGAACAAAACATTGGAAGCGTTTTTTTATTTGTTTGTTTATTTTTTGAGTCAGGGTCTCGCTCTGTCACCCAAGCTGAAGTGCAGTGGAGCGATCACTGCTCACCACAGCCTCAAACTCCCGGGCTCAGGCGATCCACCCACCTCGGGCTCCCGCGCGCACCACCACGCCCGGCTAATTCTTTTCTTTTTTGGGACAGAGTCTCACTCTGTTGCCCAGGCTGGAGTGCAGTGGCGCTATCTAGGTTCATTGCAACCTCCACCTCCCAGGTTCAAGCAATTCTCCTGCCTCAGCCTCCCCAGTAGCTGGGATTACAGGCATGTACCACCACGCCCGGCTAATTTTTGTATTTTTAGTAGAGACGGGGTTTCACCATATTGGTCAGGCTGGTCTCAAACTCCTGACCTCAGGTGATTTGCCCGCCTGGGCCTCTCAAAGTGCTGAGATTGCACGGGTGAACCACCGTACCCGGCCCACCCGGCTAATTTTTGTGTGTTTTGCAGAGATGGGGTTTTGCCGTGCTGCCCAGGCTGGTCTCGAATTCGTGGACTCAAGCGATCTGCTCGCCTCGGCCTCCCAAAGTGCTGAGATTACAGGCCTGAGCCACCACGCCCGGCTGGAATCGTGCATATATAACAGGCTTTTGGGGGGGACGTTGTCAGCTGACTGTATTACTTTTCTTCCATATTTGCCCTGTGTAATCTCGACGTAATACATGCACAGATGAGGTTATGATGCAAAGCCGCTGCTCCTTGCCTCATCTCTCCCTGCTCCAGTTCCCCCTCCTAGAGACAGCCGTGTAGTTTTTTTTTATAATGCTTAGCTCCCTACTAGTCTTTTTGACTTAGATATTTCCGTAAAGCTTCACAGTGAAGACCTCCCAAATCAGTCAACTTGGTTCCCAATCATAGTAATAATCTCTGAGATGAGTTTTACTTGTGTAATGCAACTTTAAAAATTAGTTTCATATTAAATTTTTTTCCTACAGTGCTTTTGTAGTAAAAAGATTGACATAGACTTTCAACTATAGTTCATCTAGCATTATTATGAAGATTGCTACCCCTGGGGACAAGATTTCAAGATTTGAATGTCAGTTATTTTATTTTTTTGTTTTTGAGACGGAGTCTCGCTCTGTCGCCCAGGCTGGAGTGCAGTGGCGCAATCTCGGCTCACTGCAAGCTCCGCCTCCCGGGTTCGCGCCATTCTCCTGCCTCAGCCTCTCCGAGTAGCTGGGACTACAGGCGCCCGCCACCACGCCCGCCTAATTTTTTGTATTTTTAGTAGAGACGGGGTTTCACCGTGGTCTCGATCTCCTGACCTCGTGATCCGCCCGCCTCGGCCTCCCAAAGTGCTGGGATTACAAGCGTGAGCCACCGCGCCCGGCCTTGAATGTCAGTTATTGATAGGGCTAAACTTATATGACATCTGGCTCTTAGAAAAGATGTTGAACTTGGCTGGGTGTGATGGCTGACGCCTGTAATCCCAGTACTTTGGAGACCCTAGGCGGAAGATCGCTTGAGGCCAGAAGTTCGAGGCCTGGTCAACATGGTGAGCCCCCATCTCTACAAAAGAAATTATTATTATTATTATTATTATTATTATTATTATTATTATGGAGACTTGCTCTGTCACCCAGGCTGGAGTGCCGTGGCACGATCTCGGCTCACTGCAACCTCCACCTCCGGGTTCACGCCATTCTCCTGCTTCAGCTTCCTGAGTAGCTGGGATTACAGTTCGTGCCACCACGCCCGGCTAATTTTTGTATTTTTTGTAGAGATGGGGTTTCACCATGTTGGCCAGGGTGCACTGGAACTTGTGACTTAAGATGATCTGCCTGCCTCGGCCTCCCAAAGTGCTGGGATTACAGATGTGAGCTGCCACGCCCAGCCAGGTTGATACCATTTGAACCACTGATCAATCTTAGTACCATTAAAAGTGAGATAACCAGATATGAGATACCTCATGATGTGATGCAATAGAAAATACCTAGTTCCTCCTGTGAAGTATTCCTGATCCCTCAAATTGAACTCAAATCTAATTAAACCTTAGATCTAGCCAACAGTTTACAGGAAATACAAGAAAGCGAAAAATAAAAACGCTGAGATGAAGTAATCAACTTCCACAGGACAAATGACCATATTCCCCAACAGATTAAATTCACTATCAAGGATGGGAGAAAGGTAGACTATTATGGGCTAAGAGTCTTCCCCCCTACGCTTTATTCCTTTTATTTGTTTTTTGGAGACATAATCTGACTCTGTCACCCAGGCTGGAGTGCAGTGGCACAATCATAGCTCCAACGATCCTCCTGCTACACCCTCTCACGTAGCTGGGACTACAGGCCCCCAATACCATGCCCAGCTAATTTTTAAATTATTGTAGAGACCAGGTTTCGCCATGTTGCCCAGGCTGCTCTCAAACTCCTGGGCTCAAGTGATCCTGCCGCCTAGGCCTCCCAAAGTGCTGGGATTATAGGAGATATTTGCTTTATTTTATGAGTTATAATCCATTGCTATCATTGTTTATTTTGTTGCTTGAATTGTCCCAGATTTCAGTTATAATCTTTCGATATGTTTAAACATGTATATAATGTCCTTTTTTTGGAATTGTCTGTTTTCCATTTTTCTTTTTTTTTTTTTAGACAGAGTTTTGCTCTTGTTGCCCAGGCTGGAGTGCAATGGCACGATCTCAGCTCACCGCAACCTCCACCTCCTAGGTTCAAGCGATTCTCCTGCCTCAGCCTCTCGAGTAGCTGGCATTATAGGCATGCGCCACCACGTCTGGCTAATTTTGTATTTTTAGTAGAGACGGGGTTTCTCCAGGTTGGTCAGGCTGGTCTCGAACTCCCGACCTCAGGTGATCCGCCCACCTCGGCCTCCCAAAGTGCGGGGATTACAGGTATGAGCCACTGTGCCCGGCCTATTTTCCATTTTTCTATTGGATTTTTATCCTTTGTTCCTCAAGTTTTATGAGTTCCTTGTATATTAGGAATATTAGCCTTTTATTTGTGCTTTATGTTGCAAATATTTTCTCCTAGTTTGTAAATTGTATTTGACTTTGCTTATGGTATATTTTGCATACTATTTTTTGATTTTTTAATTTAATTAATTAATTAATTTTACTATGGCAATAAAAGATTCCCAAATTAACATACTATTTTTGTTTTTTTGAGGTGGAATTTCGCTCTTGTTGCCCAGGCTGGAGTGCAATGGCTCAATCTCGGCTCACTGCAACTTCTGCCTCCCAAGTAGCTGGGCTTACAGGCATGCACCACCACACCCAGCTAATTTTTGTATTTTTTAGTAGAGACAGGTTTTCACCATGTTGGCCAGGCTGGTCTCGAATTCCTGACTTCAGGTGATCCACCCGCCTTGGCCTCCCAAAGTGCTGGGATTACAGGCGTGAGCCACTGTGCCCGGCCACTTTTTTTTTTTTTTTTTTTTTGAGATGGTGTCTCGCTCTGTCGCCCAGGCTGGAGTGCGGTGGCGCAATCTTGGCTCACTGCAAGCTCTTCCTCCCGGGTTCACACCATTCTCCTGCCTCAGCCTCTCCGAGTAGCTGGGATTACAGGCGCCCGCCACCACGCCCGGCTAATTTTTTGTATTTTTAGTAGAGACGGGGTTTCACCGTGGTCTCCATCTCCTGACCTCGTGATCCGCCCGCCTCGGCCTCCCAAAGTGCTGCGTGAGCCACTGCGCCCGGCCCCGGCCACTATTTTTTTGAGATGGAATCTCGCCCTGTCGCCCAAGCTGGAGTGTAATGGCGCAATCTCGCCTTACTGCAACCTCCACCTCCCAGGTTCAAGCGATTCTCCTGCCTCTCCTCCTCAGCCTCCTGAGTAGCTGGGATTACAGGTGAGGGCCACCACGCCCGGCTAATATTTGTATTTTTAGTAGAGACGGGGTTTCACCATATTGGTCAGGCTGGTCTCAAACTCCTGACCTCGTGATCCGCCTGCCTCAACCTCCCAAATTGCTGGGATTACAGGTGTGAGGCACTGCACCCGGCTGCCCCTGGATTTTAAGTCATAGCCTTTTCCCATACTGAGATTAAAGAGGAGTTCACTATGTTTTCTTCCAGTAGTTATGTAGCTTCATATTTTACATTTAGATTCTTGATCCATTTGGCATTTATTCTTATGTATGATGTGAACTATAGATCTAATTTTACCTTTTCCAAATGGCTACCCAGTGATCCCAGCATTAAAAAGCCCATCTTTGCTTTTTAGATGTCACCTTTATTATACACTACATTTTCTTATGGAGTTGAGTCTATTTCCGGGTTTTCTGTTTCCCTGGTCATACACCAGTGCCACACTGTTTTAATATAGAGGCTTTCAAATTTTTGTTTGTTTTTTTGTTGTTTGAGATGGAGTCTCGCTCTGTCACCAGGCTGGAGTGCAGTGGCGCACGCAATCTTGACTCATTGTAACCTCCGCCTCCCTGGTTCAAGCGATCCTCCTGCCTTAGCCTCCTGAGTAGCTGGGACTACAGGCACTCACCACCATGCCCAGCTAATTTTTTGTATTTTTAGTAGAGACGGGGTTTCACCACGTTGATTAGGCTGGTCTTGATCTCTTGACTTCATGATCCACCCACCTCGGCCTCCCAAAGTTCTGGGATTACAGGCGTGAGCCACCACGCCCGGCCAGGCTTTCAAATTTTTATGTCTGATTGGGCAAGTCCCCCTTCCTATATATTTTTAAGTAAGTCTCATTGCTTAATAGCCACAATTCATTTTAAAAATCTTTTTTATTTTGTTTTATTGATTTTCAAGACAAGTTCTCACTCCATTGCCCAGGCTGATTCTCCCACCTTAGCTTCCAGAGTAGCTGAGACTACAGGCATGTGCCACCACACCCAGCTAATTTTTTTTTCTTTTTCTTTTCTTTTCTTTTTTTTTTTTTTTTGAGAGGGAGTTTTGCTCTTGTTGCCCGGGCTGGTGTGAAATGGGGTGATCTTGGCTCACTGCAACCTCCACCTCCCAGGTTCAAGCTATTCTCCTGCCTCAGCCTCCTGAGTAGCTGGGATTATAGGCATGCGCCACCACTCCCAGCTAATTTTTTTGGTACTTTTAGTAGAAACGGGGTTTCTCTATGTTGGTCAGGCTGGTCTCGAACTCCTGACCTCAGGTAATCTGCCCACCTGAGCCTTCCAAAGTGCTGGGATTACAGGCGTGAGCCACCATGCCCAGCTTTTTTTTTTTTATTTTTTAAGCAGAGATGAGGTCTCACCATGTTACTCATGCTGGGTCTTGAATTCCTGAGCTCAAGTGATCCTCCTGCCTTGGCTTCCCAAAGTGCTGGGATTACAGGTGTGAGCAACCATGCCTGGCTCCTTGGGAGAAATTGAAAATGTGAGTGTGTGAAGTATCTTTCCTCTCCCCAAGCCCAATCTCTCACTTTTGGCATGTGAGGAGTGTTTAAGTATTTGAGGCTAACTCTCCTTATTCATATCTTACTGGGAGTTTAGGAGAGGATCCTGCATGAGGGGCAATATTAGAAATAGGAGGTGTCTCCAGTTCCCTCATTTTATATGCAGAAAGGAAGACTCAGAAAAGGAAAGTCATTTGCATCAATAAGAGAGAGAGATGGACATTGGGTACAGTGTACACTGCTCAGGTATTGGATGCATAAAAATCTCAGAAATCACCACTAAAGAACTTATCCAAGTAACCAAAAGCCACCTGTTCCCCAAAAACTATATAAATAAAAAATTTGAAAAAACTATTAAAAAAAGAGAGAGAGAGGGAAACAAACTTAGAGATAATATAATTACTTGGTTTTACAGAAGCAGAAGTCACAAGTTGCCCACCCAAAGTCATGTGGCTGTAATAATACCATTGAGTCCTCACCATGCTTCAGGCACTGGGCTATTTTATTTGTTTATTTATTTATTTATTTATTTGTTTATTTATTTTGAGACAGAGTCTTGCTCTGTCACCCAGGGTGGAGTGTAGTGGTGCCATCTCAGCTCACTGCAACCTTGGCCTACTGGGTTCAGGTGGTTCTCCTGCCTCAGATTACAGGCACCCACCACCATGCCTGGCTAATTTTTGTATTTTTAGTATAGACGGGGTTTCGCCATGTTGGCCAGGCTGGTCTTGAACTCTTGACCTCAGGTAATCCACCCGCCTCTGCCTCCCAAAGTGCTGGGATTGCAGGCATGAGCCACTGCCCCTGGCCTGGGCTACGTATTCTAAATAGTTTGTCTTATGTATTACAACAACCTAAAGATTAGATAATATTATTGCCTCCATTTTTTTTTCCATTTATTTATTTATTTAGAGATGGGGTCTTGCTATGTTGCCCAGTCTGGAGTGTGGTGGCTATTCACAGGTGCAATCATAGCAAACTGAAGCATGGAACTCCTGGGCTCAACTGATCCTCTTGCTTCAGCCTCCCAAGTAGCTGGGACTACAGGTGTGTGCCAAGTGGCACAATTGTCTCCATTTTATAGATTTTTTTTTTTTTTGAGATGGAGTCTTGCTCTGTTGCCCAGGCTGGAGTGCAGTGGCTCACTGCGATCACGGCTCACTGCAAGCTCCGCCTCCTGGGTTCACGCCATGCTCCTGCCTCAGCCTCCCGAGTAGCTGGGACTACAGGTGCCCGCCATTTTTTTTTTTTTTTTTTTTTTTTTAGAATTTCTTCACTGTCACCAGGATGGATCAGACACGACCTCGGCTCACTGCAACTCTGGCCTCTGGTTCATGATTAGAGGCGTGAGCCACCACGTCCGGCCACGCCTGGCTATTTTTTTGTATTTTTAGTAGAGATGGAGTTTCACAGTGTTAGTCAGGATGATCTCGATCTCCCAACCTCGTGATCTGCCTGCCTCAGCCTCCCAAAGTGCTGGGATTACAGGCATGAGCCACCGTGCTCGGCCATTTTATAGATTTTTAAAGCTGAAGCGGAGAGTAGTAAAGCAACTTGCCCAGGTGAGTCAGACAGCTGGCACAAAGCAGAACTGGGGTTTAAACTTGGGTAGATTAACACTCTTAACCATTAGGCTCCTGTGCCTCCCGGCAAGCCACTGGCATTAAAGATAAAGAGCTCAAATGAGCAGACCTAAGTTTAGTCTCCAGTCACTCAAAAATTCTTGTTTTAACCAAGAACTGAAGTGTTGATATTGTACAAACTCTTGCATGAAAGTAAAAACAGATAAAATGAACAGTTTATATTAATGATTTCACAACGCACCAGGCCAAGCCAAGAAGGTAATTGTCTCACAGTGGTAGTTTTTTTTTTTTTTAACGTATAAGCTTGAGCTTTTGCTTTAAACATATGCACATCTGCACATATGCATTCCTTCCTTTCGACCAGCAAGTAGAGAGATACCTCCACACCACCTGAATATCCAGTTGCCCATCAACCCTTCATTCAGTGGGTTTGGCATCCATTGAAAAATCTTTGCCTGAATCAGCCATGCTATTCAAAATGTGGACTCTCCAACTCTATCTTGTCCCTATATTAACCAGCTGGCAATCTTCTAGTAAATAGTTTCGTTTTTCTTTGTTTTGTTTCTTGCCCACTTCCTCTCTCTGCTCAATAGTTTTTTTTTTTTTTTTTTTTTTTTTTTAACAGCTTTCTCCATCAACTACAGGTTATTTGACTATTTTGAAATACAGTTCCATCGCTTCTCAGCCTTTTGGCTAGGATCACATGCAAAATATAGTTCCTACTGGAAATGATAAATGCTTAATTATTTCCTTTAATTGCCAATTTCAGAATAAGGTGTTTGTAAAACAGCTCCAAAGGTGGAATATGAAGCTTTTCAATGATATAACTGAAAGGGATTCTCATTTAGAGTACCCTTCCACTTACATACTGTGGTGTTATGATATCTTGTGTCCATTTTCGTCCAGGTTCCTGGCTGATAACTCCCCATAGGCCTTGTTGCAGTCTTTTGTTATAATGTCGGGTGTGTTAGGCTTCTTGCAGGCTTCAGGCCTCTTTGACCTTCTCCTCTACTCGTTTCACTTGACCCAAGGCAGGACTCAATACTATTCCCCTGCCTTTCTGATTGTGGGTCATAAGACCCTCATTCCAGAGAGGCCAATCACATTTCCAAATAATTGTCCATAAAAACCCAGGAGGACTGGGTTCACAGAGTTTTCAGATAGCTAATACTTGGAGGTTCCCGGAGGGTGGCTTGCCCAGGGAGGGTATGGAAGCTCCACACCCCTTCCCCCATACCATATATTTTGTAATGTTTCTTTGAGTTTTGTGAGCTGCTCCAGCAAATTTATTAAACCCAAAGTGGTAGATGTGGGAATGCCCAAAGCACTAGGGTTATAGGCATAAGCTATCTCTTCTTTTTAATATTATTACTGTTATTTTTTGAGACAGAGTCTGGCTCTGTCTCCCAGGCTGGAGTGCAGTGGCACAGTCTCTGCTAACTGCAACTTCTCCTCCTGGGTTCAAGTTATTCCCATGCCTCAGCCTCCCGAGTAGCTGGGATTACAGGCGCCTGCCACCATGCCCAACTAATGTTTGTATTTTTGGTAGAGACACGGTTTCGCCATGTTGGCCAGGCTGGTGTCGAACTCCTGACCTCTAGTGACCCACCCCTGGCCTCAGCCTCTCAAAGTGCTGAGATTACAGTCATGAGCTATTGTGCTCGGCCAAAAATACATTTTGTGGCCTCCCCGGTACCTCAAGCCTGTAATCTCAGCACTTTGCAAAGCTGAGGTGGGAGGACTGCTTGAGCCCAGGAGTTTGAGACCTGGGCAACAAACTGGGACCCTGTCTCTAAAAAATTTTAAAAATTAGCTAGGTGTGGTGGTGCATGCCTGTGTCCCCACTACACAGGAGGCTGAGGCAGAAGGATCACTTGAGCCCGGGGGGTCAAGGCCGCACCGAGGAGTGTTTGTGCCACTGCACTCCAGCCTGGGTGACAGAGCAAGACACTGTCTCAAAAGAAAAAAAAACAACCAACAAACAAACATTTTATCACCTCAAGCACTCAGAGTAGAACACAACAAAATTAACCTGTAGCATTTAGCCAGTTCTTAGGAACTAGATCTCAACACTGAAAGAGAGAAAGATCAACCATAATCAAAGAGAAGAGAGGTAAATTAGAACATCACAATTTACAGATTTTGTGCATTAAAGGATAATATCAAAAGAGAGAAAAAACAATCCACTGAAAAGGAGAAATATTTAGAAATCATATGTCTAATAAGGGTCTAGTATTTAGAGTGAATAAATAACTCTTACAGTTTAAGAAAAAACAAGCGGCTGGGCGCAGTGGCTCATGCCTGTAATCCCAGCACTTTGGGAGGCCGAGGTGGGCAGATCACAAGGTCAGGAAATCGAGACCATCCTGGCTAACGTGGTGAAACTGTGTCTCTACTAAAAATACACAAAAATTAGCCGGGCGTGGTGGCGGGCGCCTATAGTCCCAGCTACTCAGGAGGCTGAAGCAGGAGAATGGCATGAACCCAGGAGGCGGAGCCTGCAGTGAGCCTTGATGGCGCCACTGCACTCCAGCCTGGGCAACAGAGCAAGATTCCGTCTCAAAAAAAAAAAAAAAAGGAAAGAACAAACAAGCCTGGGCAACATAGTGAGACTTTCTCTATTAAAAAAATTTACTTATTATTTATTTATTATTGTTTATTTTATTTTTTATAGAGACAGGGTCTTACTATATTGCTCAGGCTAATCTCAAACTTCTGGCCTCAAGTGATCCTATCTTCACCTCCCAAAGTGCTGTGATTACAGTCATGAGCCACCATACTCAGGCTATATCTCTTCCATAGGGAGAAATCTACTGAAGTCCTTTGTTCATTTTCTAATTGTTGGGTTTTTTTTTTCATTTTTTATTTAATTTTAAAAAATTGTTTGCTTTTGTTGCGTAAAATTTTTTGTGTTAGTTTCTTGTTTTTGTTTTTTGGTGTTTTGGGGGCACAGGGGCTTGCTCTGTCACCTCATAGCCCACTGCAGCCTACAACTCTTGGCCTCAAGCAATCCTCCCACCTCAGCCTCCCAAAGTGCTAGAATTATAGGCATGACTTTTTTTTTTTTTTTTTTGTAATTAGCTGGGCATGTTGGTGTGCGTCTATAATCCTAGCTACTGTGGGAGGCTGAGGTGGGGGGATGGCTTGGGCCCAGGAATTGGAGGCTGCAGTGAGCTACAATGGCACCATTGCACTCCAGCCTGGGTGACAGAAGGAGACCCTGTCTCTAAAAGAAAAAAAGCAAGATGATATATAAATGACAAAGGAGCATATGAAAAGATGCTCAACATCATGAGTCTTAGAGAAATGCAAATTAAAACCACAATGAGATACCACTTTACACCTACTAAGATGGCTACTATAATGTTGAAAAAAGAACAATCAGTGACAGGTGTTGAAAAGGATATGGAGAAATTGGAATCTTCATACACTGCTAGTGGGAATGTAAACTGGTGCATCTGCTCTGGAAAGCAGATGGACAGTTCCTCAAAAAGTTAAACAGAGAATTACTGTATGACCCAGCAATCCCATTTCTAGGTATATACCAAAGGGAAACATATGTTCGTTCACATGAAAACTTGTATGCAAATATACATAGCAGCATTGTTCATGATAGCCAAAAAGTTGAAACATTTCAAATGTTTATCAGTTGATGCATGGATAAAAAAGTGTGGTATGTCCAAACAATGAAATACTAATTAGTCATAAAAAGGAATGGAATACTGTTACATGGTCCAACATGGATGAACCTTGAAAACATTATGCCAAGTGAAGGAAGCCAGACACAAAAGGCTATACATTGGGAGCTTCTGGATAGTACGTGAAGGTTCCTGGTGGGTAGTGCACCTGGAGAGGGCATAGAAGCTTCCAGCCCCTTCTCACATGTCTTATCCTATGTATCTTGTCGTCTGTATCCTTTGTAATATCCTTTATAATAAGCTGGTAAATGGGACCAGCTGGATAAGCAAGGGCCCTCTAGTTTCATCTCCAAACACAATGTGGGCCCCTTCATATTGTGCTGCCTCACCACCAATTAGTACGATGGGTGTAGCACCTGCTCCTCCCACCTGCACAACTAGGACTCTGGCCCCAACTAGGAGGATGGAATTCTAAAAATTAGTAACAACTGAAGGGAGCAATGAAGCTTGAGCCAAGAACTTCAAGTTAAAAAAAAAAAAAAGCCCACATTTTGTTTTTGTTTTGAGACAGTCTCGCTTTGTAGTCCAGGCTGGAGTGCAGTGGCGTGATCTTGACTCACTGCAACCTTAGCAGCTGGTCCCATTTACCAGTTTATTATAAAGGATATTACAAAGGATACAGATGACGAGATACATAGGATAGGACATGTGGGAAGAGGCTGGAAGCTTCCATGCCCTCTCCAGGTGCACCACCCTCCAGGAACCTTCACACTCTATCCAGAAGCTCCCAATGCATGGCCTTTTGGGTCTTGCTCTGTTGCCCAGGCTGGAGTGCAGTGGTGCACTCTCAGCTCACTGCAACCTCCGCCTCCTGGGTTCAAGCAATTCTCCTGCCTCAGCCTCCGGAGTAGCTGGGATTACAGGCGCCTGCCATCACGCCCTGCTAATTTTTGTGTTTTTAGTAGAGACGGGGTTTCACCATGTTGGCCAGACTGGTTTTGACTTCCTCACCTCAGATGATCCACCTGCCTTGGCCTCCCAAAGTGCTGGGATTACAGGCATGAGCCACTGCGCCCAGCCAGTATGGAAATTTCTAAAGAAATTAAAAATAGAATTATCAGATAGCCTAGCAATCCCTTTGCTGGGTATACATAGCCAAAGGAAGTGAAATCACCACCTAGTAGAGATATCTGCATTCCCATGTTCATTGCAGTACTATTAACAATAGCCAGGCTCGGCATGGTGGCTCACACCTGTAATTCCAGCACTTTGGGAGGTTAAGGTGGGTGGATCACCTGAGGTCAGGAGTTTGAGACCAGCCTGGCCAGCATGGTGAAAACCCGTCTCTATTAAAAATACAAAAAAAAAAAAAAAAAAAAAAAAGCCAGTTGTGGTGGTGGGCGCCTGTAATCCCAGCTACTCGGGAGGCTGAGGCAGGAGAATTGGTTGAATCTGGGAGGTAGAGGTTGCAGTGAACTGAGATAGTGCCATTGCACTCCAGCCTGAGTGACAAGAGTAAAAAAGTCCATCAAAAAAAAAAAAAAAAAAAAAGCCAAGATATGGAAACCACCTAGGTGTCCATCAATAGATGAATGGATAAAGAAACTGAAACTGTGAGATAGACACTCACACACACACACAGTGGAATATTATTCAGCTATAGAAAAGGAGATCCTGCCATTTGCCACAACACAGTTGAAACTAGAGGGCCTTACATTAAGTGAAATAAGCCAGATACATAAAGAAAAGTACTGCATGATCTCACTACTTATATGTGGAATCTAAAAAAAGGAAAGAAAAAAAGCAACTTCAGGAGCACAGCACAGAGAAAATTCACAGTATCTTTAAACACCTTGGTAGGACTGCCTCTGGTCTGTCAGTCGCCAAAACAATACCATCTGGGGAGTGTAGAAAAGACCTCTCTGCTTAATTTATTCTCAACTTTTCCACTTTACTGAGACTCGTGATTAATCATCAGCAAACCCCCCTGTGTCCTCTATCGCCTCTTTAAATAGTTCATTCATCTTGCTGTAGCTGAGAGATTCTCACCTGGAAGCAATTTTGCCCACCTCCCCAGAGGACATTTGGCAATGTTTGGAGGTATTTTTAGTTGTCACAACTGGAGATGGTGCTACTGACATCTAGTGGGTAGAGGCCAGGGATGCTGCTAAACACCTTACAATGACAATGTACAGATGGCCCCTCACAGCAAAGGATTATCAGACCCAGATGTCAATGGCCAAATTGAGAAACCCTGACTCTTTTCTGTAGGCACTACTTCCTCTTTAGCCCTCTCAGATCATCTGTGTTTTCTCGTACCACTGGGTTTGGAGGCGGAGTGGGAGTCTTCTTCCTTTCTTATTGCTGCTTGCAAACAATTCTCCCTCCCTAAATCCTTAAAAAAGCCCAGCTTAACTTTGAACTTTACATCATCAGACATTATCACTCACTACCTCTCCTTATTGCAGTCATCTACAGATTTTCACTCCTTTCATTGTCATTCTCTCCAACACTACAACCATCTTAAACCTTGGTGATTTCATCATCCACACAGATGATCCTTCCAACATCTTGAACTCTCAGTTCCTTGTATTCCACTCCTACAGGGAGTATGACTGTCCACCACAGTCACTTCCTTACCTACATTGCCATAATTGCCATCATCTGAATTCCACTTTCTGAGCACTACATCCTGTCATTTCAGCCCACTCCCTGTAGTAGGTTTATTTCAACAAACCTTTGATCTCATTAGGTAGTGAGTGATAATGTCTGATGATGTCATTAGGACAACAAATCCATCAATCAATTGCATAGTATTTATACTATGAAAATCAGCAAATCAAAATTAGTGTTCTTTTCCTCTTTCTTTCAGAAAGCTAGTTGTTAAACATTTAACTCTTGTGTATTCATGGGATATACCTTAAGCAATCTATGTATGTGTGTGTATGTATATATATGTATGTATATATGTACACATATATAAAATGTTGCTTTGCACATTTAAACATTTTATATACCTGGTTTACTATAGTATGTTTTCTGATATAACTTTCCCTCCACAACATTTAGGTTATGAGATGCATTCATGTTGATATGTGTAACTCTGGATTACTGTTGGTTTTTTTTTTCTTTTTGAGACAGAGTCTCACTCTGTTACCCAGGCTGGAGTGCAGTGGCGTGATCTCAGTTCACTGCAGCCTCTGTCTCCCAGATTCAAGTGATCTTCCCACCTCAGCCACCTGAGTGGCTGGGACTACAGGCCTGCACCACCATGCCTGGCTAATTTTTGTATTTTTAGTAGAGAAGCAGTTTCACCATGTTGGCCAGGCTGGTCTGGAACTCCTGACCTCAGGTGATCCGCCCGCCTTGGCCTCTCAAAGTGCTAGGACTACAGGTATGAGCCAAGGTGTCGGCTGGTTCATTCATTTTTACTGTTCTGCCCTACACAGCAAGAATGTAAGCTCCATGAAGGCAAAGATTTTTATTGGTTTTATTCTCTGCTATATTCCTAGGATTTGGAACAGTGCCTGGCACAAAGCAGGCTCATATTTATTTGAAAAAACAGGCCCAGGACAGTGGCTCACACCTGTAATCCCAGCACTTTGGGAGGCCGAGGTGGGTGGATCACTTGAGGTCTGGAGTTTGAGACCAGCCTGGCCAAAATGGGAAACCCCATCTCTAATAAAAATACAAAAATTAGCTGGATGTGGTGGCTCACACCTGTAATCCCAGCTGCTCGGGAGGCTGAGTCAGGAGAATCACCCGAACCTTGGAGGTGGGGATTGCAGTGAGCAGATATTGTGCCACTGCACTCCAACCTGGGCAACACAGTGACACTCCGTCTCAAAATAAAAAAGAAAGAAAGAAAGAAAAGAAAGAAAGAAGGAAAGAAAGCAAGAAAGAAAGAAAGAAAGAAAGAAAGAAAGAAAGAAAGAAAAAGAAATGAATGGTGTGGCTGAAATTCTACCTTTGCCACTTATTTAATTTAAAATATTGCTTGGTTGTTTTTCTTTTTGTTTCTGTTTTTGGTTTTTATTTTTTTGCTGCCCCTTGCGGAGCAGGGCTACCCCATACGCAGTGTGCCCAGAGTAGCCTATGTTGCTGTTTGGTAGTTTAGTAGATCTTACTACACTGAACCACTTGGGTTTTCAAACCTTATCAAGGAATTTATTTTGCATATCATTTGTAACCAGAAGAGGGCAAGCTTGGAGGGAAAAAGAAATAGGTGAGAAATGGAAACAAGTCCTAAATGCAGGACGCTGCCTGTTGTGAATATCTATAGCCACTAGGTGGCAGTATGAGCATGCTGGAAATTTAAGGTCGGTGATCCAGGCTACAGGGGTCTCCGGATGTAGATGGGTGCCCCAAACTTACACATTTTCCACTTTATTTCTCCTTTTGGTCAACTTGTCATTTTTTAACATCATTATTATGCAGATTTATATAAGTTGATACTTTCTATTTTCCCTTACATTTGACAATACTAAATTTAAAATATTGGAGCATAACAGATAATAAAAATCACATAGCAGGGGGCAGTGGCTCACGCCCGTAATCCCAGCACCTTGGAAGGCTGAGAGAGGAGAATCGCTTGAGCCCTGGAGCACGGGCAACATGGGGAGACCTTGTCTCAAAAAAAAAAAAAAAATCTACGCATGGTGGTGAGCACCTATGGTCCCAGCTACTTGGGAGGCTGAGGTGGGAGGATCGCTTGAGCTCAGGAGGTCGAGGCTGCAGTGAGCTGTGCCACTGCATTCCAGCCTGGGCGAGAGTGAGACCATGTCTCAAAAAAACAAAAAACAAAAACAAAACAAAACGACAAACAAAAAGATAAAAAGCAAAACAAAACAAACTCACATAACATACAAATCACTTTTAAGCCTGCCTGCTTCCTTGCTTTCTGCCTGCTTGCTTGCTTCCTTTTCTTTCTCTCTCTGTTTTTTTCCTTTCTTTCTTTCTCTTTCCCTCCCTCCCTCCCTCCCTCCCTTCCTTCCTTCCTTCCTTCCTTTCTTCTTGCCCTTTTCTTTTCTTTCTTTTTTAACATAATCTGACTCCGTCACCCAGGCTGGAGTACAGTGGCACGATCTCGGCTCACCACAACCTCTGCCTCCTGGGTTCAAGCAATCCTCCCACCTCAGCCTCCTGATTATCTGGGACTACAGGTATGTGCTACCATGCCTGGCTAATTTTTGTATTTTCTGTAGTGATGGGGCCTTGCTATCTTGCCAAGGCTGGTCTCCAAATACTGAGCCCAAGCAATCTGCCTGCCTCGGCCTCCCAAACTGCTGGGGTTGCAGGCTAGAGCCACTGTGCCAGCCCTTAAACCATTTTAAAGTGTAAAAATCAGTGAGTTGCCTTAAACCATTTTAAAGTGTAAAATACACTGGGTTTTAGTATAATATATTCACAATGTTGTTCTACCATCACCATGACCTAATTCTGGAATATTTACATTAAACCAAAAGGAAACCTTATACCCATTCAGTCACTTGCCAGCCTCCCCCAATCTTCTGACAAGTACTAATCTACTTTATGTCTCTGTGGATTGCCTGTTCTGGGGATTTCAGGTAAATGGAATCATACAATATAGCAGCACTTTTTTTTTTTTTTGAAACAGGGTCTCATTCTGTTGCCCAGGCTGGTGTGCACTGGTGCAATCTCGGCTCACTGTAACCTCTGCCTCCTGGGTTCAAGCAATTCTCCTTCTTTAGCCACCAGAGTAGCTGGGATTACAGGTGCCTGCCACCATGCCTGGATAATTTTTGTATTTTTAGTAGAGACTGGGTTTCACCATGTTGGCCAGGCTGGTCTTGAACTCTTTAACTTAGGTGATCCACCCATCTCGGCCTCCCAAAGTGCTGGGATTACAGGCGTGAGCCACTGCACCCGGCCAGAAGCACATATTTTTAATCGCAGTATTTATCTATGGCATCATACAGATGGACATTGGAGACAGATGGGGGACGTTGAAGGCACATGAGGGATGAAAAACTACCTGTTGGGTACAACGTACACTATTCAGGTGACCTATGCACTAAACATCTAGACTTCACCATTCCACAATTAATCCATGTAACCAGAAACCACTTGTACCTCTAAAGCTATTGAAATTTAAAAATGTTATAAAGGACCTATCTATGGCATCGAAATAAGGCTATATTTTTAGGAATTTCATCTAAAATATCAAAGTTATATACAAGGTGGAAAAATATACAATTTTGGAACAATTAGTAACCCTAACTTCCTTTAATATTACATAATAAAAATTTAAGGGCTACCTAAATTGTGTTTGCCTGCCCTCTTGGGCAGGGACGCACTTTGATTCTCTTAATTGCAATAAGATAGAGACTGAAGAATGGAAGTGATGGAGAATGATTAGCAGGATTCGTGTTCCCTTAATTCTCTAGCAAATAAAATGCAAAGCAATATCCAGACATTACCCATCATGTTTTCAAGCTCCTACATAGTCTTCATGGCTCTGAGCTCAGAGCTGGCTGCAAGTGGTCCCTGATGGGTTTTGCCCACGGCACAGGCACGGCACCTCTGGAGACAGCTGGGCTAATGTTCAGCAAAGGTTGGCAGAAGCAGGGAGAGGGGTTTGTCTTCCTTTCATAACTTTCCCAGAAATAGAACTTGTGAGTTCATGGCGACATTTAGTCACAACTTAATTTTGTAAGTAGAGAGAGGGTCTCACTCTTTCACCTGGACTGGCGTGCAGTGGTGTAATCACAGCTCACTGCAGCCTTGAACACCTGGGCTCAAAGAATCCTCCTGCCTCATTCTTTCAAGTAGCTGGGAATTACGGGTGCACGCCACCACACCCAGCTAATTTCTTTTGAATTTTTGGTAGAGACAGGGTTTTGCCATGTTGCCCAGGCTGGTCTTGAACTCCTGGGCTCAAGAAATACTCCCACCTTGCCCTCCCAAAGTGCTGGGATTACAGGTGTGAGCCACCATACCCAGCCTCCTTCTTTTTCTTTATTATTATTATTTTTTAGACGGAGTCTTGCTCTGTCGCCCAGGCTGGAGTGGAGTGGCATGATCTCGGCTCACTGCAACCTCTGCCTTCCGGGTTCAAGCTATTCTCCTGCCTCAGCCTCCTGAGTAGTTGGGACTACAGGCACATGCCACCACAAGTGGCTAATTTTTGTATTTTTAGTACAGACAGGGTTTCACCATGTTGGCCAGGATGGTCTCGATTTCCTGACCTCGTGATCCACCCGCCTTGGCCTCCCAAAGTGCTGGGGTTACAGGCATGAGGCACGACGTGTGGCCTCCAAAGGGTTTTTCTGAGGGGCTCCCACAGCACTGAATGACGTCTTCACTGGTGACAGACATGTGAAAGATGAATGTACTTTAAAACTGAAATTCACGGCTGGGAGTGGTGGCTCACACCTATAATCCAGCACTTTGGGAGGCTGAGGCGGGTGGATCACCTGAGGTCAGGAGTTCGAGACCAGCCTGACCAACAGGGTAAAACCCTATCTCTACCAAAAATACAAAAATTAGCCAGGTGTGGTGGTGTGTGCCTGTAGTCCCAGCTACTTGGGAGGTTGAGGCAGGAGAATTGCTTGAACCCAGGAGGCGGAGGTAGCAGTGAGCTGAGATCCTACCAATGCACTCCAGCCTCGGCGACAGGGCAAGACTCCGTCTGAAAAAAAAAAAAAACACAACAACAACAAAAAACCAAACAAAAAAAGACCCAAAACCAAAAACTGAAATTCACTGAAGTAAAAGTGACAGGAACATAGGGAGAAAATTATTCTACAGCCGTCATAATTTTTTTTTTTTTGAGACAGAGTCTTGGTCTGTCACCCAGGCCAGTGGCACAATCCCGGCTTACTGCAACCTCTGCCTCCTGAGTTCAAGCGATTCTCCTGCCTCAGCCTCCCAAGTAGCTAGGACTATAGGTGCGTGCCACCATGCCTGGCTCATTTTTGTATATAATTTTTTATAATAGGAATAGACAGCTATGTCTTGAAGATTACAAAAACATTCAGATTTTTAAAAATTCAGAGAGCTGGGTGTGGGTGACTTGCGCCTGTAGTCCCAGCTATTTGGGAGGCTGAGATGAGAGGGTCACTTTAGGCCAGGTGTACCAGGCCAGCCTGGACAACATAGCAAGACTCTTGACTCTTAAAAAAGTTTTAAACAATTATCTGGGCTTGGTGGCACACACCTGTAGTCCCATCTACTGAGGAGACTGAGGTGGGAGGATCACTTGAGTCCAGGAGTTCAAGGCTTCAGTGAGCTATGATCATGCCACTGCACTGCAGCCTGGATGACAGAGTGAGACCCTGTCTCAAAAAAAGAAAAAATAAGTTCAAAGAAAGGAGAGGCATAATTCTTTGGAATGATGGCCTAGTACAGCAGTTCACGCCTGTAATCCCAGCACTTTGGGAGACCAAGGTGGGTGGATCACCTGAGGTTAGGAGTTCGAGACCACCCTGGCCAACATGGTGAAACCCCATCTCTACTAAAAATACAATAATTAGCCGAGTGTGGTGGTGGGCACCTGTAGTCCCAGCTGCTCAGGAGGCTGAGGCAGAATTGCTTGAACCTGGGAGGCAGTGATTGCAGTGAGCCAAGATTGCACCATTGCACTCCAGCCTGCGCGACAGAGTGAGACTTGGTCTCAAGAAAAAAAATATTCGGGGGTGGAGCCAAGATGGCCGAATAGGAACAGCTCCGGTCTCCAGCTCCCAGCCCCAGCGACACAGAAGACGGGTGATTTCTGCATTTCTGCTTGAGGTACCGGTTTCATCTCACTAGGGAGTGCCTAACAGTGGGTGCAGGACAGACGGTGAAGTGCACTGTGCGCGAGCGGAAGCAGGGCGAGGCATTGCCTCACTCGGGAAGCGCAAGGGGTCAGGGAGTTCCCTTTCCTAGTCAAAGAAAGGGGAAACAGATGGCACCTGGAATATCGGGTCAGTCCCATCCTAATACTGCGCTTTTCCAACGGGCCTGGAAAACGGCACACTAGGAGATTGTGTCCCGCACCTGGCTCGGAGGGTCCTATGCCCACGGAGTCTCGCTAATTGCTAGCACAGCAGTCTGAGATCAAGCTGCAAGGCGGCACTGAGGCTGGGGGAGGGGCGCCCGCCATTGCCCAGGCTTGCTTAGGTAAACAAAGCAGCCAGGAAGCTCGAACTGGGTGGAGCCCACCAGAGCTCAAGGAGGCCTGCCTGCCTCTATAGGCTCCACCTCTGGGGGCAGGGCACAGACAAACAAAAACTCAGCAAGAACCTCCACAGACTTAAATGTCCCTGTCTGACTGACAGCTTTGAAGAGAGTAGTGGTTCTCCCAGCACGCAGCTGGAGATCTGAGAACGGACAGACTGCCTCCTAAAGTGGGTCCCTCACCCCTGAGCAGCCTAACTGGGAGGCACCCCCCCAGTAGGGACAGACTGACACCTCATTCAACCGGGTACTCCTCTGAGACAAAACTTTCAGAGGAACTATCAGACAGCTGAATTTGTGGTCTCACGAAAATCCGCTGTTCTGCAGCCACCACTGCTGACACCCAGCCAAACAGGGTCTGGAGTGGACCTCTAGTAAACTCCAACAGACCTGCAGCTGAGGGTCCTGTCTGGTAGAAGGAAAACTAACAAACAGAAAGGTCATCCACACCAAAAACCCATCTGTACATCACCATCATCAAAGACAAAAAGTAGATAAAACCACAAAGATGGGGAAAAAACAGAGCAAAAAAACTGGAAACTCTAAAAAACAGAGCACCTCTCCTCCTCCAAAGGAACGCAGTTCCTCACCAGCAACGGAACAAAGCTAGATGGAGGATGACTTTGATGAGTTGAGAGAAGAAGGCTTCAGACGATCAAACTACTCTGAGCTACGAGAGGAAATTCAAAACAATAGCAAAGAAGTTAAAAACTTTGAAAAAATATTAGAAGAATGGATAACTAGAATAACCAATGGAGAGAAGGGCTTAAAGGAGCTGATGGAGCTGAAAGCCAAGTTTCGAGAACTACGCGAAGATTGCAGAAGCCTCAGTAGCAGATGCGATCAACTGGAAGAAAGGGTATCACTGATGGAAGATGAAATGAATGAAATGAAGAGAGAAGGGAAGTTTAGAGAAAAAAGAATAAAAAGAAATGAACAAAGCCTCCAAGAAATTTGGGACTATGTGAAAAGACCAAACCTACGTCTGATTGGTGTACCTGAAAATGATGGGGAGAATGGAACCAAGTTGGAAAACACTCTGCAAGATATTATCCAGGAGAACTTCCCCAATCTAGCAAGGCAGGCCAGCATTCAGATTCAGGAAATACAGAGAACGCCACAAAGATACTCCTCGACAAGGGCAACTCCAAGACACATAATTGTCAGATTCACCAAAGTTGAAATGAAGGAAAAAATGTTAAGGGCAGCCAGAGAGAAAGGTCGGGTTACCCACAAAGGGAAGCCCATCAGACTAACAGCTGATCTCTCAGCAGAAACTCTACAAGCCAGAAGAGAGTGGGGGCCGATATTCAACATTCTTAAAGAAAAGAATTTTCAACCCAGAATTTCCTATCCCGCCAAACTAAGCTTCTTAAGTGAAGGAGAAATAAAATACTTTACAGACAAGCAAACGCTGAGTGATTTTGTCACCACCAGGCCTGCCCTAAAAGAGCTCCTGAAGGAAGCACTAAACATGGAAAGGAACAACCGGTACCAGCCACTGCAAAAACATGCCAAATTGTAAAGACCATCGAGGCTAGGAAGAAACTATAGCAACTAACGAGCAAAATAACCAACTAACATCATAATGACAGGATCAGATCCACACATAACAATATTAACGTTAAATGTAAATGGGCTAAATGCTCCAATCAAAAGACACAGACTGGCAAACTGGATAAGGAGTCAGGACCCATCAGTGTGCTGTATTCAGGAAACCCATCTCACGTGCAGAGACACACATAGACTCAAAATAAAGGGATGGAGGAAGATCTATCAAGCAACTGGAAAACAAAAAAAGGCAGGGGTTGCAATCCTAGTCTCTGATAAAATAGACTTTAAACCAACAAAGATCATAAGAGACAAAGAAGGCCATTACATAATGGTAAAGGGATCAATTCAACAAGAAGAGCTAACTATCCTAAATATATATGCACCCAACACAGGAGCACCCAGATTCATAAAGCAAGTCCTCAGTGACCTACAAAGGGACTTAAACTCCCACACAATAATAACGGGAGATTTTAACACCCCACTGTCAGCATTAGACAGATCAACGAGACAGAAAGTTAACAAGGATATCCAGGAATTGAACTCAGCTCTACATAAAGTGGACCTAATAGACATCTACAGAACTCTCCACCCCAAGTCAACAGAATATACATTTTTTTCAGCACCACACCACACCTATTCCAAAATTGACCACATAGTTGGAAGTAAAGCTCTCCTCAGCAAATGTAAAAGAACAGAAATTATAACAAACTGTCTCTCAGACCACAGTGCAATCAAACTAGAACTCAGGACTAAGAAACTCACTCAAAACCGCTCAACTACATGGAAACTGAACAACCTGCTCCTGAATGACTATTGGGTACATAATGAAATGAAGGCAGAAATAAAGATGTTCTTTGAAACCAACGAGAACAAAGACACAACCTACCAGAATCTCTGGGACACATTCAAAGCAGTGTGTAGAGGGAAATTTATAGCACTAAATGCCCACAAGAGAAAGCAGGAAAGATCCAAAATTGACACCCTAACATCACAATTAAAAGAACTAGAAAAGCAAGAGCAAACACATTCAAAAGCTAGCAGAAGGCTAGAAATAACTAAAATCAGAGCAGAACTGAAGGAAATAGAGACACAAAAAACCCTTCAAAAAAATTAATGAATCCAGGAGCTGGTTTTTTGAAAAGATCAACAAAATTGATGGGCCGCTAGCAAGACTAATAAAGAAGAAAAGAGAGAAGAATCAAATAGATGCAATAAAAAACGAAAAAGGGGATATCACCACCGATCCCACAGAAATACAATCTACCATCAGAGAATACTACAAACACCTCTATGCAAATAAACTAGAAAATCTAGAAGAAATGGATAAATTCCTCGACAAATACACCCTCCCAAGACTAAACCAGGAAGAAGTTGAATCTCTGAATAGACCAATAACAGGTTCTGAAATTGTGGCAATAATCAACAGCTTACCAACCAAAAAGAGTCCAGGACCTGATGGATTCACAGCTGAATTCTACCAGAGGTACAAGGAGGAACTGGTACCATTCCTTCTGAAACTATTCCAATCGATAGAAAAAGAGGGAATCCTCCCTAACACATTTTATGAAGCCAGCATCATCCTGATACCAAAACCTGGCAGAGACATAACCAAAAAAGAGAATTTCAGACCAATATCCTTGATGAACATTGATGCAAAAATCCTCAGTAAAATACTGGCAAACCGAATCCAGCAGCACATCAAAAAGCTTATCCACCATGATCAAGTGGGCTTCATCCCTGGGATGCAAGGCTGGTTCAACATACGCAAATCAATAAATGTAATCCAGCATATAAACAGAACCAAAGACAAAAACCACATGATTATCTCAATAGATGCAGAAAAGGCCTTTGACAAAATTCAACAACCCTTCATGCTAAAAACTCTCAATAAATTAGGTATTGATGGGACGTATCTCAAAATAATAAGAGCTATCTACGACAAACCCACAGCCAATATCATACTGAATGGGCAAAAACTGGAAGCATTCCCTCTGAAAACTGGCACAAGACAGGGATGCCCTCTCTCACCACTCCTATTCAACATAGTGCTGGAAGTTCTGGCCAGAGCAATCAGGCAGGAGAAGGAAATAAAGGGTATTCAATTAGGAAAAGAGGAAGTCAAATTGTCCCTGTTTGCAGATGACATGATTGTATATCTAGAAAACCCCATTGTCTCAGCCCAAAATCTCCTTCAGCTGATTAGCAACTTCAGCAAAGTCTCAGGATACAAAATTAATGTACAAAAATCACAAGCATTCTTGTACACCAATAACAGACAAACAGAGAGCCAAATCATGAGTGAACTCCCATTCACAATTGCTTCAAAGAGAATAAAATACCTAGGAATCCAACTTACAAGGGATGTGAAGGACCTCTTCAAGGAGAACTACAAACCACTGCTCAATGAAATCAAAGAGGATACAAACAAATGGAAGAACATTCCATGCTCATGGGTTGGAAGAATCAATATCGTGAAAATGGCCATACTGCCCAAGGTAATTTATAGATTCAATGCCATCCCCATCAAGCTACCAATGACTTTCTTCACAGAATTGGAAAAAACTACTTTAAAGTTCATATGGAACCAAAAAAGAGCCCGCATCGCCAAGTCAATCCTAAGCCAAAAGAACAAAGCTGGAGGCATCACGCTACCTGACTTCAAACTATACTACAAGGCTACAGTAACCAAAACAGCATGGTACTGGTACCACAACAGAGACATAGATCAATGGAACAGAACAGAGCCCTCAGAAATGATGCCGCATAGCTACAACTATCTGATCTTTGACAAACCTGACAAAAACAAGAAATGGGGAAAGGATTCCCTATTTAATAAATGGTGCTGGGAAAACTGGCTAGCCATATGGAGAAAGCTGAAACTGGATCCCTTCCTTACACCTTATACAAAAATTAATTCAAGATGGATTAAAGACTTATATGTTAGACCTAAAACCATTAAAATCCTACAAGAAAACCTAGGCAATACCATTCAGGACATAGGCGTGGGCAAGGACTTCATGTCTAAAACACCAAAAGCAATGGCAACAAAAGCCAAAATCGACACATGGGATCTCATTAAACTAAAGAGCTTCTGCACAGCAAAAGAAACTATCATCAGAGTGAACAGGCAACCTACAGAATGGGAGAAAATTTTTGCAACCTACTCATCTGACAAAGGGCTAATATCCAGAATCTACAATGAACTCAAACAAATTTACAAGAAAAAAACAAACAACCCCATCAAAAAGTGGGCAGAGGACATGAACAGACACTTCTCAAAAGAAGACATTTATGCAGCCAAAAAACACATGAAGAAGTGCTCATCATCACTGGCCATCAGAGAAATGCAAATCAAAACCACAGTGAGATACCATCTCACACCAGTTACAATGGCCATCATTAAAAAATCAGGAAACAACAGGTGCTGGAGAGGATGTGGAGAAATAGGAACACTTTTACACTGTTGGTGGGACTGTAAACTAGTTCAACCATTGTGGAAGTCAGTGTGGCGATTCCTCAGGGATCTCGAACTAGAAATACCATTTGACCTAGCCATCCCATTACTGGGTATATATCCAAAGGACTATAAATCATGCTGCTATAAAGACACATGCACACGTATGTTTATTGCGGCACTATTCACAATAGCAAAGAGTTGGAACCAACCCAAATGTCCAACAACGATAGACTGGATTAAGAAAATGTGGCACATATACACCATGGAATACTATGCAGCCATAAAAAATGATGAGTTCGTGTCCTTTGTAGGGACATGGATGAAACTGGAAAACATCATTCTCAGTAAACTATCGCAAGGACAAAAAACCAAACACCGCATGTTCTCACTCATAGGGGGGAATTGAACAATGAGAACTCATGGACACAGGAAGGGGAACATCACACTCCGGGGACTGTTGTGGGGTGGGGGGAGGGGGGAGGGACAGCATTAGGAGATACATCTAATGCTAAATGACGAGTTAATGGGTGCAGGAAATCAACATGGCACATGGATACATATGTAACAAACCTGCACATTGTGCACATGTACCCTAAAACCCTGAAGTATAATAAAAAAAATAAATTAATTAATTAAAAAAAGAAAAAAAATATTCATTGGAATGAGATTTTCTTTCATTTATTGTAATTCATTAAATATTTAGTAAGTTCCTATTATTTGCTCTGCACTGTGCTAGATGTGCCATGATCAAGAGGATTGGGTTGCCCTGAAATAGTCAATTCTGATCACATAGTTTAAAATGACCTCAGTGAAGAAGAGAAAAAGGAGATGTCTGAAAAAGCCATTGTGATAGTATGTGGCATTTTCTAATTAGTTCGGATATTAATAGAAAATATATGCATGATGGAAATAAGGAAATGTGACCAAAGATGAATAGAGAGAGTTCCACAAATCTGTGAAAATGGCATGAGGAATACTAAAGCTCAAATGAGGGAAGAATTGCAAAGCCACTAATGACAAATAAAACAGTTTTTTAGGCCAGGCACGGTGACCCATGCCTGTAATCCCACCACTTTGAGAGGCCAAGGTGGGTGGATCACCTTAGGTCAGGAGTTTGAGACCAGCCTGGCCAACATGGTGAAAGTCCGTCGCTACCAAAAGTACAAAAAGTAGCTGGGGGTGGTGTCATGTGCCTGTAGTGCCAGCTACTTGGGAGGCTGAGGCAGAATCGCTGGAACCCAGGAGGCAGCAATTGCAGTGAGCCAAGATCACACCACTGCACTCCAGCCTGGGCGACAGAGTGAGACTCTATCTCAAAAGAAAAAAAGATCACATTTAGCTCCAGAAGATAAAAGAAGACCTAGGTCTGATGCTTGGGCTGTGTAGTGTGAACAAGTGACAGAGGAAGCAGAACCTTTTGAGTCTGTCTTCTGTGTCAAAGAAAATGGTCTGGATACTGTTGAAGGTAAAACAAAAGTTGGTCAGAAGGAACTGGAGCCCAATGTGGGTGAGAAGTGTGAGAATATATAAATTGTACAGTGATCTAAATAATTTTCAATTATCTGGCCTACGTGAATTATATCTCAGCTTAGAGAGCCCTGAATGAGTAGATGAACAGATATTCTGTTATTTGAAAATCAAGGAGAATGAAATCAAGATTGGATATTAACAAATACAGTGGCAATTTCTAACAGGAGAAGGTGGAGCTCTCAAATTATATGCTGATGAAATTGGTTTTGATTCTGGGCAAGATTCAAGAAAGAATTCTTCAAAGTATCATTTATGTGGTCATATAAAGGAAACACATTCTTAGAAGTGAGAGTTTGCTAAAGACGTGTATTTTCAGATTCACTTTATTTTTACTTATTTTTTTGAGACAAGGTGTGGCTCTGTCACCCAGGCTGGAGTGCAGTGGCACTATTACCGCTCACCACAACCTCCACCTCCTGGGCTCAAGCCATCCTCCCACCTCAGCCTCTTGAGTAGCTGGGACTACAGGTGCATGTGCTTGGCTAGTTTTGCGATTTTTTTTTTTTTTTTTTTTTTTTGGTAGAGACGGGATTTCCACATGTTGCACAGGAGTTGTCCTTGGTTTTTCAAAGTGCTAGGATTACAGGTGTGAGCCACTGTGTGTGGCTAACTTTCTTTCTTTTGACATGATTAATGAATTTGTAAAAGAAGGAATGCGAAGGCCGGGCGCGGTGGCTCACGCTTGTAATCCCAGCACTTTGGGAGGCCGAGGCGGGCGGATCACGAGGTCAGGAGATCGAGACCACAGTGAAACCCCGTCTCTACTAAAAATACAAAAAATTAGCCGGGCGTGGTGGCGGGCGCCTGTAGTCCCAGCTACTCGGAGAAGCTGAGGCAGGAGAATGGCGTGAACCCGGGATGCGGAGCTTGCAGTGAGCCGAGATCGCGCCACTGCACTCCAGCCTGGGCGACAGAGCGAGACTCTGTCTCAAAAAAAAAAAAAAAAAGAAGGAATGCGAATGACAGGAAATCTTTTTCTTTTTTCTTTTTTTTTTTTTTTTTGAGACAGAGTCTTACTCTGTTACCCAGGCTGGAGTGCAGTGGTGCAGTCTCGGCTCACTGCAACCTCTGCCTCCCAGGTTCAAGTGATTCTCCTGCCTCAGCCTCCTGAGTAGCTGGGACTACAGGTGCACACCACCATGCCCAGCTAATTTTTGTATTTTTTAGTAGAGACGGGGTTTCACCATATTGCCCAGGAGGGTCTCGAACTCCTGACCTCGTGATCCGCCCACCTCAGCCTCCCAAAGTGCTGAGATTACAGGTGTGAGCCACCGCACCTGGCCAACAGGAAATCTTGACTTCCATAAGGCTATAGAATAGGTAGGTTTCTCAGGGTATCTTCCAGACTGCAAGGTCCTTGAGTGTAAACGATTGTGCCTCATTTGTCATTGTGTCCTCCAATGCCCGCCTGAAACAGATTTTTCTTTTTTGAAGAAACATCCTGAGATTTAGCTTTTATTTATTCATACACAATAGTTGTACATATTTATGCAGTACATATGGTATTTTGACACATGCATACAATGTGTAATGATCAAATCAGGGTAATTGGAATGTCTATCACCTCACATATTTATCATTTCTCTGTGTTAAAAACATTCCAAATCTTATCTTCTAGCTATTTTGAAATATATGATAAATTATTATTAACTATAGTCACCCTACTGTTCTATTGAACACTAGAAATTATTCCTTCTATCTAACTGTATTTTCGTACCCATTACCTAACCTCTCTTCATCCCCCCTTCCTCCTACCCTTCCTGGCCTCTGTAACCACCATTCTATTCTCTACCTCCATGAGATAAAATTTTTAGCCCTCACATATGAATGAGAACATGCAATATTTGTCTTTCTGTGCCTGGCTTATTTCCCTTAACATAACATCCTCTAGTTCCATCCATGTTGCTGCAACTGGCAGGAGTTTATTCTTTATTATGGCTGAATAATATTCATCTATAAATATCACATTTTCATTTCTCTCTCTGTCTTTTTTTAAATACCACATTTTCTTTATCCATTCGTTCATCCACTGGTGGACTCTCTTAGGTTAAGATTCCATTTGTTGGCTATTGTGAATATGCTGCAATAAACATGCAAGTGCAGATATCTCTTTGGAATGCTGATTTCCTTTGTTTTGGGTATATAACCAGCAGTGGAATTGCTAGATCATCTGGTGGTTCCCTTTTTAGTTTTTTGAGGCACCTCCTCTGTACTGTTTTCCACAGTGGCTGTACTATTTTACATACCCACCAGCAGTGTAGAAGTGCTCCTCTTCTCCTTGTTAGCATCTGTCCTTTTCTTTCTTTTTCTTTTCTTTTTTTTTTTTTTTGAGACAGAATCTTGCTCTGTCGCCCAGGCTGGAGTGCAATGGCATGATATGGGCTCACTGCAACCTCCATCTCCTGGCTTCAAGCAATTCTCTGCCTCAGCCTCCCGACTAACTGGGATTACTGGCACCCGCCACCACGCCTGGCCAATTTTTGTATTTTTAGTAGAGACAGGGTTTCACCATCTTGGCCAGGCTGGTCTCGAACTCCTGATCTTGTGATCTGCCTGCCTTGGCCTCCCAAAGTGTTGGGATTACAGGTGTGAGCCACCGTGCCTGGCTTCTTCTTTTTTTTAACCTTTCCTATGGTGCTGAGCATTTGTTATTTTTGATCTTTTTGATAATAGCTATTTTACTGGGGTAAGATATCTCATTGTGGTTTGATTTGTGTTTGCCTGATATGATTAGTGATGTTGAGTTTTTTTTTATATACCTGTTGGCTATTTGTATGTCATTTATTTATTTTTAGAGACAGGGTCTTGCTATATTGCCCAGGTTGGGCTTGAACTTCTGGCTTAAGAGATCCTCCTACCTGAGCCTGATGAGTAGCTGGAACTACAGGCATGCGCCACCATACCCTTGTACATCTTCCTTTGAGAAATGTCTATTCAGATCTTTTGCCCATTTTTAAATTGAATTTATTTTTGCTATTGAGTTGCATGAGCTCCTTGTATATTCTGATTATTAATTCCTCGATAGATGGATAGTTTACAAATATTCTTTTAATTTTTTAAATTAGTTTATTATTTTGTAGAGACAGGGTCTCACTCTGTTGCCCATGCTGGCCTTGAACACCTGGCCACAAGCCATCCTCTTGCCTTGGCCTCTGAAAGTGCTGGGATTACAGATGTGAGTCACTGCACCCAGCCAGTTTGCAAATATTTTTCCCATTCTGTAGGTTGTCTCTTCACTTTGTTAATTGTTTCCTTTGCTGTGCCAAAGCTTTTTAGTTTAATGTAGTCCTATGTGTCTGTTTTTGTTTTTGTTGCTTGCGCTTTTGAGGTCTTACACAAAAAAAGTCTTGCTCAGACCAGTGTTCTGGAGCATTTCCCCAATGTGTTCTAGTAGTTTTGTAATTTCAGGTCTTAGAATCAGCTCTCGAAGCCATTTTGAGTTTATTTTTGTGTATGGTGAGATATAAGGGTCTAGTTTTATTCTTAGGCACATGGATATCAGTTTTCTGAGCACCATTTATTGAAGAGACGGCCCTTTCCCCAGTGTAAATTTTTGGCAGCTTTGTTGAAAATGAGATGGCTGCAAATGTGTGGCTTTATTTCTGGGTTCTCTATTCTGTTCCATTGGTCTATGTGTATGTTTTTATGCCAGTACCATGCTGATTTGGCTACTATAGCCTTTTACTAGTCAGGTAGTGTAATGTCTCTGGCTTTGTTCTTTTTGCTCGGAATATGGTTCTGTACAAATTTTAAGATTAAAATTTGTAACAATCTGGTCTGGCATGGTGGCTCACGCCTGTAATCTCAGCACTTTGGGAGGCCAAGGCCAGAGGATCACTTGACCTCAGGTGTTTGAGACCAGCCTGACCAACATGGTGAAATCCCGTCTCTGCTAAAAATACAAAAATTAGTCAGGCATGGTGGTGCACGCATATAGTCTCAGCTACTCAGGAGGCTGAGCAGGAGAATCGCTTGAACTTGGAGGCGGAGGTTCCAGCGAGCCGACGTCGCGCCACTGTACTGCAACCTGGGTGACAGAAGAAAATTCTGTCTCAAAAAAAAAAAAAGATAGCTTTTTCTTTTTATGTAAAAATGTCATTGATATTTTGATAGGGATTGCATTGAGCCTGTAGGTTACTTTGGGTGGTATGGACATTTCAACAATATTAACTCTTCCAATTTGTGAACATCAATTATCTTTCCATTTTTTTGGTGTCCTCTTCAATTTCTTTCATTAATGTTTTACAGTTATCATTGTAGAGATCTTTGATTTCTTTGGTTAAATTGATTCTTAGGTATTTTATTTTATTTTTGTAGCTATTGTAAAATGGGATTACTCTCTTGATTTCTTTTTCAGATTGTTCACCGCTGGCATATAGAAATGCTACTGATTTTTATATGTTGCTTTTTGTATCTGCAAACTTTACGAAATTTATCAGTCCTAAAAGTTTTTTGTGGTATCTTTAGTTTTTTCTCTAAATAAGATAATGTTATCTGCAAGGAAGGACAGCGTGACTTCTTCCTTTCCAATGTGAGTGTTCCTTATTTCTTTCTCTGGTCTAATTGCTCTGGCTAGGACCTCCAGTTGAATAAAACTGGCAAAAATGGGCACCCTCGTCTTGTTCCAGATATTCAAGGAAAGACTTTCAATTTTTGTCCATTCAGTACGATGTTAGCTGTGGGTTTGTTATACATTGCCTTTATTGTTTGAGGTGTGTTCCTTCTATACCCAGTTTGTTAAGAGTCTTTATCATGAAGGGATGTTGAATTTTATTCAGTGCTTTTTCAGCATCTATTGAAATGATCATATGGTTTTTGTCTTTGATTCTGTCAATGTGGTATATAATGTTTATTGGTTTGCATATATTGAACCATCTTTGCTTCCCTGGGATCAAATCTCACTTGATCTTTTACATATTAATTATTAATTTAATAAGTAATTATTATTGAAGAGACTAATAATATTAATATTAATAAATTTAATATTTATTTTTAATTTAATTTAGTTTGTTAGTATTTTGTTGAGGATTGTTAACTATGTTTCTCAGGGGTAGTAGAATATAGTTTTCTTTTGTTATTGTGTCTTCGTTAGGTTTTGGTATCAGGGTAAAGCTGGCCTCACAGAAGAAGCAGTATCTTCTTATTAATTTTCTGGAATAGTTTGAATAGAATCGGTATTATTTCTTTACAAGCTTGGTAGAATATAGCAGTGAAGGCATCTGGTCCTGGGCTTTTCTTTATTGGCAGACTTTTTATTATGGCTTTAATCTTGTTACTTGTTATTGGTCTGTTTAAGTTTTCTATTTCTTCATGATTTGATCTTGGTAGTTTGTATGTGTCCAGGAATATATATATATATATTTCTAAGTTGTCCAATTTGTTAGCATGCAGTTGCTTATAACAGTCTTTAATAATCCTTTATGTTTCTGTGGCATCAGTTGTAATGTATCCTTTCTCATCTCAGATTTCATTCATTTTGTTTTTATTTATTTGTTTATTTTATTATTATTTTTTAGAGATGGAGTCTTGCTATGTTGCCCAGGCTGGCCTTGAACTCCTGGGCTCAAGTGATCCTCCTGCATCAGCCTACCAAGTAGATGGGATGCATGCACCACCACATCTGGCTATTTTTCTTTAATTGATATTAATATTTGTACATATTTATGAGGTAACTGATATTTTGATATATGCATAGAATGTGTAATTATCAAGTTAGGGTACTTAAGATATCCTTCACCTCAAACATTGATCATTTCTTTGTGTTGGGAACATTTGAAATCTTCTTTTCTTGCAATTTTGAAATGTACAATATATTGTTGTTAAGCATAGTCACCCTACTAGGCTATTGAACACTACCTACTACCTAACTGTATGTTTGTACCATACTTATTTTTTTCCTTTTTGAGATGGATTCTCACTCTGTCCCCCAGGCTGGAGTGCAGTGGTACTATCTTGGCTCACTCCAACCCCTGCCTCCTGGATTCAAGCGATTCTCCTGCCTCAGCCTCTGAGTAGCTGAGATTACAGTCGCCTGCCACCACACCCAGCTAATTTTTGTATTTTTAATAGAGATGGGGTTTCACCATGTTGGCCCGGCTGGTCTAGAACTCCTGACCTCAAGTGATCCACCCACTTCGGCCTCCCAAAGTGCTGGGATTACAGGCGTGAGCCACCATTCCTGGTGTGTTATTTTTTTTTCTTTTCAATAATAACCATTATAACTGGGGTAAGATGTTATCTCATTGTGGTTTTGATTTGTATTTTCCTGATGATAAGTAATGTTGCCTTTTTTTTTTTTTTTTTTTTGAGGCAGGATCTCACCCAGGCTGGACTGCAGTGGTGCAATGAAAGCTTACGGCAACCTCGACCTCCCACCTCAGCCTCCTAACTGGCTGGGACTACAGACATGCATCATTACATCCAGCTAATTTTTAAATTTTTTGTAGAGATGGGTCTCACCATGCTGCCCAGGCTTATCTCAAGCTCCTGGCCTCAAGCAATCCTCCCGACTCAGCCTCCCAAAGTGCTGGGATTACAGGTGTGAGCCACCACACCTGGTCTTACAATGTTTACATTGATTTGCATATGTTGAACCATTATTGCATCAGCTGGATGAATCCCATGTGATCATGTTATCTGTCTAAATATCTTTTAAATGTGTTTTTGGATTCAATATGATAATATTTTGTTGAGGATTGTTGACTCTATGTTTATCAGAGATCTCAGCCCATAGTCTTTTTTTGTGATGTCCTTGTCTGGTTTTGGTATCAGGGTTATGCTGATCTGACAGGATGAGTTAAAAAGTACTTCCTTCTCTGAAATTCTTTGGAATAATTTGGGAAGAATTGGTGTACATTGTTCTGTATATGATTGATATGATTCAGCAGCAATGCCATCTGGTCCTGGACTTTTCTTTGTTGGGAGTTTTTTTTAATTACTGATTCAATCTCATTCCTCATTATTAGTCTGTTTAGGTTTTCTATTTCTTTGTAGTTCAATCTTGGTGGTTGTGTGTCCAAAAATTTTCCATCTCCTTCCATTTCTTAGCATATAGTGGCTTGTTATAGTCTCTAATAATCTTTTGTATATGTGTGGAATCAGTTGTAATGTCTCCTTTTTTCCCCCAATTTTAATTATTTAGGTCTTCTTCCTTTTTTTTCTTGATTAGTCTAGCCAGGTTTATCAATTTTGTATATCTTTTCAAAAAACCAACGTTTTGTTTCATTGATCCTTTGTATTGTTTTTAAGTCTCTATTTCATTTAATTCTGCTATTTTTATAGCTTTTGCTTATTTTATTCAATATATTTGAACTTAATCGTTCACAAATTTAACCTATCCTTAAAAGTAGGCATTACTTATTTTAGTATAATCCCATTTGCGTACAAAACAAACCCTTTACATATTCACACTTAGGTAAGTGCACAGCAAAAAACATGAAAGAATATACATTATTAAATTCAAACACTGGTAACCTTTGGGAGGGTAATAAAGGGAGATCATTTTTTATTCTATTCTCTATATTTGAATTTTTACAACATGTATTTATGGATTACTCACATAAATTTTTTTTAAAAGGCATAATGGGATCCAATTAAACCATACTTTCTAGCCATTATTTGCATATTAATCAAGACTTCTATTATTTCAAGTAGCTCTTAAAGTTTGTGAAATGCTTTCTAATTTCCCCCTCAATTTTGCTTGCCCCAGTCATTTATTTAGTAAACCCTCTTCCTCACTCATAAGTTAATCCCAGTTTTGTCAGAAGTACAATTTAAAGTGGCTCCAGGCTACAGGTAATCCTGTTCAAAATTCAGGAACTAAAGAAATTTGGATGGGTGTTTGGAACTAAAAAAAGGTTTAGATAATGTGTTCTATATCCAAACTCATAAATGAATATATGTGGTACCAAGGAATACTTTGTATTGCTATCTGGGGACTTTTGCATTAATGTTGCCTTTAGGGAAGTGGTTTATAATTCTTGGGTGCCCACTGGAAAAAATCTGTGGAACTTTAAAAAATACATAGATGTTTAGGCACCATCTTTAAAGATTTCGAGTCTGTATTTGTAAGGGAAGCAAATATTCTTTAGAAATGCTTTTTCCTAAGAAGAAGAAGAAAAAGAAAAAAAAAGAAATGCTTTTTCCTAAATCTCGATCAGTGATTATATAAATATATGTGTAAAAAAATGACATTACCCAGAGAATGACTGAATACAGAACCTTACAGAATGCAAAAACTAAAAAAATTCAGAGTAAAGTTAGGGGTTTTTTGGGAGGAAGGGAACAGAATTGGTTTCTGCTAAACATGTTCAAAAGCACCAAAAAAGATTAAAAACAATTAAAAAATACCTGTTTTTCCAACAGTGGTGTTTTGTAGTAGATAATCTTCCTTGGAAACCATATACTGATAATATGGTGCAAAGACTGAAAACAAATAATAAACATAATCCTGGTGTTTATTTATCAAATGTCAGTCAGTGGAATCTTTGATCGGCTTTTAAAATGAGGGCAGTTTCGTTACACTGGCATACTTGGCAAACCAGGTAAATACAGAAACCCTTTTCAAGATTTAAAAAATGGAGCAACGCTGGTCAGCATTTGGTATGTGAATATAATACACCTACTGAAAATCTTCCCATACATCATGAAAACTTGGAGGTAATTTGTATAGCTTGAAATGTCTTTAGAATATTAGGCACAAAAGGGCCTCATCAGTAACAGAAAAGTGGCATTTTCTGTGTTTCGACTACAATTTAGAACCCAACTGGCTTTGATGTTATATTAAGTAAATTATACTTCAAGCTCCAGAGTATGTGGGGCATAAAATCCTGATTCGAGTTTTATATGACAAAAATTCTAGTAAATATTCCTTTTACTAAGTGGCTTATCAATATTCTCAGATTCAATCTAATCAAGAAAAAGGAGTTTCCACTCTTCTTTTGTTCTACATCCTTAATTGAATTAAATTTATTTATTCGTGGTCTATAGTGGTTTGGATCTCTTCTGAATGTAGTTTCAAGCTGAGACTAAAATGTATTCATGCCAGCCAAAAGGGTTTGAGGACTGTTTGCAACTGTGTTCTTAGTAGATAGAACACCATCAAGAATGATGACATGATCCACTAGATAGGTGGCCATGATGAAGTCATGTTCCACAACAAAGGCTGTCTTTTTTGCATGAAGTATGAAACGTTTGACAACTCGAGCTGCCACCAATCTTTGCTCAGAATCCAAGTATGCAGATGGTTCATCAATTAAATAGACATCAGCAGGTTTGCCCAAACAAAGGGCTAAAGCTACTCGCTGTAGTTCACCACCCGATGATGTCTGCACCTCTTGATTGATGGTGTTTTCAATTTGCAGAGGCTTCATTACATTAGTCACAAATTGTGGATGTGTATAAGCATCTCTTATCTTTTCATGTAGTAACTGGCAAGCACTTCCACTTGATTTGGGACTAATTTTCTGTAGCTTATAACTGACATTTAGAACTGGTACTTCTCCTTCATCAGGTTTAAGTCTTCCAGGAAGCATTCTGATAAATGTCGTTTTACCCATTCCATTTTCCCCCAGCATCATCACCATGATTTCAGAATCTGCAAACTCTCCAGCTACAATTGCTAGCTCAAACTCTCCCATTTTTTCTTCATTCCTGGATATTTATACATACACATCATTTTGACTTCTTTATTTGCTGTCTCAGCCACTTTAAAAACAAGTGATGCATCTCTGAATCTCAAGTTTTCTGTTGGAACATAGCCATCCAAAAAAATGTTTATGCCCTTTCTTACACTAAAAGGCACAGTGACAACTCCATAGGCACTTGGTACACCATATATATATAAACAGCAGATGAAGTCAGACAGATAGTCTAATACACTTAGATCATATTCCACTACAATGATATATCTATCTGGATTTATCAGAGATTGTATAGTAACAGCAGGCTTTAAATGCTGCTTGACATCTAGGTAACTAGAAGTCTCATCAAACATGAAAATATCAGCTTTCTGTATGCAAATGACAGCACAGGCAAATCTCTGCAACTCTCCTCCTGAAAGATCTTCAACATTTTGTTCTGTTAGGTGGGTTCATTCAAGCTGCTGACATATAATTGCCTGTGTCTTTGTTTCATTTTTCAGTCCAAAATAGATCCCACTGTCCCCTTTGCAGGCTTAGGAATCTGGTCTACATATTGAGGTCTGATGATGGCTTTTAGGTCCTCTTCTAGAATCTTGGTAAAGTAATTCTGTAACTCAGATCCACGGAAATAAGTCAAAATCTCTTGCCAGTCAGGAGGATCATCATACTTTCCAAGGTTTGGCTTTTGTTTTCCTGCTAAAAATTTTTAAAGCTGTTGACTTTCCAATACTATTAGTTCCAACTAATCCCAAAACTTTACCTGGACGAAGGATAGGCAGGCAACCTGTGAAGTTTGAAGACATTGGCACAATATCAATGTGTGGTTTCTTTTTCCAAGTTGCTTGGTAAATTGTCAATTGATAAGGCGCCAAAGGGGCATTTCTTAATACAGATAGCACAGCCAATACAAAGAGTTTCAGAAATCCATGCTATTTTGCTCTGAAGTGTAACTTCTATGCATAATTCTCCCATTTGAACTACAGGACAACTCTTTTTGCATTCCTGTTGACATTTCTTAGGTTTACATTTGTCATGGTTGACAATAGCAATTGTCATTAATTTGTCTGTCTAACTGTGCGAAAGAATATCCAGCTCTTCTGGAGAAAATGATCCCCTTGAGGAGGGGAGCACAGAGGCCAAATCAGCTCTTGCCTTTACTTTTCAGCCACACAGCATGTTCTCGTGGCCACTGGCCAAAACGGCTTTTTTTTTTTTTTTTTTGAGATGGAGTCTCACTCTTGTTGCCCAGGCTGTAGTGCAATGATACAATCTTGGCTAACTGCAACCTCCGCCTCCCGGGTTCAAGCGATTCTCCTGCCTCAGCCTCCCGAGTAGCTGAGATTACAGGCCACCACCACGACACTTGGCTAATTTTTTGTATTTTTAGTGGAGACGGGGTTTCGCCATGTTGGCCAGGCTGGTCTCGAACTATTGACCTCAGGTGATCAACCTGCCTCGGCCTCCCAAAGTGCTAAGATTACAGGCATCACCGTGCCTGGCCTATTCTTTTTTTATTAATTAAAAAAAATTAAAATAGAGGCAGGGTCTCATTCTGCACTCACCCAGGCTGGAGTGCAGTGGTGCAATCACAGCTCACTGCAGCCTCAAACTTCTGGGCTCAACAATCCTCCTGCTTTAGCCTTCTGAGTAGCTGGAACTACAGGCACCCACAACCATGCCCAGCTAATTTTTTGTTTTATTTATTTTATGTATTTATTTTTGAGAAGGAGTCTCACTTTGTCGCCAGGCTGGAGTGCAGTGGTGTGATCTCAGCACACTGCAACCTCCGCCTCCCAGGTTCAAGTGATTCCCCTGCCTCAGCCTCCCGAATAGCTGGGACTCCAGGTGCATGCCACCACGCCCGGCTAATTTTTGTATTTTTAGTAGAGATGGGATTTCACCATGTTGGCCAGGATTGTCTCAATCTCTTGACTTCATGATCCGCCCGCCTTAGCCTCCCAAAGTGCTGGGATTACAGGCGTGAGCCTATGTGCTTGGCCAATTTTTTATTTTTTATAGAGATGGGGTCTCATTATGGTGAAATGATATCGCACTGTGGTTTTGATGTGCATATCTCTGATGACTAGTGATGTTAAGCATTTTTTTCATATACCTGTTTGCCATGTGTATGTCTTCCTTTGAAAAGTGTCTGTTCAAATCCTTTGACCATTTTAAAATCAGATGATTATTACTTTTTGCTATTGAGCTATTTGAGTTCCTTACATATTCTGATTATTAGTCCCTTGGCAGATGGATAGTTTGCAGATATTCTCCTCCATTCCATGGATGATCTCTCTCTCTGTTTTTTTTTTTTTTGAGACAGGGTCTCACTCTCTCACCCAGGCTGGAGGGCAGTGGTGCGATCACAGCTCATTGTAGTCTCAGCCTTCTGGGCTCAGGTGATCCTCCCACCTCAGCCTCCCAGGTAGCTGGGACTACAGGTGTGTGCCAGCATGCCTGGGTAATTTTTTGTAGAGACAAGGTTTTGCTTTGTTACCCAGGCTAATTTCAGATCCTAGGATCAAGCGATCTGCCCGCCTCAGCTTCCCAGAGTGCAGGGATTACAGGCGTGAGCCACTGCTCCTGGCCTCTGTGAGTTGTCTCTTCACATTGTTAATTGTTTCCTTTGTTTTATAGAAGCTTTTTAGCTTGACATAATCCGGTTTTCTGTTTTGCTTTGGTCACCTGTGCTTTTCAGGTCTTACAGAAAAAAAATCTTTGCCCAGATGAATGTACTGGAGCAATTCCCCAATGTTTTCTTCCAGTAGTTTCATAGTTTCAGGTCTTAGAATCAAGTATTTAATCCATTTTGAATTTATTTTAATGAATGGTGAGAAATATAGGTCTAGTTTCATTCTTTTTTTTTAAATTTTATTATTACTATACTTTAAGTTTTAGGGTACATGTGCACAACGTGCAGGTTTGTTACATATGTATACATGTGCCATGTTGGTGTGCTGCACCCATTAACTCGTCATTTAGCATTAGGTATATCTCCTAATGCTATCCCTCCCCCCTCCCCCCACCCCACAACAGTCCCTGGTGTGTGATGTTCCCCTTCTTGTGTCCATGTGTTCTCATTGTTCAATTCCCACCTATGAGTGAGAACATGTGGTGTTTGGTTTTTTGTCCTTGAGATAGTTTGCTGAGAATGATGATTTCCAGCTTCATCCATGTCCCTACAAAGGACATGAACTCATCGTTTTCTATGGCTGCTAGTTTCATTCTTTTGCATAGAGTTATGTAGTTTTTCCAATACCATTTATTGAAAAGACTGTCCTTTCCCAATTGTATGTTTTTGGTGCCTTTCTCAATAATGAGTTTTTGTAAATGTGTGGATTTATTTCTGGATTCTCTACTCTGTTTTATTGGTCTATGTGTTTGTTTCTATGCCAGTACCATGCTGTTTTGGTGACTATACTTTGTAATAAATTTTGAAGTCATGTAGTGTGATGCCTCTAGCTTTGTTCTTTTTGCTCAGGATTCCTTTGGTTATTTGGGGTCTTTGTGGTTCCATATAAATTTTAGGATTACTCCTTCTATTTTTGTGAAGAATGTCATTGGTAATTTGATAGGGATTACATTGATCTGTAAATTGCTTTGGGAAGTATTGTCATTTTAACAATATTCTAATCTATGAGCATAAAATATTTATTTATTTATTTTTTTTTTTTTTGAGACGGGGTCTTGCTCTTTCGCCCAGCCCGGAGTGCAGTGGTGCAATCTCGGCTCACTGCAAGCTCCACCTCCCAGGTTCACGCCATTCTGCTGCCTCAGCCCCCCGAGTAGCTGGGACTACAGGCGCCCACCACTGCGCCTGGCTAATTTTTTGTAATTTTAGTAGAGACGGAGTTTCACCGTGTTAACCAGGATGGTCTCGATCTCCTGACCTCGTGATCCACCCACCTCGGCCTCCCAAAGTGCTGGGATTACAGGCGTGAGCCACTGCGCCTGACCAACATAAAATATTTTTCTATTTTTAAATGCCCTCTTTCATTTATTTCATCAAAGTTTATTTTTATTTTTATTTTGCTGCTGTTGTTGTTGTTGTTTTGTTTTGTTTTTTTGAGACGGAGTCTTGCTCTTGTTGCCCAGGCTGGAATGCAATTGCATGATCTCGGCTCACTGCAACCTCTGCCTCCTGGGTTCAAGTGATTCTCCTGCCTCAGCCTCCTGAGTAGCTGGGATTCCAGGCACCTGCTACCACATCCGGCTAATTTTTGTATTTTTAGAGACAGGGTTTTGCCATGTTGGCCAGGCTGGTCTTGAACTCCTGACCTCAAGTGATCCACATGCCTTGGCCTCCAAAAGTGCTGGATTACAGACATGAGCCACTGCGCCCGGCTTAATTTTGGTTTCTATGTTGATTTTTCTGTCTGAAAGATCTATCTAGCTTTGAAAGTGGGGTGTTGAAATGTTCTACTATTCTTGTGTTGAGGTCTATCTCTCTCTCTAGCTCGAATAATATTTGCTTTATATGTCTGGGTGCCTTAGTGTTGGATGCATATATATTTGCAACCGTTATATCCTCTTGCTGAACGGACCCCTTTGTCATTATATAATGACCTTCTTTGTCTCTTTTTACAGTTTTTAACTTTGTCTATTTTACCAGATGTAAGTATAGCTACTCCTGCTCTTTTTTGATTTTCATTTGCATGAAATTTTTTTTTCCATCCTTCTCTTTCAGTCTATGTGTGTCTTTATAGGTGAGGTGAGTTTCTTTTTTATTTTATTTATTTTATTTATTTATTTTTTTGAGATGGAGTCTCGCTCTGTCGCCCAGGCTGGAGTGCAGTGGAACAATCTCGGCTCACTGCAAGCTCCGCCTCCTGGGTTCACCCCATTCTCCTGCCTCAGCCTTCCAAGTAGCTGGGACTACAGGCGCCCACCCCCATGCCTGGCTAATTTTTTGTATTTTTAGTAGAGACGGGGTTTCACCATGTTAACCAGGATGGTCTCGATCTCCTGACTTCGTGATCCGCCTGCCTCGGCCTACCAAAGTGCTGGGATTACAGGCGTGAGCCACTGCACCCGCCTGGTGAGGTGAGTTTCTTGTAGGCAGTATGTAGTTTAGTCTTTTTATTTTTATCCATTCAGCCATTCTATGTTTTTAAATTGGAGAGTTTAGTACATTTACATCCAGTGCTATTATTGATAGGTAAGGACCTTCCTACTGCCGTTTTGTTACCTGTTTTCTGGTTGTTTTCTAACTCTTCTTTCTTACTGTCTTCCTTTGTGGTTATTTTCTCTGGTAGTGTGGTTCACTTTCTTGCTTTTATTTTTTGTGTGTCTATTATAGGTTTTTGTTTTGTGGTTACCATGGGGGTTACAAAAAAATCCTATAGTTATAAGAAGTCATTTAAAACGGATGACAACATTGTAAAGAAAAGAAATAAATAGCTAAAACAAAACTAAAAAATTCTATACTTTTACTGCATTCCTCTCACATTTTCATTTTTTTGTGGTCTCAATTTATATTTTTTTATCTTAAATTTTTTTTTTCTGAGATAGAGTCTTGCTGTGTCGCCCAGGCTGGAGTGCAATGGAGCAATCTCAGCTCACTGCAACCTCTGCCTTCGGGTTCAAGCAATTCTCCTGCCTCAGCCTCCTGAGTAGTTGGGATTATAGGCACCCGCCACCGCACCCAGCTGATTTTTTCTTTTTTTTGAGACAGAGTCTCGCTCTATCACCTAGGCCGGAGTGTAGTGGTGCAATCTCGGGTCGCTACAACCTCCACCTCCTGGGTTCAAGCGATTGTCCTGCCTCAGCCTCCTGAATAGCTGGGACTACAGGTGCGCACCACCATGCCCAGCTATTTTTTTGAATTTTCAGTAGAGACGGTTTTTTTTTTTTTTTTTTTTGAGACGGAGTCTTCACTGCGTTGCCCAGGCTGGAGTGCAGTGGCATGATCTCGGCTCACTGCAAGCTCTGCCTCCCAGATTCACGCCATTCTCCTGCTTCAGCCTCCCGAGTAGCTGGGACTATAGGTGCTCACCACCATGCCTGGCTAATTTTTTGTATTTTTTAGTAGAGGCGGGGTTTCACCTTGTTAGCCAGGATGGTCTCAATCTCCTGACCTAGTGATCCGCCCACCTCGGCCTCCCAAAGTGCTGGGATTACAGGCATGAGCCACCGTGCCTGGCCTAATTTTTGTGGTGTTAGTGGAGACGGGGTTTCACCATGTTGGTCAGGCTGGTCTGGAACTCCTAACCTCAGGTGATCACCTGCCTCAGCCTCCCAAAGTGCCGGGATTACAGGCATGAGCCACCGCGCCCAGCCTTTATCTTAATTTTTAAATTTTAAAATAATTTCTTTTTCCCACTGGTCTGTGTGATGCATCAGTTTATATCTTTTTATAGTGTCTTCCACTTAATAAATTGCTGTAGTTATTATTTTTGATATATTTTTTAATCTTTATACTTAAAACATGAGTGGTTTCTATACTACAATTACAGTTTTTAGAATATTCTGAATTTGTCCATGTACTTGCTTTTACCAGTGAGTTTTATACCTTCAGATACTTTCTTGTTACTTGTTAGCATCCTTTTTTTTCAGATTGAAGAACTTCCTTTAGGATTTCTTGTAAGACAGATCTGATGGTGATAAATTCTCTCAGCTTTTGTTTGTCTGGGAAAGTATTTCTCCTTCATATGGGAAGGACAGCTTTGCTGGAAACAGTATTTTCAGTCAAAAGTTTTTTCCTTCACTTTGAATATGTCATATTATTCCTTGCTGTCCTATAAGTGTTCCACTGAAAAGTCTGCTACTAGACATATTGGATCTCCTTTATGTGTTACTTGTTTTTTTTTCTTGCTGCTTTTAGGATCCTTTCCTTGCCCTTGTCCTTTGAGAGTTTGAGTATTATATGTTCTGGAGAGTCTTATTTTAAGTGAATCTCCATGGTGATTTTTGACCTTTTTATACCTGGATATTAATATCTGTCTCAAGATTTGCATACTTCTCTATTATTATTTATTTGAATAAATCTTCTATCCCTATCTCTTTCTCTACTTTCTCGTTTAGGTCAATGACTCTTAGATTTGCTATTTTGAGGCTATTTTCTATATCTTTAAGTGTTTTTTCATTCTTTTTTCCTTTTTTCTCTTCTGCGTATTTTCAAATAGCCTTTGAGCTCACAAACTCTTTCTTTTGCTTGATCAGTTCTTCTGCTGACACACTTGATGCATTTTTAAACTTGTCAATTGCATCTTTCAGCTCCAAGATTTCTGTGCTTAAAAATTATTTCAATCTCTGTTAACTTTGATAAATTTTACAATTGCTTCTGTGTTTTATTGAAGTTCTTTGAGCTTCCTTGAAATAGCTATTTTGAATTCCCTGTCTGAGAGGTCATATGTCTCTATCTCTCCATGGTCAGTCATTGGTGTTTTATTTAGTCAGTTTGGTGAGGTCATATTTGTTCTTAATGTTCTTTTTTTTTTTTTTTTTTGAGACGGAGTCTCACTCTGTTGTCCAGGCTGGAGTTCAGTGGCATGATCTTGGCTCACTGCAACCTCTGCCTCCTAGGTTCAAGCAATTCTCCTGCCTCAGCCTCCTGAGTAGTTGGGATTACAGGCATGCGCCACCATATCCAGCTAATTTTTGTATTTTTAGTAGAGATGGGGTTTCACCATGTTCGCCCGGATTGTCTTGAACTCCTGACTTCGTGATCTGCCCGCCTTGGCCTCCCAAAGTGCTGGGACTACAGGCATGAGCCACTGTGCCAGGCTTTGTTCTTTTTTTTTTTTTTTTTTTGAGACGGAGTCTTGCTCTGTCGCCCAGGCTGGAGTGCAGTGGCGCGATCTCGGTTCACACCATTCTCCTGCCTCAGCCTCTCCGAGTAGCTGGGACTACAGGCGCCCGCCACCACGCCCGGCTAATTTTTTTGTATTTTTAGTAGAGACGGGGTTTCACCGTGGTCTCGATCTCCTGACCTCGTGATCCGCCCGCCTCGGCCTCCCAAAGTGCTGGGATTATAGGCGTGAGCTACCGCGCCCGGCCGTTCTTAATGTTCTTAATGCTTGTGGACATTCATTGATTTCCAGGCATTGGAGAGGTGGGTATTTATTCCAGTTCTCACAGTCTGACTTAGTTTGTTCCTGTCCTTCAGAGGGCCTTCAAAAGATTCAAAAGGAACTATTGGGTTCTTGCGTATGGTCACTGCAGCCATTTCAGCACCAGAGGGCACCCTAAGCCCAGTTATGCTGCGACTCTCTTCCAGCCTCCTAGATACCCAGCCCAGATGCATGTGGGGATGATCAGGGAGAAATCCCTGAGTTCCAAGGGAAAGTCACTCATTCATTTTCCTCTTTTTCACCCAAATGCCCAAATAGAAGGAGTCTCTCTCAGCACTGAGCTGCCTGAAGTTGGGGGAGGGGTGATATGGGCCCCTCTGTGGCCATCACAGCTGGTGTTATGCTAGGTTACACCCCAAGAACGTAGCTTCCTGACCAGTGCAGCACCAGGGTTCACACAAAGACTGAGGTCACTATGGCCTGGCTGCCACTAACAGTTATTCAGGCTTTACCACCCTTTCCTTCCCCACCCACCCCTCCAGCACACAGATTCTTCCTACAAGCTGCTTTAGCTGCTTGGGGTTAAGGGAGGAGTGGTGTTGGCAATGTGAGACTGTCCCTTCTACCCTTTTCAATGTGTCTTTTCTTGTTATTATGCTAAAACCAGGTATTGTGATTGCTCCTCTGATTTTTTGATTCTTGTGAAGGTGCTTTCTTATGTGGAGATTTGTCCAATTGGAGGTTCCTGTGCAGGGACGATTGCTGGAGGGTTCTTTTCAGCCATCTTGCTCCACCTCCCTTGAAACAGTTCCTATTAGTTTGCTGAAGTCTGTGCTCTGGCAAGCAAATGTACTATTTGGATGAAGGAGGCAGAAATATAGATCAGATGCTAGTACAAATGAGTGGTTACTGGTTAGATAATTTTGCTTATGAAGTGTTTAGCCAATGGATCAGTATCAAACTAGACAAATGAAAAATTCAAATGGTGAATGAGTAGGTTGAGAACAATACCATTTTGGTTTTGAAAATGATATATTTGAATTCAAAATATAAGCCTAGGCAGCGTAGTGAGACCCTGTCTCTATAAAAAATAAAAATAATAGCTGGAGATGGTGGTGTGTACCTGCTAGGGAGGCTGAGGTGGGAGGATCACTTGAGCCCAGGAGTTTGAGGTTACAGTGAACTATGATCACACTATTGCGCTCCAGCCTGAGTGACAGAGTGAGACCCTGTCTCTGACAAAACAAACAAACAAAAAAACAAACAAAAGAGAAAAAGAAAATATTTATGTATTATCAGCAGTGTAAGGTAGCATAGCTGTCCAACAGAGCAATACTCAGTGATGTTAAGAATATGTGTACTCTATGACTCTCTACAACAATTTGACTCCTGAGAATATATCCTAGAGGAACCCTTCACTGACAATCAGGGAGACAGAAATAAGGATGTTCATATTTTTGTTCGTAGCAAACAAGAAGCAACATAAAGGCAGTACCTTAGACCTGGACAAGAGGGGCCTCTGCTCTAGACCTGCACTTCAGAATTCCTCGTGTATCACAATGACATAAAAAGTACCCATGGGCACCCTGGCCACTGACTTGATATTTAGGGGTGGCACAGCCTGACCTGTGACCCTGCATATTCTTTGTTGTGACTGATGTTATTCAGGCTCCAGGGCAATGCATCCATATATCTTGCTCTATGTCCTTAAAAAAGGGGGCTGAATTAGAATGTTGCAAAGGTCTTTAGGTTGTACTGTTGCCAACCTTGGAGATGGGCACTGCTTCAGAGCACAGAAAACACTTGAGTGGCAAAAAAAACTCAGGTAAGGGATAAAATAAATTAATTACAGAACTTGACAAATCCTCTGAGATGCTACAAATACATTAGAATCTCACATAATGAAGCATCTTTTCTCAGTAGTGCTGGGGATCCATTTCTTTGCTTCTCTCGATGTTCCAATTCACGTTACTCACAAATTAACACTGTATTTGCAACACACAAACCTAGCAGCTGAGGTGCATTTGCAATAATGAGCAATTCATATTACTAAATATATATATGTGGTTTAGACATAAGGGGCTTAAAATGAATAACTGATTATTTACATTGGCAACTAAACGGACACAGTTCTAGAATTGTGAATAGTTTTATTTTTATAAAAATATATTAAGCCTGTAATCCCAGCACTTTGGGAGTCCGAGACAGGAGGATCACTTGAGCCCAGGAATTTGGGACCAGCCCAGGCAACATAGTGAGACCCCATCCACACACACACAATTAGGAGAATTGTTTAAGCCTGGGAGGTCAAGGCTACAGTGAGCCAGGATTACACCACTGCACTCCAGCCTGGATGACAGAGCAAGACCCTGTCTCAAGAAAAAAAAAAAAAAAAAATATATATATATATACACACACATATATATATATAATACATATGAAATATGTATTATATATGTACATGAAGGTTTAGTCAAGTTTTCAAAAAACTAAATTTACTTATTTATTTATTTATTGAGACTGAGTCTCGCTCCGTCGCCCAAGCTGGAGTACAGTGGCGTGATCTTGGCTCACTGCAACCTCCGCCTACCAGGTTCAAGCAATTCTCATGCCTCAGCCTCCCAAGTAGCTGGGATTACAGGTGCGTGCCACCACACCCGGCTAATTTTTGTATTTTTGGTAGAGACGTAGTTTCACCATGTTGGCCAGGTTGGTCTCTAACTCCTGACCTCAAGTGATCTGCCCACCTTGGCTCCCAAAGTGCTGGGATTACAGGCGTGAGCCACTGCCAGAAAACTAGATTTAAAATTCCACTTCATTTAAACTATTTTGACCAAATATTCGTTGTTTTTTTTTTAGTAAAATGAATGATTGTCTTTATTTATTTTGAGATAACTTTTTGCTCTGTTGCCCAGGCTGGAGTGCAGAGGCTTGATTATACCCCACCGCAGCTGCAACCTCTCAGGCTCAAATGATCCTTCTGCCTCAGCCCCCCAAGTAGCTGGGACCACAGGTGCATTCTGCTACACCTGGCAAATTCTTTATTTTTTGTAGAGATGGGATTTTCCTATGTTTCCCAGGCTGATGTCAAACTTCTGGGCTCAAGCAATCCTTCTGCCTTGACCTCTCAAAATGCCAGATAGTAAGCGGGAGCCACCATGCCTGCCCAATATTATTTTAACAGCACAATGTTTACAGAAAACAGTGTGACCTTTCTAGGTTTAGAATAAATTATTTTGAAAATAGAAGCTAAACATGTAAGACAGATAAATAACAATGATGGTCCAGGATAAAAATTCAAAATAATCCAAAATAATAATTATTTTGAATGGCTAAACATTTAAAACAGATAAATAACAATCACTGTCCAGGATGGAAATTCAAAATAATAATAATGGTTAATAAAGTGAGAAAAGAAATCATATACAAAATAGAAATCGAAATATTTACATTATTCACTTCAACTAGATTGTAGAAAGTCATGTTGAATAATTATATATACACACATATTTGAACTACCAAAAAAACCCACAAAGAAGTAGAAAATTAAGGAATACACTGATTTTATACCTGCTGTAAAAAAAAGTTCAGGCTTTTGGCTTAAGTCACAAAGTGAGAAAACATTTTCAAGCATTGATTCAAAAGATTGCCCAATGCAAGCCAGCGAAGAAGTCTGGATGGTCCTGGAAGCACATTTCTTCCCCTCCTTTGGTAGCTTAGCAGGGAGCTGGCTCATCAGGACTCAGCCTGTCTGCAGAGGGACAGCTAGGCCACTGGCTGATGCTAATGTTCCCAGGAGGTAGAGATTCTCCAGGGCCGTTCCCAAGACCCTTGATGTATCACTCTACACTTGGCGTTCTTCCTGGACCTGAGATCCCTTGATATATATATTTTTTTCTTTCTTGGAGAAACTAGGTAGTCCCCATTCTCTCTTTTTTTTTTTTTTTTGAGACGGAGTCTCGCTCTGTCACCCAGGCTGGAGTGCAGTGGCGCGATCTCGGCTCACTGCAAGCTCCGCCCCCCGGGTTCACGCCATTCTCCTGCCTCAGCCTCCCCAGTAGCTGGGACTACAGACGCCCGCCACCACACCTGGCTAATTTTTTTTTTTATTTTTATTTTTAGTAGAGACGGGGTTTCACCATGTTAGCCAGGATGGTCTCCATCTCCTGACCTCGTGATCTGCCCGTCTCGGCCTCCCAAAGTGCTGGGATTACCGGCGTGAGCCACCCCCACTCCCTTTTAGTTCAAAAATTTATAAGTATGTAACAGTGAGGAGGGAAGGTCCTCTCTTCTCAACTGCTGTTCATGGCATGTCTAGTCTTTTGCCTTAGGCTGGCCCCAGAGACTTTGGCCAAGTTGCATTCAGAACATGTAGGCCAGGGCCAGGCACGGTGATTCATGCCTGTAATCCCAGCACTTTGGGAGACCCAGGTGGGTGGATCACTGGAGGTCATGGGTTCGAGACCAGCCTGGCCAACATGGTGAAACCTCATCTCTACTAAACATACAAGAATTAGCTGGGCATGGTGGTGCATGCCTGTAATCCCAGCTACCTGGGAGGCTGAGTCAGGAGAATCGCTTGAACCCAGGAGGTAGAGGTTGCAGTGAGCCAAGATCATGCCACTGCACTCTAGCCTGGGTGACAGAGTAGGACTCTGTCTCAAAAAAAAAAAAAAAAAAATCTAGGCCAGGCTTGTGTTATAAAATAGCAAGAGTTCAGGGGACTGTGTGTGCTCTACCAGTAAATCCTGTTATAGATGCACATATGGCACTAGTAGTGTGTGTCTGTAACTTTGTGATATCCTCCACCCCAAGCACAATAAAGCCTACAATAAAGGCCTTGCTAAAATAAAGTATACATGCTATAATTTTAGCCAAAAATCCAGAAACATTCTTGAAATCACTTATGCCACTTCGAATTTGTTGGATGTTAATCAGCCAATAGCAATGATATTCTCTGGATCAAATGAAAGACTAAATACACTAATCTTTTTTTTTTTTTTTCTTTTCTTGACACAGGATTTCACTCTGTCACCCAGACTAGAATGCAGTGGCAGGATTTTAGCTCACTACAGTCTCCACTGCCAGGTTTAGGAGATTCTCATTCCTCAGCCTCCCCACTAGCAGGGATTACAGGTGCATGCCAGAATGCCCAGCTAATTTTTATATTTTTAGTAGAGACAGGGTTTCGCCATGTTGGCCAGGCTGGTCTCGAACTCCTGGCTTCAAGTGATCCACCTGCCTTGGCCTCCCAAAGTGCTGGGATTACAGGCCACTGTGCCTGGCCTAAATATAGTATTCTTGATCTGCCCTGGTCTCCCAAAGTGCTGGGATTACAGGCCACCGTGCCTGGCCTAAGTATAGTATTCTTGATCTGCCCTGGCCTCCCAAAGTGCTGGGATTACAGGCCACCGTGCCTGGCCTAAGTATAGTATTCTTGATCTGCCCTGGCCTCCCAAAGTGCTGGGATTATAGGCCACTGTGCCTGGCCTAAATATAGTATTCTTGATCTGCCCAAACACTGAACACCCTGATGAAGTATAAACAAAATCACTTTTGAACACAGGAGGAAAATGTTTATTAAATTTTGTTAACATAATTGGATTTAATTTAGACAAGATATACAATGCACTAGAAAAGTTAAACAAAAGAAGACCTTTAAGCATAGAGCAATTTGTGAGCTTTGTGGGAGAATGAAATTTATTTTGAAGTTGCACTAGTCACAGTTATTTGGTATTGCTATTTCTAATGTCATTAATTCCTATTCATTGCTATTACTAATGTTAGCAAAGCTTTAGCAAAAAACCTTACATATCCAAGTTTCACTTTTGAGAAAATATTTTTTTAAATTTTAGAGAAAATAGTTTTTTTTTTCTGAATCTGTTTCTAGGGAAGAGAAAATGGTTCTAAAACAAAATATATTGAACAAGATGACATTCAAATAAAATATGCAGAAATTACAGCAAAGAAAAAAAGTTTATATAAATTTCATAAATGAGATGATTCATTTACAAATAACCATCAAACATTTCCATAAAGCATGCTTTCTAGCTATGATAGATTGAACAGACATTTGAACAAATTGATTAGTATACTCCCAATTTTAGTTTTCTTTGTAATGCCCCAGCATTAAAAACTTTGAAACAACTTAATAAATATTCTCCTGCTTCTTCTTTTTTTTTTTTTTCTGAGACAGAGTCTCACTCTGTTGCCCAGGCTGGAGTACAGTGATGTGGTCTTAGCTCACAGCAACCTCCACCTTCTGGGTTCAAATGATTCTCCTGTCTCAGCCTCCTGAGTAGCTGGGACTACAGGCACGGGCCACCATTTCTGGCTAATTTTTGTATTTTTGGTAGAGATGGGGTTTCACCATGTTGGCCAGGCTGGTCTTGAACTGACCTCAGGTGATCCACCCGCCTCGGCCTCCCAAAGTGTTGGGATTACAGGTGTGAGCCACCGCACCCGGCCAGAACTTAATATTCTATGGATATATTCTTTTAAAGAGATAATAGGCCAGGCATGGTGCCTCACACCTGTAATCCCAGCACTTTGAAGGCCCAAGGTGGGAAGATTGCTTGAGGCCAGGAGTTCGAGACCAGCCTCCGCAAAATAGCCAGACCTCCATCTCTAATTTTTTTAAAAAATAAAAAAATAAGAAAAAGAAAATTGCAATATAACTGAAAGCAATTTGTATAGTAAATTAAAATATTTGCAATATTTTTGTTATAATAATTTGTTATATGCATTACAATAAATAATTAATAGCATCATTTTATTGTCATGGTATATGATGCTAGAGGTAAGACTAGTGCTTACTTTAGGGCCGGGTACAGTGGCTCACACTTGTAATCCCAGCACTTTGGGAGACCGAGGTGGGTGGATTACTTGAGTCCACGAGTTTGAGATCAGCCTGGGCAATATGGTGAAACGTGTTTCTACAAAAACTACAAAGCCGAAGTGGGAGGACAACTTGAGTCCGGGAGGCAGAGGTTGCAGTCAGCTCAGAAAGCACCATTGCACTCCAACCTGGGCTACAAAGATCCTGTCTCCAAAAAAAAAAGAATACTGCTTACTTTGTGGGGTACAGAATAGAAAGGGGCCTGAGAGATCTTACTGGGGAACTGATCTATTTCTTGATCTGGGTAGTGGGTTACATGGGCATAAACACGCACAAAGGTATTGAGTTATACACTTAAGCTTTGTGCACTTTACTGTATACAGGTTGTACACCTCAATGTGAATGTTTAAAAATTCATGGTTCTTTTTTTTTTTTTTTTTGAGATGGAGTCTTGCTTTGTCGCCCACGCTGGAGTGCAATGGCATAATCTCAGCTCACTGCAACCTCCGCCTCCCGGGTTCAAACGATTCTTCTGCCTCAGCCTCCCGAGTAGCTGGGATTACATGCATGTGCCACCACGCCTGGCTAATATTTGTATTTTTAGTAGAAACGGGATTTCACCATGTTGGCCAGGCTGGTCTCGAATTCCTAATGTCAGGTGATCCACCTGCCTTGGGCTCCCAAAGTGGATTACAGGTGTGAGCCACTGTGCCCGGACCATGGTTAATTTTTTAATATAAGTATGGCATCAGATGAGTGAAATTTCTCCAAATTAATACAAAAATTGGCCGGGTGCAGTAGCTCATGCCTGTAATCCCAGCACTTTGGGAGGCCTAGGCAGGTGGATCACCTGAGGTCAGGAGTTCGAGACCAGCCTGGCCAACATAGTGAAACCCCCATCTCTATTAAAAACACAAAAATTAGCTGGGCGTGGTGGTGCACGTCTGTAATCTGAGCTACTCAGGAGGCTGAGGCAGGAGAATCTCTTGAACCGGGAAGTGGAGGTTGCAGTGAGCCAAGATGGCACCACTGCACTCCAGCCTGGGCATTTTAGCAAGACTCTGTCTCAGAAAAAAAATTATATATCTATAACCACTCAAAAACGTTTGTCTGCATTGGTCTTGCTGCCAGTAGAAAAGAAAATAGGGGAAGGTTTTGATTGTTATAGTGATTTTGCTGAAAAAGAAAGGCAGAAAAATAAAGTTTTATAATAAATATCTAATTTTTGAATTACATAGGTCTTTAAAACTCATCCAGATGTCATCATCCATCAACAGAAGATGTGGGTAAAAATAATTAATTTTAGCCCTCTTTGATGTTATGCCAATTCTAAGTCATATAAAACTCAGAGTTTTACAGATATATTTCAATTTTTCTTTTTAAAAAATTATCTAAGTCTGAATGAAAAGGTTAAATTTGTCTTTACAAAGGAATATTTGGCAAGGAAGAAGAATAAATATCTAATTTTACAGCATGTTATTATCACTTATGACTTCTTTTTTTTTTTTTGAGATGGAGGCTCACTCTGTTGCCTAGGCTGGAGTGCAGTGGTGTGATCTTGGCTCACTGCAATCTTCACCTCCTGGGTTCAAGTGATTCTTCTGCCTCAGCTTCCCGTGTAGCTGGGACTACAGGCGTGTGCTACCACGCCTGGCTAATTTTTGTGTTTTTAGTAGTGACGGAGTTTCTCCATGTTGGCCAGGCTGGTCTTGAACTCCTGACCTCGTGATCCACCCGCCTCGGCCTCCAAAAGTGCTGGGATTACAAGTGTGAGCCACTGCGCCCGGCATCACTTATGATTTTTAAATATTTAAACTTATGATATATAGGCTGCCTTTGATTTCTTGCCTCAGACCCCACAAATGTTAAGGGCCTGATTAAGGGAATGGACAGGTAAATTGTGGCATGGAGTTAGATTTATGTATCATAATATGGGTAGATCTCAAAAAATAATATTGAAAGAGATAAAGAAGAAACTGAATATTATTTATGTTTTTCAATAGTAGACATTTATTTTTCTTTCTTTCTTTTTTTCTTTTTGAGACAGTGTCTCTGTGGCCCAGGTTGGAGCGCAATGGTGCAATCATGGCCCACTGCAGCCTCGACCTCCCAAGCTCAAGCAATCCTCCCACTTCAGCCTTCTGAGACGCAGGGATTATAGGCGCGTGCCATAGCACCTAGCTATTTTTTGTATGTTTTAGTAAAGACAGGGTCTCGCCATGTTAGCCAGGCTGGTCTCCAACTCCTGGGCTCAAGCAATCCACCTGCCTAGGTCTCCCAATGTGCTGGGATTACAGGTGTGACCTACCTTGCCTGGCTGACATTTATTTAATACCATATATCGTCTACTATGTGCCAGACTCTGTTCTAAGCACTTAATAAGTATTAGCTCATTAAACTAAATATTAACTCTTTATAACAATCCTATGAGGTAAGTACTAGTATTTTTTAAAATTTTTTTTTAATGAGAAAACTGAGGCATATAGAGACTAAGTAAGTTGCCTGTGGTCACATAGCTGGTAAGTAGCAGAGCCAGAATAGAACTCAGGAAGACTGTCTTCAGAGTCCTAACCAGTACTCTACACTATTTACTTAAATAAATGTAGGAAAGAGTATTGGAAGAACCTTTAATTAAGTATACTGGAGTGGGTTTCTGTAAGGAGAAGAGAATAGGGATGAAGGAATAAATAATACAAGTAACAAAGAGGAACCTTGCACTGATCAATAGTAGTAGGAGGGCATGAACTGAGGGGTATGAGCATCTCATTTCTATGCCCCTGAGTGACTTTTTAAAACTTATTCACTTGATAAACCAGTTGTCTTGAAGAATGGGATTATGGGAGATGTTCGGTTTCTATATTTCTATATGTTTGAATTTTTGAAAAAAGATTAATAGGTATTACCTTTGTGATAAAAAACACTGTATCCAGCTGGGCAGTGGCTCATGCCTCCCAGCACTTTGAGAGGCTGAGGCAGGAGGATTACTTGAGGCCAGGAATTTGAGACCAGCCTGGGCAACATAGCAAGAGCCTGTCTCTACAAAAATTTTAAAAAACTAGCTGGATATGGAGGGGCATGCCTATAGTTCTAGCTACTCAAGAGGCTGAGGCAGGGGCAGGTGGGGGTGGATGGATCACTTGAGCCTGGGAGTTCAAGGCAGCAGTGAGCTATGATGGCACCACTGCACTGCAGCCTGGGCAACAGAGCAAGACTGTCTCAAAAAATAAAATAAAATAAAATAAAATAAATCCCAGAACAATAGGTTAAATCTCTCAAGATGAAATTTGTAAGCATATTTATAAGACGCTAATTTTTTTGCAAGGAAAAATAAGAATATCTTTCTTTCGTTCTTTTTAACTTTTATCTTAGATTTGAAGATACATGTGCAGGTTTGTTACTTGGTTATATTGCATGATGCTGAGGTTTGTGGTATGATTGATCCCATCACCTAGGTACTGAACATAGTACCCATGACATTAATTTTTGAATCCAATTGTTCTTTTTATTATCTGTGACCTAGAACAAGTTATTTAAAATTTTAAAACCTTACTTTCCTCACGTGATGGAATGTTAAAATAGGACTCTTCTCTCAGATCTTTCCTGGGTACGTAAAAACATTTAAGAAAAAAAATAAAAATATAGCCGGGTGTGGTGGCTGATGCCTGTAATCCCAACATTTTTGGAGGTGAAGGCAGGAGGATTGCCTGAGCCCAGGAGTTCAAGACCAGCCTGGGCAATATGGAGAGAACCTGTCTACAAAAAATTAACAAATTAGTTGATCATTGTGGTGAGGGCCTGTGGCCTGGGTGACAGTGTGATACCGTGTCTCTCTCCCCCTCTCCCTCTTTTTTTTTTTTTTTTTAGATGAGGTCTCACCATGTTGCCCAGCCTGGTCTCGAACTCCTGAGCTCAAGCTATCCTCCCACCTTGGCCTCCCAAAGTGCTAGGATTACAGGCATCAGCCACCATGCCTGGTCAGACCCTGTCTCGAGAGAAAAAAAAGCCCAGGCGCAGTGGCTCATGCCTAGAGGCTGCAATGAGCTGTGATGGCATCACTGCACTCCAGCCTGGGTGACAGAGTGAGACTCTATCTCTTATTAAAAAAAAAAAAAAAAAAGAGAGAGGAGGTCTCACAGTGTTGCCCAGGTTGGATGCTGGATCTGAACTCTTGGGCTCAAATGATCCTCCTGTCTCAGCCTCCTGAGTAGTTGGGACTACAAGTGTGTGCCACTGTGCCCAGCAAAAATCAGACTTTTTATTATCTTAAGAGTGACCAGATAAGTCACAGGGCTTGCTTCTAAAGCAAGTCATCCCTCTAGAACAGGTTTGAATGAAAAGTGGAGAAAAGAAAGCCAGTTGTTTTTCCAAATATAACTGAGTCCCACCTGTTCAGTGTATCAACTATATTCATTTCTTTTTTATTTTTTTAAATTTCTTTTTCACCTATATTCATTTCTAATACGACATAATAATAGGGTTTATCTCCTAAGTTGTTGAGAAAGTAACAGAGATAATGCAAGTAAAATGCTCAGAACAGTGTTTGATACAAGGAATGAGGTCATCTTAGACCATCTAGCCCCAGTCAGACTGCCTGATGATTGCAGCTGCATAAGTGATTCCAAGTAAAACTGGCAGGAGAACCGCACAGCCAAACTCAACCCAAATCACTCATCCTCAGAACTGAAAGGCCTTAGAGCCAGGTGTGGTAGCTCATGCCTGTAATCCTAGCACTTTGGGAGGCTGAGGCAGGAGGATCCCTTGAGCCCAGGATTTCAAGACCAGCCTGGGCAACATAGGGAGACCCTGTCTCTTAAAAAAAAAAAAAAAAAGAACCTGATAGACCTTGGAAAAGAGCAGATGCAGAGGGAGCATGACGAACAATTGTTCTTGAAGGTAGGGTCCTAAAGGATAGGACTCAGGCCAAGAGGTAGACGGAAGAAAGATTTATTTTCAATATACAGAAGAACTTTAAAAATGAAGTTTCCTGAAGATTAAATAAAGTTCCTTTGAAAGTAGTGAGTTTACTATCACTTGAGTGTTTTTTGTTTTGTTTTGTTTTGTTTTGTTTTGTTTTGTTTTGTTTGAAGCTGGATGACCTTCAAATGTCAGGGATGGTGTAGAAGGAATGAATTCAAGTCTTGTATGGGTCCCTTTACCCTTACAGTTTTTGGAATCAATTTGGCACATCAAATTTGGCCTGGAAGTTCTGAAAATACTTTCCTTTTATTATTCACTATAGTAACAATTTTAACAGTTTTCTATGAGTTTACAGCAATAAAGATGATTCATTAGAAATGTCTGTCACAGCTATTCCTTTTTGTCCTTTTAGTTTATAAAATTGCAATTAGCCAAGTAAAATTACTTTATCCTTGGGATTTATCAAACACACATATATATACTTTTTTTTTTTTTTGATACAGAGTTTCACTCTTGTTGACCAGGCTGGAGTGCAACAGCACAAGCTCAGCTCACTGCAACCTCTGCCTCCCGAGTTCAAGCGAATCTCCTCCCTCAGCCTCCTGAGTAGCTGGGGATTACAGGTGTCTGACACCATGCCCAGCTAATTTTTTGTATTTTTAGTAGAAACGGGGTTTCACCATGTTGGCCAGGCTGGTCTGGAACTCCTGACCTCGGGTGATCCAACTGCCTCAGCTTCCCAGAGTGTTGGTATTACAGGCATGAGCCACGGTGCCCAGCCATCTATATATATATTTATATATATATTTTAAGAGACAGGGTCTCATTCTGTTGCCCAGGCTGGTGTGTTATGGCACTATTATAGCTCACTGCAGCCTTGAACTCCTGGCCAAAAGCCATCCTTCTGCCCCAGTCTCCCAAAGTGTTGGAATTAGAGGCATGAGCCACCATGCCCGGCCTATTCGGAGACTTTAATTTCTAAACCTAGCTCCTTATATGGAAAAAAGTTATAGTAATGAGTTTTAAATAAAATAGCATTCATCATTTCATTTACTTTACATGGGGTAATTATTTCAAATTTTATAATAATGAACACAATATAGGTAATTTTTGCAGACAGGCAAATTAGTGAGAAAAGATACACATTTGTGCCTTCTGTTTGGTTAAAATCCATCTCACTGAATGTGTGTGAGCATGACGTTGAGTCTCCTAGGAAAAATAATAGTCATTATGATCTTGATTATTTGAATGTTCACCTTTGCCTTTTTGCCCTTTATATCTGGGAGTTTTAAAGATTAAGGTTTACTTTCTAGGCCAGGTGCGGTGGCTCATGCCTGTAATTCTAGCACTCTGGGAGGTTGAGGCGGGGCAGATCACCTGAGGTCAGGAGTCCGAGGTGAGCCTGACCAACATGGAGAAACCCTGTCTCTACTAAAAATACAAAACCAGCTGGGAGTGGTGGTGCATGCCTGTATGTAATCCCACCTACTTGGGAGGCCGAGGCAGGAGAATCACTTGAACCTGGGAGGTGGAGGTTGCGGTGAGCCGAGATCACGCCATTGCACTCCAGCCTGGGCAACAAGAGCAAAACTCCGTCTCAAAAAAATAAAAAATTACTTTCTATAAGGAAGGCTTACATTTGAATTGGGGCAAGATGAGTTCCCAGCATAAGGCATACAGAATTAAAATAATTTGTCTTGGCCCAAACTCTTTTCTTTATTTTACTTTGGACTAGGAGTTTTTCTCATGGTTAACAGGCCTCTCTCACATTCCCAAACCCTACCAAACCCTAAGAGGCAGGTTGGGCCTCTCCCTCCCCTGACCTGTCAAGACTCCTCCATATGAAACCTTTTGGACTATATTATGTGGAAAAAGAGAACTTCCATGAAGGGTCAGGCACTCCTCACTGAAGGATCAGTGGAAGGCACTTCCAGATTTAGGCCTTCCCAACAATGGTGCCCTTTAGGGAGGCTCACTTCACTTTTTTTTTTTTTTTTTTTAATTTTTGAGACAGGGTCTCGCTCTATCACCCAGGCTAGAGTGCAGTGGCCTAATCTTGGCTTGCTGTAACCTCTGCCTCCCAGGCTCAAGCAATGTTTCTGTGTAAGCTTCCTGAGTAGCTGGAACCACAGGTGTGCACCAGTACGCCCAACTAATTTTTTTGGGGGGGTCAAATGAAGCATGTTATTTCATTTCACAAAGACTACAAAATTCCTTATAAAACATGGGGTAGATGGCACCTGGTTTCCTCACTCGGCCCCCATCCAACTCTGTATGAGGGGGCAGGTGAGGGTGGAAAGTGTGTGGATGGAATAGCATTATGTACAATGCAGGGGTTGAAGTGATAGGTACAAGTTCTTTCATATTTACTGTCTCATATATTCACAGGTATACAGAGAACCAGCAGGAAGAAGTGAACTCTGGCTCTCTTCTCTTTTATAAAAAAGAACCAGTGTCTTGGACTGGACACTCACTGCTATAAAAGATGCAGGGTGGCCCAGGGCCTGATGGTCATGGACTGATATCCCGACTGGAGCCCCACAACTTGTTGGGTGGCTCAGCCCAAAGGCGGGCGAAGAAAGGATGCTGAAGGGCTTCACCCAAGGTCAGCCGCTTAGCTGGTTCATACTCTAGCATGCTTTCAATCAGATCGAAGGCTGGTGGTGTTCCTCTGCCTCTGAGGTCAGATACTGCCGCAGTGGTTTGCAGTTCTCACGAACATAGCGCCCAGCTGATGTGTTCTCATCCCAATCCAGGCGACCCTGGTAAAAATATTTCTGTTTTCTTGTCTTTCGGATCATCCGGGAAGGGATAGGACCCAAGATCCTTTCCATCATGGCTAGATGCTCTCTGTTTTCATGGGTCTGGAAGAGGGTGAAGCCCACATAGTACTCAAAGATGATGCAGCCTATACTCCACACATCACAAGGCTGTGACCAGCCCAACTCAAGGATGACCTCTGGTGCTCAGTAATGGTGAGTGGAGACAATGGTGCTGTGGTGCTCATGGTCAAAGGTGGCACTGCCAAAGTCTCCCACCCGCACAGCTGTGCTCTTCACACTGTGCTCATGTCAATTCTTCTCTAGGTTGTAGGTGAGCTCATAGTCTGAATTCACAAACAGAATATTTTCAGGCTTGAGGTCTGTATGTGTCAGCTTGTTATCATGGAGGAACTTGACAGCCCGGCACAGCTGGAAGGCCATGTGGCGCACTTGGTGGATGGGGTAGGGCAGGTAGTTGTTGTCTTTGAGGAAATCGAAGGTGCTAAGGCCCAGAAGCTCCAAGGAGATACACATATGGCCATGGTAGTCAAACCAGTCAAACATCTGGACACAGAGGTTCTTGTCAGGGTCTTTCTCGTTGATTTTCTCCAGCACGTTGATCTCAAGTTGAGCTGCTTCCTTATACTTCCCCACATTCTTAATGATCTTCAGGGCAACTCGAGCCCCACTCCTGCAATGGTCAACACATTGTACAACTCGGCCGAAGGTCCCCTTTCCTAAGGTGCTAATGATTTCACATCGCTCTTGTAGCCAGTCCCTGACGTGGTAGATGAGATGGCCCTCAGCGTCGTCCTCTACGCTCTTGGCTTTCCGGCTGCTGTGCTGCGAAGACGAGCGGCTAAATGTCCGGCTGCGCCTCCTCTGGACATGGTAGCTGTCCTCTCGCCGGCGCCGTCGTGTCCGGTCACTACTGCCTGACCCGGAGCGACTTCTTCGTCGCTTATGTTTTCGGCTCCGATAGTGTTCACGGTAACTCCCCCGGCTGCCTCGCTCTGAGGAATGGTAGCTTCGAGGATGAGGCATCCTTCTGGCGGCGAGGCCCGTGCGCTTGTCCCGCAGGAAGTCCATGATGGTGGTCGCACTGCGGCCGGAGTTCCGGCACCCCCGCGGCGACGAAGTGCTGCTCCACCCCCACAACCCGGGACCCTGGGACCTCCCGCCCCATTGTCGGGCTCTGCTTCAGTCCTGCGCGCCTTTCCTTAACTGTCGGCCTGTTTCGAGTACTGGAGTTTTCAAAAACTCTGATGTAACAATCAGTAGTCCTGCGTATCTGGGTTCACTTTGGGGGTTGCTAAAGCAACATGTTCTTCAAAGGAACCGAATAACTGATTAAATAAATACATAATTTCCCACCAGGTCTGCCCTAACATGTTCGGAGCTAGGCAAGAGTCAACTGGAGGCCCACAATTCACATATCTAAATATCCAAGTTATCAGTCAACACCAGCTCCAGCAACTTGCTCCCAGGCAAAAGCTCTGGAGAACTGGAGGCTCAAGGAGCCGGCTCTGCTCTGGGCGAGGACGGGATGGTGGTTGTTCTGACCCGAACCGGGCGTGGGAACTGACCCCATCAAGCTCCTAGCCCTTATTCTTCTGGTTCAGAATCTCCAGGCAGTTCTAAGGGTTACCCAAAACTACACCAACGGGGCAGTCAGAGCAGGGGAGAGCAGTCAGCTGGGGGGCCGTCTGCGTGCACACCTCTGGGTCACCTGGGCCGCCCACGATGCCGCAGAGGAGGCCCTGTCGCTCGCTCCGGCCTCCCTGGCCGAGCTTGGAGCGTCTCCCCTCTGCTTGTACACACACGTCCTCCCGCCCCAACTCCGCGTCCTCAGGCGGTCCTCTCCAGGACTTCCCATCCGCCCAGATTCCGGACGATCAAAAACCCCAGGAAGCGGAAAAAGAGGGCGTCGCTGCAGGTGCATCATCCTAGCCCAGGACCCAGGACAACGAACCGTGTCCTCAGGCCAAAGGAGTGGCTACGTTTCCAGTTTCGGAAGGGGTTTCTCTAGAACACCAAACACCAGTCGGTGCCTTTCTCCTAAAACCAGCACCTCGGGGTGGGGAGCGCGTTCAGAAGTTCACGGTTGACCCTATTACTGGGTTAATTTGATGTATGCTAACTTCTATAGCCCCGAGTACTCGATGTGCATGGTTTCAATAGCCATTTAAAAAACGGCTGGACCTCTGTATCAGTCTGGAGTTAGTCATCCTTCTTGGAAGAGAGCAGAGGAACCTCTTAAATGGCATCGGAAGACTCATCATTGCATAGAACTGCGTGGCCCTGCAATATTTAATTAGGCAAAGACTAAACTGGAATTCATCTAGGCCTCCCCCAACAGCCCAGGCACAGATTCTGGGAACCCCTGCGGACGCCCGCCGGGCCCCTGCCCGCGCCCCCAGCCCAGGGATCCTGGCCCCTTGGAGCGGCGGGGAGCAGGCCCGGAGCCACAGCCTCACCTCCGGTACTCCAGGTACTCGTCCACCGCCGCCGCGCCGCCGGGAGGCAACATCAGCTGCTCCATGGCGGGTGGGGAAGCCAAAGGCACCCTCCCAGCTGGCCGGCCGACGGCGAAGCCCGACCCAGCCCCGCCCCGCTCCCGGCGCCGCGCCCCCTCCCGCCCGCCTCCTGATTGGCCCGGCCTGAAGCCCGAGGAGGCTGTGCGCGGCAACTACGCAGGACGCGCGCCCCTACCTGGCAGCCGGCGCCAGGCATCAGAACCCCGGTCTCCGCAAGCGTAGCCCCGCGGCACGTGGAGTGCAGTTTGCCGCCCTCCACAAACCTTGTCCCTGTTGCCCTCTCCCTTTCCCTGGACCGGCAAGTCTTCTTGTAAATTAACAAGTGACAAGGGAGTGCAGTGCCTTGCATATAACAGGCGCATAGAAAATGGCTTATTTCTTTCACCGTGTTAGTCAGGATGGTCTCAATCTTCTGACCTCGTGATACGCCCGCCTTGGCCTCCCAAAGTGCTGGGATTACAGGCGTGAGCCACCGCTCCCGGCCACAATGTATTTATTGAGTGCCACTACAAGTGTTTGGAAACAGTGAATAGTGAGTTGTTTAGAATCAAATATAGGCCATTGGCTTAACATACATACTTTAGCATAAAGGACCATTGCATAAGTTACTTGCTTCAGTGCCTTTCTTTAATGCTTTAGTGTGCTTACAATGATAATATTGGATGCAGAACCTGTGGATACGGGGAGCCAACTGCGAGACTTGAGCATCCGCAGATTCTGTTATCCTATGGAGTCCTGGAATCAATCCCCCATGGATACCAAGGGACGGCGGTACTGTGAAAACTACTTTATACGCATCAGCTCACATTCTCATTGTAATCCTCACAATATCCTTTTGATGTACTCTTATTACACTTTGCAGATGGGAAACGGAGGCTTGGAGAGGCTATGGAGCTTGCCCAAGGTTACACAGTTGTAGGGCTTGGAATTGAATGAAGGCAATCTGACTCCAGACCCCTACTCTTTTATTTTTTTAACTGGGAAGCATAACACATATGTGGAAAAATGCATAAACAATAAATACATACTCTAATGAATTATTACAAAGCCCACAGCAGTGTAACTACCATCCATACCAAGGAATAGAAGATTTGTAGGACTACAACCCCATTCCCTCTTTGCAGTCTCAAATCCCTCCTCACAGGGCTCCTTTGGTCTCAGAGGTAGCAACTAACCTCCCTTTTATGATGATCAATTCCTTGCTTTTCTTTACAGTTTTAACACCTAAGTATACATTCTTTTTTCCTGTTTTTGAACCTTACAAAAATGGAATAACACATTATGTATTATTTTGTGAATAGTTTCCTTTTCTTAATATTAAGTTTTTAAGATTCATCTCTATTGTCGAATGTAGCTTGTTCCTTTTTCCAAACTGCTGTATTAGTTTACTTTGCCTATGGCAAAGTATGAGAATTACCATTGCTCCACTGTGGTCAACATTTGTAATCGTCAATCTTTTTCTGTTTTAGCCATTCTGGTGGGTGGCATGTTATTCTCTCATTGTGATTTTTTTTTTTTTTTGAGACAGAGTCTCGCTCTGTCGCCCAGGCTGGAGTGCAGTGGTGCAATCTCGGCTCACTGCAAGCTCCGCCTCCCGGGTTCACGCCATTCTCCTGCCTCAGCCTCCGAGTAGCTGGGACTACAGGCGCCCGCCACCGCGCCCGGCTAATTTTTTGTATTTTTTAGTAGAGACGGGGTTTCACCGTGGTCTCCATCTCCTGACCTCGTGATCCGCCCGCCTCGGCCTCCCAAAGTGCTGGGATTACAAGCGTGAGCCACCGCGCCCGGCCCTCTCATTGTGATTTAAATTTTCTTGTCCTCATATGAGGTCGATGCTTTTTCATATGTTTATCAGTTATTTGGATTTCTTCCTTAGTTAAGAGCCTGTTCAGCTCTTTTTCTTTTTTTTTTTTGAGACCAAGTCTCGCTCTGTCGCCCAAGCTGGAGTTGGAGCGCAGTGGTGCGATCTCGGCTCACTACAGCCTCTGCCTCCAGGGTTCAAGTGATTCTCCTGTCTTGCCCTCCCGAGTAGCTGGGACTACAGGCGCGTGCCACCACACCTGGCTAATTTTTTGTATTTTTAGTAGAGACTGGGTTTCACCATGTTAGCCAGGATGGTCTCGATCTCCTGACCTAGTGATCTGCCCGCCTCGGCCTCCCAAAGTGCTGGGATTACAGGCGTGAGCCACCGCGCCCAGCCAGCTCTTTTTCTTTTTCTTTTCTTTTCTTTCTTTCTTTTTTGAGACAGAGTCTCACTGTGTCGTACAGGCTGGAGTGCAGTGGCGTGATCTCGGCTCACTGCAACCTTGGCTTCAGGCATGCATCAGCACATTGGGCTAGTTTTTGTATTTTTAGTAGAGACACGGTTTCGCCACGTTGCCCAGGCTGGTCTTGAACGCCTGGCCTCAAGTGCTCTGCCCACCTCAGCCTCCTAAAATGCTGGGATTACAGATGTGAGCCACTGTGCTTGGCCTCAACTCTTTTTCTTAATGATTGTAGTTCTTTATATATTCTAGATACAAGACTTTTCTTGGTTATACATGTTGTAAATTTCTTTCTCTCTCTCTCTCTCTTTCTTTTTGATGCAGTTTCGCTCTTATCGCCTAGGCTGGAGTACAATGGCGCAACCTCGGCTCACTGCAACCTTCGCCTCCTGGGTTCAGCAATTCTCCTGCCTCAGCCTTCTGAGTAGCTGGGATTACAGGCGCCCGCCACCACACCCGGTTAATTTCTGTATTTTTAGTAGAGACGGGCTTTCACCATGTTGTCCAGGCTGGTCTCAAACTCCTGGCCTCAGGTGATCCACCCTCTTTGGTCTCCCAAAGTGCTGGGGTCATAGGAGTGAGCCACTGCATCTGGCCCATGGTGTAAATTTCTTAATCATCTGTGAGGCTTGCCTTTTAACTCTTTTAATGGTGTAATTTGATAAAACCAAGTCTTAATGTTTTTTTGTTTGTTTGCTTTTTTTTTTTTTTTTTTGAGACAGAGTCTCACTCAGTCACCCAGGTTGGAGTGCAATGGCACAATCTCAGCTCACTGCAACCTCTGCCTCTCGGGTTCAAGCAATTCTCCTGCCTTAGCCTCCTGAGTAGCTGGGATTACAGGCACCTGCCATCATGCCCAGCTAATTTTTGTATTTTTGTAGCGATGGAGTTTCACCATGTTGGCCAGCTGGTCTTCAACTCCTGACCTCAGGTGATCCGCCTGCCTCAGCCTCTCTAAATGCTAGGATTACAGGCATGAGCCATTGCGCCTGGCTGTCTTAATGTTAATGTGGTCAAATTTATCTGTTTTCCTATTTTAGGTAGTGCTTTTTGGATTAGTTCAAAAAGTCTGTTCCCTTACCCTTGAGATCAATATACTGTTATATTATCTTTAAAAACAATAAAACCATTATTTCTTTTTTTTTCCTTCTCACTTTAAAGTCTGCAAATAGATAGCTTCATTCTTCTGCCTTTAAAATTTATGTTTCAGCTGGGCATCATGACTCACTCCTATAATCCAGCACTTTGGGAGGCCGAGGCAGGAGTTTGAGACCAGCCTGGACAACACAGCAAGATCCCTTCTCTTAAAAAAAAATTACTCAGGCTTGGTGGCACATGCTTGTAGTCCTAGCTGCTTGGGAGGGTTGCTTGAGTCTGGGAGTTTGAGGCTGCAGTAAGCTATGATCACAGCACTACACATCAGTCTGGGCAACAAAGTAGACCCTGTCTCTTAAAAATAAAAAAAGTGTCTGTTAGTTACCTGAAATTGACTTTTGTGTATAATGTGAAGAGTCCAATTTCATTTCTTTTCCAAATAGAGCACTATTTGTTCCAGTGATATTCAATCATTGAAAAGTGTTCTTTAGGTGTTGCTTTGCATCACCAGGCTAGTCTCAAACTCCTGGGCCCAAGTGATCCTCCTGCCTCAGCCTCCCAAATAGCTGGGGTTACAGGTGTGCACCACCACACCCAGGTCACTGGGCTCTCTATTCTGTACTACTGGTAGATTTGTCTATTTTTGATCTCCTTCCACACTGCCTTAATTACTATGAAAGTTGACAGTATCGAAATGGAATCACTTGTGGGGAAATCCCCAAAGACCCTGACAAATACAGGCAGGAAAGCTAAGAAGACAGCGTTCTCACACTTGCATGCCTGATAACAAAATTACCACAGAAGACTCCGGAAAATCACAACATTAACAATGGTCATTGTAACCTTACACAAAACGTACTTCTATGAGGATATCTGCTCAGCAATTGTCTGTCTAACCTCAGACTGGAATCACCCTTGTTATTATAGATTCTTGTAGCCAAGGATAATAATTTCATAACAATTATGTAATGCCCCTAATTTTTCCTGTAAAAACCTTTGTCTTCCTTTACCTCCTTGAATACACACATAGTTTACTGTGGCATGTGTATTCCCATTGCAACGTCCTAATCCCAAATAAACATATTTTTCTTTTAGAGAGCCTCTCTCTGTTATTTAGGTTGACACAAATGGTGCCAGAAACAGGACCTGAAAAAAGATCACTATCACAAGGAACTGACAGTTCTTGAATCTGGTGCAGTACTCATTTAAGCCATTTCAGTTCTCTGCTTCCATGGCTCACTTTTTCTGCCCTGATGAGTCTTCTCTAAGACCACACCTCCTTCTTTATGGTAGAAGCTCTTGACTTTATTTGGGGTCTGATTTGAATAAGCCAGCCCTAAATAAAGGACTTTACATCCCTCCTGGGATTAAACAAAGACTTTTTGTATTTTCTAGGAAGTCTTTTCTGATTTCTACAGAATTTCCATTCTGTCTGTGAGGCATGTCTTTTCTGATGAATTTACTTTTGGTCTGTGTGCCTACTTTAATATTTTGTCTGATCCACATGCCTGGGTTAAAATTTTTATGAACATTCTTGGTTTTATTTTGGTTACATACAACTTTTTTGTTGTTCTTTTCCCTTTATGTTGCTCTTTTCCCTTGTTTGTTTCTGAAAATCTTCTGAGAGCAAAAATAAACATTCTTTTAGAATGGACACATTCTAAATGATGGACACAGGATGGCTAAGTAAAAGCCACTAGAGTGGTTGCTACCATCAAATACATTGGTCCAAACTTATGACATTCTGACAAGATTGATAATTTTCTTTGCTCTTGAGAGATTGATAAGTAATGTAATGGAGTTTTCTTAATTTTTCTTTCTTTCTTTTTTTTTTTTTTAAGAAACAGAGTCTCACTCTCTCTCCCTGGCTGGAGTTCAGTGATGCAATCATAGATCGTTGCATCCTTGAACCCCTAGGCTCAAGTAGCTAGGACTATGGGTACACGCCACCATGCCCAGCTACTTTTTTTGTTTTGTTTTGTTTTGTAGAGACGGGGTTTCACTATGTTGCTCAGGCTGTCTCAAACTCCTGGCCTCAAGAGATCCTCCTGCCTTAGCCTCCCAAAGTGTCAAGATTACAAATGTGAGCCACTGTGCTCTGCCTGGGATTTTCAAACATTAAGGCATGCCAAGTTTTCTGGGACTCCAACCAGCTACATTTGATGGCCCATTCTCATGCACACTTAAAAAACTGATGGGTTTATGAAACTGTTACAACAGGTCTCACTTAATCCTCTATGGTCATTTCATTTATTCAGCTGTTTAAGCCTAGGTTCATGGCTCAAAACTACTAAGCAAACTGAGATTATCATTTTACTTTATATTTTTCCTTTTTTAAACTTTGTATCTGTTACTTGTTAAATTTTTGCAGAAGTATAGGTCTTAACAAAATAATGCTGGGCCAGCACTTTGAGATGACAGCCAAAGATTATAGACCTTAATAATAAACTCCAGGTAGACTTAGCCTGAGAGCCATTTTCTTTTCTTTTTTTTTTTTTTTTTTTGAGACGAAGTCTCGCTCTGTCGCCCAGGCTGGAGTGCAGTGGCGCAATCTCGGCTCACTGCAAGCTCCGCCTCCCGGGTTCACGCCATTCTCCTGCCTCAGCCTCTCCGAGTAGCTGGGACTACAGGCGCCCGCCACCACGCCCGGCTAATTTTTTTTTTTGTATTTTTTAGTAGAGACGGGGTTTCACCGTGGTCTCGATCTCCTGACCTCGTGATCCGCCCGCCTCGGCCTCCCAAAGTGCTGGGATTACAAGCGTGAGCCACCGCGCCCGGCCCTGAGAGCCATTTTCTTCAAAGCTCCCTTATTGCCCAAATGTGGCTAAATGGTTTTTGACACTGACTCCTCATCACCAATAACTCCCCACAATGTGAGAAGAAACCAGCAACCAGGACAGGTTCAACCTGGCCTCCAGGGACATCAGAATATAACTACAAAATGACTGATCAGTGATGCATTCTGAGAAAGATCTTGATCAAAAAAGGGAAATGTGAAAATTGTCAGAATCAGGCTGGGCGCGGAGGCTCACGCTTGTAATCGCAGCACTTTGGGAGGCCCAGGCGGGCGGATCATGAGGTCAGGAGATCAAGACCACGGTGAAACCCCGTCTCTACTAAAAATACAAAAAATTAGCCGGGCGTGGTGGCGGGCGCCTGTAGTCCCAGCTACTCGGAGAGGCTGAGGCAGGAGAATGGCGTGAACCCGGGAGGCGGAGCTTGCAGTGAGCCGAGATTGCGCCACTGCACTCCAGCCTGGGTGACAGAGCGAGACTCCGTCTCAAAAAAAAAAAAAAAAAAAAAAAAAGAAAAAGAAAATTGTCAGAATCAAAATGGAGTCACTTGTGTTAAAAAAACAAAACACTCTGACAGAGCTGGGGAAGGATAAGAAGGGAAGGCTTTCACACGTGTATGCCTGATAACTAAACTATTGCAAAAGACTGCAAAAACCACAACCTTACACAAAGACCATTGCAACCTTACACAACAAGTACTTCTATGCGGACAACTGCCCAGCAACTGCCTGTTCAACCTAGAACTGGAGTCACCCTTATTATTGATCCTTGTAGCCAAGTATAATAATTTCAAAGCAATTATTTAATCCTCCTCATTTTTTCTTTGTCTTCCTTTACCTCCCTGAATACACACAGACTTTACTGTGGCATGTGTATTCCCATTGCAATGCCCTATTCTTAAATGAATGTCTTTTTCTTTTAGAGGTCCTATTATTTAGATTGACAGCTTTAAAATAAAGCTTGTTTTTGTTTTGTTTTGTTTTGTTTTGTTTTTGAGGAAGAGGCTTGCTGTTGCCCAGGCTGGAGTGCAGTGGCACAATTATGGCTCACTGCAGCCTCCACCTCCTCGGCTCAAAGTGATCCTCCTGCCCCAGCCTCTTGAGTAGCTGGGACTATAGGTGCATGCCATCACAACTGGCTGACTTTGGTATTTTTTTTTTTTTGGGTACAGATGGGGTTTTGCCATGTTGCCCAGACTGGTCTTGAACTCCAGGCTCAAGCAATCCACTTGCCTCAGCCTCCTGAAGTGCTGGGATCATAGGCATGGGCCACCGTGCCTAGTCTATAATAAAGCTTGTTATCTGGTAGCACAAGTTTTCCTCCTCCCACTCCTTCTCCTCTTCTTTTTTTTTTCTTCCTCCTCTTCCTCATGAATGCTTGTCTTTGCTCTTCCATAAACATTTTAAATTAGCTTGTCAAGTTTCTCACACATACACAGAAATTTATTGAGATTTTGTTGGGAATTGCACTGGCTGTGTAATTAGGTTTGGAGAGACTTGGCATTTTTCAGTATTGACTCTTCCAATTTATGAACATGTTATATCTTTAGGTCTTCTTCAGTGTCTTTCAACGTTTTCTTCAGGCAGGTTTTGCATTTCTTTGATCGATTTATTCCTAGGTACTCGATATTTGTTTGGAGCTGTTGTAAATGGTATCTTTAAAAAACTTATCTTTTTTACTAGCATATATAAATAAATCTTGATTTTTTAAAATATGATTTTTGTATCTATTAACCTTGTTAAACTTTTATTGTTAACAGTTTATCTGCAGATTGTTTTGAAGTGCCACAAACATAATTTTTTTTTTTTTGAGACAGAGTTCTGCTCTTGTTGCCCAGGCTGGAGTGCAGTGGCGCGATATCAGCTCACTGCAACCTCCGACTCCTGGGTTCAAGCAATTATCCCGCCTTAGCCCCCGGAGACGCTGGAATTACAGGCGTCCGCCACCTCGCCCTGCTAAATTCGTATCTGTAGTAGAGACGGGGTTTCATCATGTTGGCCAGGCTGGTCTCGAATTCCCGACCTCAGGTGATCCTCCCGTCTTGGCCTCTCAAAGTGCTGGGATTACAGGCATGAGCAAACGGCGCCCGGCCTCCACGTACATAATTATATAATCTATGAAAAAATAATTTTGTTTCTTCCTATTTAATCTTCAATCCTTTTATTTTTCTTGCCTCACTCCACTGGCTAAGGACCTTCGGCTGCAATAATCGGTAGTCTCATCTGTAGAACACTTAATCATCACTAAGCTTTCCCAGCCTCAGGTCAATAGTATTAGGAGGTTGGTTCCCCCCTGGAGGGTCGGGAACAAGACGCCAGAGCCTTTCTTCCAGCGCCTGCAGCGAGTTAAGGCCGAGGGTATGCCTCTGGCGGGCTCATCTTCCAACACAGAAGTGCCCGCCGCCCTCTCTGGTTGCCGCGCAACGGCGTCATTCTGACCCAGGGTAGGTGCAGGGCGGCTGGAAGCACGTGCCGCCGCTTCCTCATTCTGGGACTACATCCTCCACAATGCCGCGCGCCGCGGGCGGCTGGCCCCCGAGTGCGGGAAGGGCCGGCCGGGAGGCGGAGCGGAAGCCGAGTGCGAGGGACGAGCGGAGTAAAATCTCCACAGGCTGGGAACAAACCTCGTCCCGACTCCCACCCACCGGCCTTTCTCCAGCCCCATCTGGAGGCTGCTTCGCCAGTGCGGGACGCAGCTGACGCCCGCTTATCAGCTCTCGCTGCGTCGCCCCGGCTCAGAAGCTCCGTGGCGGTGGCGACCGTGACGGGAAGCCCACGGCAAGGTAATGAGTAGGGGGCGAGTCCGCCAGCCGGGCCCGCACCTCTCGCGCAGCCCCTCAGCCTCGGCGGCCGCTCCTCCCCCGCCGCGCCTCCGTCCCCGGTCCCCGCCCCGCTAGGGCCGCTGCTGCGGAAACCTGGCTTAGGAACGGGCCGGCAGCCTCCGGCCACGGCCGGGAAGGCTCTTTGTCCCTTCCTTTGGGCCGCGTCTCTGCCTCTCCGCGTCTGACAGCCGCGGCGTCTCGGCTCGGGCGGAGAACCGAGCGTGGCTGGGGCTGCGCGAGTCGAGCGGGGCGGGCTTGGTCCGGAGCTGCGGGATAGAGATCCCGGGCGGCACCGCACTCACTTCTTTTTCTGTTTTTGACAGCTCAGTTCTCTTCTACTTTGGGAGCGAGAGAAAGTCAGATGCCCCTTTTAAACTCCCTCTTCAAAACTCATCTCCTGGGTGACTGGTAAGGATGAACTTAAATTGCCGTGTTGATTGTTGACTGTGACGGTAATGAGAATGGCTCAGCCAGCCAGGGTTCGAATCCTGCCTGGGTTTCTCTCACTGCCTGCCTTGGTGATCTTGGTTACTTAAAGGCTCTAAGCTTGAGTTTTCTCATCCATCAAAACACACACCTGTAAGTGGTTAGAATTAGGAATATAGACTTATAACGTCATTAGTTCTTCATTTGATGAAAAGATCCTTTGTGATACTTTCATTAGCTGTGACTGAAGTGACCGAAATGGCCTCTGGACTTGAGTTTTGTGCTTTTGTTTGTTTAATCATCCTGGGTTGTGTGTTCTTCACTTTATCTTAAACCTAACCAAAGGATTCATTAAAATATGCCGTCTTCCTAATTTCTGCTGTTTTAAGATGGCTGAGAATGTTCCTAGGAAATTGATGACTCTGCTTTTCTGTGGATCAGCTTCAGAGATACAAGTATTTATTCACTTCTCCCCTCCCCCTCAGGTGTGTCCTTTGGGGATCCTTAGAGGCGCTTAAGTGTTTGTTTCGTCAGAGTAGGCATCCAGTTATTCTACGGTCCTGCCTCTGGGCTTCACCATGTTTAACCTGGGTCAACTTTTTTCTACTTCTGTCTGCATCTTCTCACTGATTAATAATTTCCCCAGTTTGGGATTTGTGTTTACGAGTTGTAGTTTTTGTTCACAAGACACCCTGAATGAACGCAATAAATTTCATCAGGAATGACTTGATAAATTTCACATTAGTCCCTTTTCAGTTTCAGTTGTTCTTGCACTATTTTCTCCTGAATTTCACTGACGTTGGTTATGAGTTTTTCTTCAAGGAAATCTCTATGATCCTTAATTGAAGTTTATTTTTCACTTAAAATGTCTGCCCTGTACTACTTTGAGTTCAAACACTATTACACAATATGTGCAATAACAATCCTGAGTAAATGCTGTTGTAAAATACGCAGTTGTAGGGGGGAAAAGCCAGTGGGCCTGATGAATTGCTGGTGTTATTTCTTTAGTGACAGATTAATTTTTAAAATATATGTGAGGAAGAAAAGGAGAAATCTAATGATGTATTTTATAAGTATAACAGAGAGCCAGAGAATAAATAAGTGGAAAACTTATTTAAACTGTGGAAAAAGGCATATGCATATAAAATTTCTGACTCTAAAATGTGTTGCAAAAATATTTATTTTGAGGAAAATGTTTCTATGTTGGTGTTATTTAGTGCAGTGTAGGACAGAGAGTAATGGCTACGGAAATAGGAGTCCTTAGTTTTGTCCTTGTTCTGTCACTGTCTGTGTAACCTTAGATTACTTTGTGGTCCTCAATTTCCTCATCTCTAAAATAGTGAATTGGTCTGATTCCAAAGACTCTTCTAGCTCAGACTCTCAATGATAAAGGTTTTTAGAGGTTTTTTAAATGTGGAAACAAAATTCGTGTAAATCCTTTTAGTCATTTGTGTTCTTAGTGTTTCTTCCTACTTCAGGTCATATGATTCTTTCAAACTACCTTGAAGGAAGGAATACATTTAAGAGAGACAAGAAAGCTGCCAGAAATCAGAATCTCTACCGGCCAGTTATCACTCTCGTGAGCTGCAGTTTCTCTGCATTTTTGACATGCTTTGTTCTCTTTCTCCCTACTCTGTATCTTTTGCTCATAGCCTCTATACCTATTGTGCCTGATTCTTCATAACTTTAGCTTGTCAGTCCCCTCACCCAACTTCATTATTTATTTTCATGACTTCTCCTTCAGCTCCTTCTGCCAACTGCCTGGTTTTCCCTGGGGCCTCTTTGTTTGAGGCCAGAGATGCTAGCCTAGTTGGCTTTGGAAGGGGAGGTGGGGTCATGTGGCACAAAACATGATTGGCCACGGCTGTGACAGGTCAAGCTCTGTGATTAAAGTATCTAGTGCTGCATAGTGTGTGTCTATGTATATGTATATATATAGATTTTTTTTTTTTTTTTTTTTTTGAGACAGAGTCTCGCTCTGTCGCCCAGGCTGGAGTGCAGTGGTGCTGGCTCACTGCAACCTCTACCTGTTGGGTTCAAGCAATTCTTGTACCTTATGCCCGGCTAATTTTTGTAGTTTTAGTAGAGACAGGGTCTCAACATGTTGGCCAGGCTGGTCTTGAACTTCTGACCTCAAGTGATCTGCCTATGTCATCTTCCCAAATGGTGGGATTATAGGTGTGAGCCATGGAGCCCGGCCTGCATAGTTTATTTTATTGCATATTTTAGTTTAGTTAGTTTAGTTTGAGACAGCCTTGCTCTTTCACTCAGCTTGGAGTACAGTGGTGCGATCTCTGCACACTGCAACCTCTGCCTCCCAGGTTCAAGCGATTCTTGTACCTCAGCCACCCAAGTAACTGGGTTTACAGGCATGCACCACCATGCCTGGCTAATTTTTGTATTTTTAGTAGAGATGGAGCTTCACCATGTTGACCAGGCTGGTCTCGAACGCCCGACCTCAAGTGATCTGCCCTCTTCAGTCTCCCAAGGTGCTGGGATCACAGGCATGAGCCACCACGCCAGGCCATATTTTAGATTAAACTTTTACTGTAGCATAATGGTTAGTTTTCTTTTTGCCTTAACATTTTCTGTTTTTATCCCTGCCTCACTTTACCATTTTTCTTTTATCTGTTTTTGTAATATTCAGTGCTATTGTCTTCTCTTCCATCTCCCAAATGTGCCATCTAAAAATGATCTGATATCTTGACACTCATTTCCATATCTTAGCTGGAATTTTAGTGTAGCTTCTGTCAAGGCAGTGCATTTTAAATCTTAGACCTTATTATGGAGCGAATGGGCTGTGTTCTGTGTTAATCCCGCCCCCTGCCCCCCACCATATTAGCCTCAGGCAGTATTACATAGAGAAAATATTTTAGGAATGCCCCCTTTTTCCCTGAAATTACATTCTGGGGTCAAGTCTGTGGAGGATTTTTTTTTGGTTCGTTTTTGGAGAGAACTATTTGAACCTCTGAGCTGTGGTGAACATACTGTGTCTTTTTGTAGTAAATCTATGCCTCTCTAGCTGAAATTCCTTTGGAGACTAATAGGCAGTAGTTCTTCTAGTACCTTTGGCTGAGTGAAAGCTTCTCTGCCTGCTAGTTGCTGCTATTGCTGTTGATAGTTACTTTAGCTATAGTTATAATGGCACAAAATGTAGAGCACTGAATAGATGCAAAAATGAGATTTGAATGAGAGATTTTAAGGTAGGATAGCCATCTATTTGTGTTTTTAATGTTGCTGTTGCTATGTTTGCATAAAATACAAGGAAGTACTTCATGACAGATGACAGGGAGTGTGAAATGCAGTATTTTTTAAACTTTTTTGTTACAATCCATAGTAAGAGATCTTTTTATAGCAAGACTCCATAGATGGCTGGGTATGGTTATGTGTACCTGCAGTCAGTCCTAGCTACTAGGGAGGTTGAGGTGGGAGAATCACGTGGGCCCAGGAGTTTGAGACTGGCCTGGGCAACATAGTTAGATCTCGTATCAATAATTAAAAAAAAAAAAAAGACTCCATACATGTATAACTGTGTGTGCATAGGCTGGGCTCAGTGGCTCATGCATGTAATCCCAGCACTTTGGGAAGCTGAGGCAGGAAGATTGCCTGAGCTCAGGAGTTTGAGACCAGCCTGGGCAACATAGTGAGACCTTGTCGCTGCTAAAAATAAAATTTGTCAAGTGTAGTGGCACACACCTGTAGTCCCAGCTGCTTAGGAGGCTGAGGCGGGGCAAGGGTGGGGGACCTCTTCAGTCTGGGAGATCAAGGCTCAGTGAGCTATGGCCACTGCGTTCTAGCCTGGGCAACAGAGCCAGACCTTATCTCAAACAGCAACAACTGTGTATGCATGCATGTGTCTGTATATGTAAAAATAAACTGGAAATTTAACAAAATTGGTAGTGTGTACAGTCTACTCTAATGGTTTCTATTTTGTCTTGTGTTTTGAAAAAGTGCTCATTGCAAACTGTTGATTTTGTTCCCTGCTTTTGAAAAACAGTGGAGTCCTGCGCTGAAAGTTTGGATGCCTAACGTTTCTCTGTATGTTTGACTTTGAGTAGTTATTAGTTCTCTTTGTGCTTCATTTTTCTTATCTTTATAATGAAGGTGTTCTAGTTTAAATATTTGCTGATTCTTTGTTTGATTTAATTAATTAATTAAATTTTGAGATAGAGTCTCACTCTGTCACCCATAGCTCATTGAAACCTGGCACTCCTGGGCTTGTGTAGTAGTCCTCCTGCTTGTGTAGTAGCCTCCAGAGTAGCTGGGACTACAGGTGCGCATCACCATGCCTGGCTAATTTTTAATTTTTTTTTTTGTAGTGACTGCATCTTGCAGTGTTGCCCAGGATGGTCTTGTACTTCTGGCTTCAAGAAGTCCTCCCACCTCAACCTTGTAAAGTGCTGGGATTACAAGTGTGAACCACCATGCCCAGCCTGTTTTGCTTTTCTCTGGAAATAATGTTGGACTAAAGACAAGCACATATCTTTATGTCTCTGGCTAGGGAGAAACCACTGAAAAATGGCTTAAATATTTGGTTTACATATACATAGTGTGCTGTTTGGCAAGTAGCATAATAGAGCTTGGAATAGCACTTTTCTCCAAAGATCTTGTAAAGTGGAGTGCACATGTTAATGCCTGTAATAAATATAAAAATTTAGAAAACAAATTTATCCATGTTTTCCTACTTTTGTGTTTCTTAACAGGGAATATTTTGGAGTTTGAAAAATTGTATTTAAAATGCTTAATACAAGTTTTAAGTAAATGCACTGACAGATTGCTACCTAGACCTTATTTCATACCTGATCTTGCCACCGCCCCTTTCAGATTAGAGAACACCAATAAGAATATATTTTTCTTTCTAAACACCACCATATCAGATCATTACTATTCCTGTATATTACCAAACAGTGGAACTGCCATTTTCATAAGACAGGGGAACACTAAGCTTTCTTTGCTTGTGGGTTTCCTTCTGTTCACTTTGTATGATTTCTCCAGACCAGGCCGTTTCATGCTGTGCTTTGGGAGCCTTCTCATTCTCATTTGTTTGTATTGAGGAAAATAGGAATAAGGAATTTGTTACCTGCTCCCGAGATTCTGGTAAAAGAAGAACACTAAAGGTTTTGTTGGAAGGAAATTGGAACCAGACTTTGTACTTCCTCCTCTTTCTCAAATCAGATATTACCCCCTCATTATTCCTTGACCTCACACCTCAGGTAGATGTTCCAAGACACATCACCGTTTTTTTTTTCTTCATAGCAGTTTATCACAAGCTGAGATAACTTTGTTTGTTTGCTTGTTTGATGTCCCATTCCTATTAAAATAGTATCCAGAAAAACAGGAATCCTGTCTTTCATATCTTGCTTTACCTTTCACATCTCTGGTTCCTGGCACAAGGTAGGTGCTTTGCTATTGTGAATGAATTAGTGAACAAATGAATGAGTAAACCAAGTTCTTTCATGCCTTAAATGGAACTGCATGTAGTAAAGGTTGTGTTTGATCCTGGGCCTTTATGCACTGCCCCCCACCCTCTGCCTCCACTTCTTTTTTCTGGAAGTGTGTTATCACTATGTTTACTGATCATGGTGAAGGTCTCTACCTTTAGAAGACTTTGTATTTATCTTTGTTTTACTTCATATGTTTTTATCTTCTAGTTTTTTGCCTGTGTAAAAACTAACATATAAGACTTCTGAAATCCTTCTTGTAGCAACTTTATAATACTTTGATTTATGTGAATACAGTTTATTTGAAACTTTAAGAGCCAGCTTAATAATTTAGTGAATAGTTCAAATTAGGCATCTTCAGGATCATTGCCCTAAACTGCCATTACTGTTTTCTGGTTACAGTCTTTTAAAGCAAAAAAGAACAAAGCTTCATTTAATACAGTTTATTCCGTATTTACAAACACAGTCTTTCTAGGGGAAGTAAGGAAGGTAGTGTGGTGTAGAGAAAACCCTAGACAGTGAGTCAGGACCTGTATTCTGGATCAGTAGGATTTCTGCCATTAACTCGTTGTTTCATTTTTAGGCAAGACACTTAACATCTCTGGGCTTCGGTTTCTTTATCTGAAATGCGAGGGAAATGGATTAGGTTTCTTCTCAGGTTCTTCCAGTCTGGAAAAGGATAATTGAAGATACTTTACCCCCAAATTTCTATCCTCTGTTCCTCTACCTCAAAACTCATTGCAGGGAGGTCACATTGCTGTGTGGGAGAAGGTGGGGTTAGGTTCAGGGATGTGTTTTAAAGTAAACATAAGGCATTTCTCACTGATGGCTGATTGTTCACTAGGCTCTGTGGGGGATGTGGCAGCAGTGTAAGGCTTGTTGTTCTTGCCCATAAGGGACCTGGGACTTAATCAGGGAGACATGGCTTACACACATGCTTGGATGTGTGATATATAAAATTAATTGGTATGAAGTAACATGCTGTGGGAGTTAGAAGAAGATCAGTGTGGGGTAGAATAAGGTAAGGAGGTTTTGAAATCATTCTATCAGAGGTAAGATTTAAACAGGTATTTTACCTCGTCTCCTTTCAGACTACTTGGAAGATGAACTGTTCTCATCAGCAACATGCTATTATTTCATCTTTTAGGACTAGGTAATGCTCCAGTGACTTAATACCAATGACATTTTCATGTTGTCCACAAATTCTGAGTAGAAACCTTTTCAAGCCTGTAGCCTCTCTGAGAGCTGACTGTTATTAACTGAATGAGAGGATGTCAGGAAACAGGTAAGACACATGCTGGGTAAATAAAATTATCATATAAATGTAAGATATAATTATTACTATTGTATGAAGCAGAGAGAAGACTGGCTGGATTGGAGGAGATATTTTTGTGACTAATGAGAAATAAACTTGGTCTTTGGAGACTGGGTTGTGGAGGCCCATGAGAGCTAATCAGGAGTTTTATTTGAGTCTGTTAAGACATTTCGTATATTACCTAATGTTATTCAGATTACCAAGAATTAGTAGCATTGTTGCATAAATGCCTGACACTAATAATAAAGATTAATATTTATTGAGTAGTGTGTCAGTTATTCTTTACCAGTATTAAATAGGTATTGTTGTCCCCATTATATAAGCAAGGATATCAGGCCTTAGGGAGATAAAATAACTTTTACAAGGTTTTAAAGGTATACTATAATTTCATATAGAAAATGATAGAGAGGGCTGGATGCGGTGGCTTACGTCTATAATCCCAGCACTTTGGGAGGCTGAGGCCGGCAGATCACAAGGTCAGGAGATCGAGACCATCCTGGCTAACATGGTGAAACCCCGTCTCTACTAAAAAAATACAAAAAATTAGCTGGGTGTGGTGGCGGGCACCTGTAGTCCCAGCTACTTGGGACGCTGAGGCAGGAGAATGGTGTGAACCCGGGAGGTGGAGCTTGCAGTGAGCTGAGATCGAGCCACTGCACTCCAGCCTGGGCGACAGAGCGAGACGTCTCAAAAAAAAAAAAAAAAAAAAAAGAAAATGATAGAGAGTACGTTGTGGCTAGAGTGGGATAGGAATGGGAGTGCAACATTTTGAAAACATTTTGAAGCGATGACGTTTGAACTAAGTACTAAAGGATGAAAAGGAACAGGTTGTAGGGAAAGTACTCCAAGCTAGGAAATAGCAATTGTATAGACCCTGAGGTCAGAAAGAATTTAATGTGTTTTCCCTAGCATGGGTATAGCACGGTGAGCAAGAGGAAAGTGGTATGAGATTAGGACAAAGAGAAATGGGTAGAAGTCAGATTATGTAGGGCTTGTGGATTGCATGTTGTAAAGGTTGGTACTGAGGTTGCATGTTAGATTCTAAGTGCAGTGTGAAACTGTTGAAAGGTTTTTAAGCAGGAGAATGTGATATGCTTGTGTGTGTGTGTGGTAAAAAATACATAATCTAAAATTTATCATTTTAACATTTAAGTGTACAGTTCAGTGACATTAAGCACATTCACATCATCGTGCAACCATCACTACCATCCATCTCCAGAACTTCTTCATCATCCCCATCTGAAACTCTGTACCCATTAAATCATAACTTTCCATTCTCTTCTTCCATGTGGTAGCATGTATCAGAACATCTTACTTACTTAGGGCTGAATAATATTCCATTGTATGTAGATACCACATTTTATGTATCTGTTTATCTATTGATAGACACTTGGGTTGTTTCCACCTTTTGGCTGTTATGAACAATGCTTCAATGAACACTGGCATACACATATCCCTTTGGGTTCTTGCTTTCATTTCTTTTTTTTTTTTTTTTTTTTTTCTTTTTTTTTTTTTCCATAATTTTTTTTTTTATTATACTTTAGGGTTTTAGGGTACATGTGCACAATGTGTAGGTTTGTTACATATGTATCCATGTGCCATGTTGATTTCCTGCACCCATTAACTCATCATTTAGCATTAGGTGTATCTCCTAATGCTGTCCCTCCCCCCTCCCCCAACCCCACAACAGTCCCCGGAGTGTGATGTTCCCCTTCCTGTGTCCATGAGTCCTCATTGTTCAATTCCCACCTATGAGTGAGAACATGCGGTGTTTGGTTTTTTGTCCTTGCGATAGTTTACTGAGAATGATGTTTTCCAGTTTCATCCATGTCCCTACAAAGGACACGAACTCATCATTTTTTATGGCTGCATAGTATTCCATGGTGTATATGTGCCACATTTTCTTAATCCAGTCTATCGTTGTTGGACATTTGGGTTGGTTCCAACTCTTTGCTATTGTGAATAGTGCCGCAATAAACATACGTGTGCATGTGTCTTTATAGCAGCATGATTTATAGTCCTTTGGGTATATACCCAGTAATGGGATGGCTGGGTCAAATGGTATTTCTAGTTCGAGATCCCTGAGGAATCGCCACACTGACTTCCACAATGGTTGAACTAGTTTACAGTCCCACCAACAGTGTAAAAGTGTTCCTATTTCTCCACATCCTCTCCAGCACCTGTTGTTTCCTGATTTTTTAATGATGGCCATTCTAACTGGTGTGAGATGGTATCTCACTGTGGTTTTGATTTGCATTTCTCTGATGGCCAGTGATGATGAGCATTTCTTCATGTGTTTTTTGGCTGCATAAATGTCTTCTTTTGAGAAGTGTCTGTTCATGTCCTCTGCCCACTTTTTGATGGGGTTGTTTGTTTTTTTCTTGTAAATTTGTTTGGGTTCATTGTAGATTCTGGATATTAGCCCTTTGTCAGATGAGTAGGTTGCAAAAATTTTCTCCCATTCTGTAGGTTGCCTGTTCACTCTGATGATAGTTTCTTTTGCTGTGCAGAAGCTCTTTAGTTTAATGAGATCCCATTTGTCGATTTTGGCTTTTGTTGCCATTGCTTTTGGTGTTTTAGACATGAAGTCCTTGCCCACGCCTATGTCCTGAATGGTATTGCCTAGGTTTTCTTGTAGGATTTTAATGGTTTTAGGTCTAACATATAAGTCTTTAATCCATCTTGAATTAATTTTTGTATAAGGTGTAAGGAAGGGATCCAGTTTCAGCTTTCTCCATATGGCTAGCCAGTTTTCCCAGCACCATTTATTAAATAGGGAATCCTTTCCCCATTTCTTGTTTTTGTCAGGTTTGTCAAAGATCAGATAGTTGTAGCTATGCGGCATCATTTCTGAGGGCTCTGTTCTGTTCCATTGATCTATGTCTCTGTTGTGGTACCAGTACCATGCTGTTTTGGTTACTGTAGCCTTGTAGTATAGTTTGAAGTCAGGTAGCGTGATGCCTCCAGCTTTGTTCTTTTGGCTTAGGATTGACTTGGCGATGCGGGCTCTTTTTTGGTTCCATATGAACTTTAAAGTAGTTTTTTCCAATTCTGTGAAGAAAGTCATTGGTAGCTTGATGGGGATGGCATTGAATCTATAAATGACCTTGGGCAGTATGGCCATTTTCACGATATTGATTCTTCCAACCCATGAGCATGGAATGTTCTTCCATTTGTTTGTATCCTCTTTGATTTCATTGAGCAGTGGTTTGTAGTTCTCCTTGAAGAGGTCCTTCACATCCCTTGTAAGTTGGATTCCTAGGTATTTGATTCTCTTTGAAGCAATTGTGAATGGGAGTTCACTCATGATTTGGCTCTCTGTTTGTCTGT
>NW_026652276.1:145164933-145447167 GCF_009828535.3 Hylobates moloch | reverse complement strand
TCTCTTCATTTCATTCATTTCATCTTCCATCAGTGATACCCTTTCTTCCAGTTGATCGCATCTGCTACTGAGGCTTCTGCAATCTTCGCGTAGTTCTTGAAACTTGGCTTTCAGCTCCATCAGCTCCTTTAAGCCCTTCTCTCCATTGGTTATTCTAGTTATCCATTCGTCTAATTTTTTTTCAAAGTTTTTAACTTCTTTGTTATTGTTTTGAATTTCCTCCCGTAGCTCGTAGTAGTTTGATCGTCTGAAGCCTTCTTCTCTCAACTCGTCAAAGTCATTCTCCATCCAGCTTTGTTCCGTTGCTGGTGAGGAACTGTGTTCCTTTGGAGGAGGAGAGGTGCTCTGCTTTTTAGCGTTTCCAGTTTTTGTGCTCTGTTTTTTCCCCCATGTTTGTGGTTTTATCTAGTTTTGGTCTTTGATGATGGTGATGTACAGATGGGTTTTTGGTGTGGATGTCCTTTCTGTATGTTAGTTTTCCTTCTACCAGACAGGACCCTCAGCTGCAGGTCTGTTGGAGTTTGCTAGAGGTCCACTCCAGACCCTGTTTGGCTGAGTGTCAGCAGCGGTGGCTGTCGAACAGTGGATTTTCTTGAGACCGCAAATTCAGCTGTCTGATAGTTCCTCTGGAAGTTTTGTCTCAGAGGAGTACCTGGCCTAGTGAGGTGTCAGTCTGTCCCTACTGGGGGGTGCCTCCCAGTTAGGCTGCTCGGGGGTCAGGGACCCACTTTAGGAGGCAGTCTGTCCGTTCTCAGATCTCCAGCTGTGTGCTGGGAGAACCACTACTCTCTTCAAAGCTGTCAGACAGGGAGATTTAAGTCTGCAGAGGTTCCTGCTCACTTTTTGTTTGTCTGTGCCCTGCCCCCAGAGGTGGAGCCTACAGAGGTAGGCAGGCCTCCTTGAGCTGTGGTGGGCTCCACCCAGTTCGAGCTTCCTGGCTGCTTTGTTTACCTAAGCAAGCCTGGGCAATGGCGGGCGCCCCTCCCCCAGCCTCGCTGCCACCTTGCAGTTTGATCTCAGACTGCTGTGCTAGCAATCAGCGAGATTCTGTGGGCATAGGACCCTCCGAGCCAGGTGCGGGACACAATCTCCTGGTGTGCCATTTTCCAGGCCCGTTGGAAAAGCACAGTATTAGGGTGGGACTGACTCGATTTTCCAGGTGCCGTCTGTTACCCCTTTCATTGACTAGGAAAGGAACTCCCTGACCCCTTGCGCTTCCCGAGTGAGGCAATGCCTTGCCCTGCTTCGGCTCACGCACAGTGCACTGCACCAACTGTCCTGCACCCACTGTTTGGCACTCCCTAGTGAGATGAACCTGGTACCTCAAACGGAAATGCAGAAATCACCCGTCTTCTGTGCCGGTCACGCTGGGAGCTGTAGACCGGAGCTGTTCCTATTGGGCCATCTTGGCTCCACCCCCCCATATGAACTTTAAAGTAGTTTTTTCCAATTCTGTGAAGAAAGTCATTGGTAGCTTGATGGGGATGGCATTCAATCTATAAATTACCTTGGGCAGTATGGCCATTTTCACGATATTGATTCTTCCTTTCCATGAGCATGGAGTTTGTATCCATTTGTTTGTATCCTCCTTTATTTCATTGAGCAGTGGTTTGTAGTTCTCCTTGAAGAGATCCTTCACATCCCTTGTAAGTTGGATTCCTTGGTATTTTATTCTCTTTGAAGCAATTGTGAATGGAAGTTCACTCATGATTTGGCTCTCTGTTTGTGTGTTTTTGGTGTATAAGAATGCTTGTGATTTTTGCACAATGATTTTGTATCCTGAGACTTTGCTGAAGTTGCTTCTCAGCTTAAGGAGATTTTGGGCTGAGACAATGGGGTTTTCTAAATATACAATCATGTCATCTGCAAACAGGGACAATTTGACTTCCTCTTTTCCTAATTGAATACCCTTTATTTATTTCTCCTGCCTGATTGCCCTGGCCAGAACTTCCAACACTATGTTGAATAGGAGTAGTGAGAGAAGGCATCCCTGTCTTGTGCCAGTTTTCAAAGGGAATGCTTCCAGTTTTTGCCCATTCAGTATGATATTGGCTATGGTTTTGTCATAAATAGCTCTTACTGTTTTGAGATACGTTCCATCAGTACCTAGTTTATTGAGAGTTTTTAGCATGAAGTGTTGTTGAATTTTGTCAAGGGCCTTTTCTGCATCTATTAAGATAATCATGTGGTTTTTGTCTTTGGTTCTGTTTATATGCTGGATTATGTTTATTGTTTTGCATATGTTGAACCAGCCTTGCATCCCAGGGATGAAGCCCACTTGATCAAGGTGGATAAGCTTTTTGATGTACTACTGGATTCGGTTTGGCAGTATTTTATTGAGGATTTTTACGTGGTTGTTCATCAGGGATATTGGTCTAAAATTCTTTTTTGTTGTTGTTGTGTCTCTGCCAGGCTTTGGTATCAGGATGATGCTGGCCTCATAAAATGAATTAGGGAGGATTCCCTCTTTTTCTATTGATTGGAATAGTTTTAGAAGGAATGGTACCAGCTCCTCCTTGTACCTCTGGTAGAATTCGGCTGTGAATCCATCTGTTCCTGGACTGTTTTTGGTTGGTGAGCTATTAATTACTGCCTCAATTTCAGAGCCTGTTATTGATCTGTTCAGAGATTCAACTTCTTCCTGGTTTAGTCTTGGGAGGGTGTATGTGTCGAGGAATTTATCCATTTCTTCTAGATTTTCTAGTTTATTTGTGTAGAGGTGTTTAGAGTATTCTCTGGTGGTAGTTTGTATTTCTGTGGGATCGGTGGTGATCTCCCCTTTATCATTTTTTATTTCGTCTATTTGATTCTTCTCTGATACCAACTTTATCAACTTTTCCTTAAAAGCGAAAGTGGATTTAGTGCAGGCAACGATGGACTGTCTGTATGCCAGGTGTATCCCTTGTATAACTGATTGTGTAATGGCTGAAATTGAGAAATTGGGGCAGAAGTACCGAGTGGCTCTAAGGATCACCAAGGATCCAAGATTTGTATCATGTACACAGAAAGGAACCTATACAGATGACTGCTTAATACAGAGAGTAACTCAGCATAAATGTTACATTGTGGCCACAGTTGACCCTTAAGATTCCTGGAGTTCCTGTCATGTACATTTCTAACCATAGATACAACATTGAATGGTTGCCAGAGGATTATGGAGCCCCTCCGTTCTAAATCTTACAAGACACAGTTCCTCTGCCTTTCTGCAATCAGTGTTCTCTTGTTGCGAGTTCATTACACGTGCCATAGCATGAATTATTATTCTGTTGACCTATTTGCTCTACTATGAGCTGAGGATGGTTAAATATGCTCACTCTTTTTTTTTAAGATGAAGTTTTGCTCTTGTTGCCCACGCTGGAGTGCAGTGGCACAATCTCAGCTCACTGCAGCCTCTGTCTCCCGGGTTCAGGCGGTTCTCCTGCCTCAGCCTCCCAAGTGGCTGGGATTGCAGGCTCGCGCCACTATGCCCAGCTGATTTTTTTTTTTTCTGGTATTTTTAGTAGAGACAAAAAGTTTTGTATTTTTAGTACAGAAAAATATGCCTCAGCCTCCCAAGGTGCTGGGATTGCAGGCATGAGCCACTGTGCCTGGCCTGCTCACTTTTTGATGCGTTTTGAAATTGATATTTTGTCTCATAAAAATTTTAGACCAGGCGTGGTGGCTCATGCCTGTGTTACAGCACTTTGAGAGGCCGAGGTGGGCGGATCACCTGAGGTCAGGAGTTTGAGACCAGCCACGACAACATGGTGAAACCCCATCTCTACTAAGAATACAAAGAAAGATGGCCAGGTGTGGTGTTGCTTGCGTATAGTCCCTGCTGCTGTGGAGGCTGAGGCAGGAGAGTCACTTGAACCCAGAAGGCAGAGGTTGCAGTGGGCTGAAGTTGTACCACTGCATTCCAGCCTGGGTGACAGAGTGAGACTGTCTCAAAAAAAAAAAAAAAAAAAAAATTTAATGATGGTCAAAGGGTACAAAATCTCAGACAGGAAGAATATGTTTTATACTTTATTGAGTTCTGTTGTACAGTGTGGTGCATATACTTAATAATGGGGGTATTATACATTTCAAAATTGATGTTCTCATCACAGAAATATATTTGAAGTATTGGATATGTTAACTAGCTTGATTTAATTATTCCATATTGTATCCACAATTTATGACATCACTTCATAACCCATAAGTTTATACAATTATAAATTGTCAATTTACAATAAAAAATTTTTGTTGCATCTTTTTAGGAATAAAAATCCCCTGCACATCCTGCACATATATCCCAGGACTTTGCACCTAGTCCAGGTTTTTAGTCCTTTCTTTACCTCTCTTTTCAATAGTACATGGTGTAAAATTTCTGGGACCTTTCAGGGTAGGATTCTGTGGAGAAAACAGGATTGCTTCTTGGCTTTTCTTACTTCTCATTAAAGATTTAGCTTTCTCAGGTCTGCTAAGTCAGTTATCATTCATCCCTGGAGTTTTGTTACTATGGTCTCCTTTCTTGTTTCTTATCTTTAGCCTTGTGGATTTGTGCTTAAAAACAAAAAGAGAAACACAGTTTACTGTTTTTGTGGGTACCTAGAGTAAGCTTAGGCTAAATGCCTGTGTTCACTTTACCATCTTTACCTGGGAGTGCCCTGGACACATATTTTTCTTTCTTTCCTTCATGATGATTTTCCTGAAATAATGATGGTTAGTCTGGTCTCAAACTCCTGGCCTCATGTCGTCCTTCCACCTCGGCCTCTCAAAGTGCTGGGATTACAGGCATGAGCCACCCTGGCCAGCCAGATATTATAGAAATAGATAATATAAATAAGCAGAAGTAGAGCAGAGGTAATTTCAGTTAATTTGGTATATATCAGCATTTGGCTATATATTTTCTTAAAGGGCTATGTCATAACTTTTCACTTTTGTGGGTTGTATATGGTGTCTGTTATAATAAATGAGCGTGCCTATTTCCTAATAAAACTTTATTTTCAAAGGTAGGTGGCCATTCAGCTGTAGTTTTCCAACCTGTGGTACATATGCATGCATATTCCAACACATTGCTTTATTTTGAACAAAAATGGCATTGTACTGTACATGTTGGTTTTGCAACTTATTTATTTTCACTGTTACTGTAAATATACTTCCATTTTATACACATAGGTCTATTTTATCCTTTTCAATGACAGTATTATTTCATTTTATTTTATTTTTTGAGACAGGATCTCACGCTCTTGCCCAGACAGGAGTGTAGTGGTGTGATCATAGCTCAGTATAACCTCAAATTCCTGGGCTCAGGTGATCCTCCCACCTTAGCCACCCAAGTAGCTGAGACTGCAGGTGTGCGCCACCTTGCCGGGCTAATTTTCTGTTGTTGTTGTTGAGTCAGGGTCTCACTGTGTTGCCCAGCATATTCTCAGACTTCTGGAATCAAGCGATCCTCCCACCTTGGCTTCCCAAAGTGCTGGGATTACAGATGTGAGCTACTATGCCTGGCCTATTATCTCATTTTATAAATGTCTTTCGTTTTCTTCTCTAATGATGAATAATTTGGTGCTGACCTTTTTTCGTGTGTTTTATTTAGTGCTGTGGTGTATTTGTGTGTATGAAATATATGTGTGTGTATATGTATTTCATATTTGTGTGAATTTTTAAGAATAGATTACCTAATTGTGGAATTTTGGGGTCAAGGATGTGCACATGTTAAATTTAATAGACATTTGTCAGATTGCCCTCCAGAATGGTTCTACCAATTTACATTCTTACTATACCACTTTCCCATCAGTGGGAAGGTGACCATTTATATACAGACTTTGACCAATTCTATTTAATTTTAAATGGCATTTAGTTGTTTGCGTTTGGATTTATTTGCTTTCAGGGGAGGTTAAAAGATTTTTTAAAATGTTCGTTGGCTGTTTGTATTTCTTTGACATTTGAGAATGTGAATTATTTGAGTCACTTGACAATTTTTCTGCTAGGAAATTTGTTTATTTCTTATTTGACTGAATTTTTTTTTTTTTTTTTTTGAGGCGGAGTCTCGCTCTGTCGCCCAGGCTGGAGTGCAATGGCGCTATCACGGCTCACTGCAAGCTCCGCCTCCCAGGTTCGTGCCATTCTCCTGCCTCAGCCTCCTGAGTAGCTGGGATTACAGGCACCCGCCACCACGCCGAGCTAATTTTTTTTGTTTTTTTAGTAGAGACAGAGTTTCACCGTGTTAGCCAGGATGGTCTCGACCTCCTGACCTTGTAATCCACCCACCTTGGCCTCCCAAAGTTCTGGGATTACAGGCATGAGCCACCTTGACCTGCCTTGACTGATTCTTTGTAAAGATGCTAATGCTGTCATGTGTTACAGAGGTTTTTCTTTTGATTTTCAGTTGCCTAATAACTGGGTATGCTGTTTTTAAATTTTATGTAGTAAAATATATTTTTTATGATTTAGTTTTGTGCTGAAAATTTTTTTCTCCATAACTTATATTCTAATGTATTATGCTTTTAGTTGTTTTTTGTTTGTTTTACATTTATAGTTGTAATACAGTTGGGACTTCTGGTATAGGCAGTAAGATGCAGCTTCTTTTCTCCAGATGAGTTAGCCAGTTATTGTAGTTTCATTATTTGAATTTCTTCCTTGGCTCCATTAATTTGAAATAGGAGTACAAATTATAATAAGATTAGAATCTACAGTAACTTAAACCTTTAGCCATCTATAGAAACCATTTATCCATAGCCTTTCATTACTATACAAATAAGCTAGTCAATCACAAATATTTATTGAATGGACCTCTTTTGAGCTGTTTATCCTGTTTTTTCCAGCTGCTAAAATAAACATAAGCTAATATATTTTTTAATAGAAATTAAAAAAATATTTATTTTAGGTTTGGGGGTACATGTGAAGATTTGTTATATAGATAAACCCATGTCATGGGGGTTCATTGTACATATTATTACATCATCCAGGTACTGAGCTTGGTACCCAATAGTTATCTTTTCTGCTCCTCTCCCTCCTCCCACCCTCCCCACTCAAGTAGACCCAGTGTCTGTTGTTTACTTCTTTGTGTTCATAAGTTCTTATCATTTAGCTCCCACTTAGAAGTGAGAACATGCAGTATTTGGTTTTCTGTTTCTGTGTTAGCTAATATTTTTTAAAAATGCTAGTCTATAATAAATTGTTACTGTTTTGAAGGCTGTGGACAGATTAATTCAACTTTATAATGACCTGTACATTTTGAACAGTTAATGTGTGCTTTCTCTTTAATCTATAATCATTTCCTTCCGCGTTATATCTTTTCCTCCACATTCTTAGTCCTCTATGATGGAATTTTGTTTTCTTCCTATGTAATATTCTCTCTGTTGGATTCTGTGATTTGCCTAGAACAATGAATTGGGAATACTTGCTCCAGCTTCACACTGACTGCTCTGGAACACCTTGCAGTTGGTGCATGGTTTCCTACACCTGGGTCTGAATCTCCAGCAACACCAGTCCTTAACCACATCAGGCTTTCTGACTGACCCTGCTTTCTTTAAGGGTTTTGGCTTTCCTCTTTATCAGTGTGGCTGAATACTTTAAATAAAATTAGATGCCAGCCAGGTGCAGTGGCTCACGCCTGTAATCCCACCACTCTGGGGGACTGAGGCAGGAGGATCACTTGAGGCCAGGAGTTTGAGACCAACTTGGGCAACATAGCGAGACCCTGGCTCTAAAAAAAAAAAAAAAAAGGCCAGTTGTGGTGGCTCACCTGTAATCCCAGCACTTTAGGAGGCCCAGGTGGGTGGATCACTTGAGGTAGGCAGCAGGCACCTGTGTCCCAGCTACTTGGGAGGCTGAAGCACAAGAATCACTTGAACCCAGGAGGTGGAGGTTACAGTGAGCTGAGATCGCACCACTGCACTCCAGCCTGGGTGACAGAGTGAGACTCTGTCTCACACACACACAAAAAAAAAACAAAACAGACTGCACAAATATTTTAGGAGAATAATTTTTGATGGGGTCTTGCTCTGTCACCCAGGCTGGAGTGCAGTGGCGTGATCATGGCTCACTGCAGCCTCGACCTCCTGGGCTCAAGTGATCCTCCTGCTTCAGCCTCCCTAGAAGCTAGGACTACAGGTGTGCACCAAAACACACAGCCAATTTTTTTTTTTTAAATATGGGGTCTTGCTCTGTTGCCCAGGCTGATCTCAAACTCCTGGGCTCAAGCAGTCCTACTTCGGACTCCCAAAGTTCTGGGATTGCAGGTGTGAGCTACCACTCCCAGCCAGGAGAATAATTTAATGTTAATATTTAAATGTTCTTCAGAAAATAATAGTTTAAAAATTATTGCTCTTGCACACAAACCCAGCAAAAATTTTCCTTAGTAAAATGACCAAGATTAAAATTTCTTTAATTCATTTTTAAAATATATAAATTATTGTATAAGTAATGAATGGAAAGCAATGTTATAAGCATTTTCAGAAGCAGGCTATTGGAGATTATCTTTTATAGTTTGAAGAAAACCAGTTTTAAAAATTTCTCACACCAGGGACTTCTGGGAAAATGGAGATCCGTCCTCATCTATGTTATGCATCTCTCCCCTGTTCTTTCCATCCAAATACAACTAAAAGCCTTGGACATTTTATATAAGACTCTGGAGGAGAAAAAGTCATACAGTTTAGGGACCTCAGGAGACCAGAAATGACACAGTGGTATGTTCCCTGTGTGTATTTCAGAGTTGGAGCTGAAGAAGTCAGCAACCTAGATACTGCCAACAGGCAAAGACAGACAAAGCCCCAACAAAAGCCTGTTCTCTCTAGCCAAGAAAAGACAGCCTAGCAAGTTAGAAAACTTGTAGACAATAACAGCTCTCCTCTAGCCAAACATCACAGAAAAAAACTGTTGCTGCACTGCCAGCTACCTGATCAAAGGCCAAGTGATAAGCCTAGACTTTTATCCTTGCGAGGCTACAGTGAGGCATACAACATTCCTGCCATGGAGGTGTTAGAGAAGGCAGTAGGAGCCGGAAATGTCTCCCCTGCCAGCCAGGAGTGAGAATTGTCCCCACTGTACTCATGGGACCAGTAGAGACCACATGGAGAATCAGGACTTTACCTCCATACGGCAGTAATGAACTGTTCATCTCCCTTACCTCTGGTGTGATGTCAGGGGAAGCCTGTGGAGAGTCAGGACACTCATTGTCCCCCAGTGAGTATGAGGCCATCCCCACCACACTGTCAGTGGAGAGTACATGGGGACCTGGAACTCCCATCTCCACTCAGCAGGAGTGAGGAGCCCACCACCCTTGAGTATCGTGGAAGCTGAATGGGGCACCTGGACTTCTGCCTCTGCCTGGCAGTAACAAGGTGGCACCCCTCCCCTGCCAGAGTGGTGTTAGAGAAAACCACCTAAAACAGGAGGTTTAAATAAGATCCAGAGTCTCATAATATGAAAATGTACAAATTTCAAACACAAATCACTTATACCAAGAACCTGGAAGATCTCAGACTGAATGAAAAATGACAGTGACTGCTATAGTTTGAATGTATGTGTCCCTCCAAAATTCATATGTTGAAACCTGATTTGGTGGTATTAGAAGGTGGTGTCTTTGGGAGGTGTTTATGTCATGAGGACTCTACCCTTATGAATGGGATTAATACCCTTTATAAACAGGCTTCAGAGAGCTGCCTTGTCTCTTCCACCCCTCTGCCATGTCGGGACACCTAGAAGACACCATCTGTGAGGAACAGGCTCTCAGCAGATACCAAATCTGCCGGCCCCTTGATAGTGTATACTTTCCAGCCTCCAGAACTGCGAGAAATCAATTTCTATTAATTACCTAATCTATGGTGTTTTGTGATGGCAGCCCGAATAGGCTAAGACAATGATATATTAGAATTATCTGAAAAAGATTTTAAAGCTGCTATGATAAAATTTCTCCAATGAGCATTTAATGAATATGAAGCAAATGAAAAAGACACCTTCAAAAAAAATATAGGAAGTCTCAGGAGAAAAATAGAACATATAAACAGAAACCAAATGGAAATGTTAGAAGTGAAAAATACAATTAAATTAACAAGTTCAGCAAATGGACTCAACAACAGAATGGAGGGGACAGAGGAAAGAATCGGTAAACTGGAAGATAGAACAATGTAATTACCCAATCCAAATAACAGGGAGAAAAACAGACAAAAATAAATAAAAAGAATAGAGCTTCCAGAACCTATGGGACCATAACTAAAAATCTAACATTTGTGTCATCAGAATTTCAGGAGAAGAGAATGAGAGCAGAGCTGGAAAAGCAATTGAAGAAATGCTGTAAAATTTCCATATTTGGCAAAAGACAGAGTCCTCAGATTTAAGAAGCTGAGCAAACCCCAAGCAGGATAAACCCATGCTAAGAACTTCATGCCAAGATAACATAATAATTAAAATTTGGAAAAGATAAAAAAAAAAGGAAAGTGACCAGCCTTACCTATGAAAGACAAGTTTTAAAATTTGTACATAAAAAGTTTACATATTGACATATGTAGAATGCTCTATTTATCCAATTTACATATACATATACGACATTCCAACAATGGTGGAATACACATTTTTCAAGAGTCCATGGAGGCAGGGCATGGTGGCTCTCGCCTGTAATCCCAGCACTTTGGGAGGCCAGGCAGGCAGATCATTTGAGGTCAGGAGTTCAAGACCAGCCTGGCCAAAAAGGTGAAACCCCATGTCTCCTAAAAATACAAAAATTAGCTCGTTGTGTTTGCACACGCCTGTAATTCCAGCTACTCAGGAGGCTGAGGTATGAGAATTGCTTGAACGGGGAGGCAGAGGTTGCAGTGAGCTGAGATTGTGCCACTGCATTCCAGCCTGGGTGACAAAGTGAGACTGTTTCAATCAGTTAATCGTCCATGAAGGCTGGGTGTGGTGGCTCACACCTGTAACCCCAGCACTTTGGGAGGCCAAGGTGGGCAGATTGCTTGAGAACAGAAGCTCTTAACTAGGGAGACTGAGGTGGGAGGATCCCTTGAGCCCAGGAGGTTGAGGCTGCAATGAGCCATGAGCATGCTGCTGCACTCTAGCCTAGGTGACAGAGCAAGACCCTATCTCAAAAAAAAAAAAGAAAAAAAAAAGTCCATAGAATATTTACCAAAGTAGACCTTGTTCTGGGCCATAAAACAAGCCTTACAAACTTAAAAGAATTGAAATCATTCTGAGTATATTCTCTGACCACAGTGTAGAAATCAATAATGGAAAGATGATAGGAAAATCTCTAATAGTTGGAAACTGGACAACATACTTCTAAATATGAATCAAAGAGGAAATCTCAAGGGAAATGAATACAAATGAAAATGCAACGTAAAAAATTGTGGGACACAGCTAAAGCAGTGCTGAGAGGGAAATTTAGATTTATGCACTAAGTGCATAAATCAGAAAAGAGGAAAAGTCTCAAATCCATAATCTAAGCTATTAGAGAACCTAGAAAAAGAAAAGCAAACTAAATCCAAAGCAAGCAGAAAAAAGGAAAGGGTGAAGATAAAAGCAGAAATCAATGAAATTGAAAACAGAAAAACAGTAGAGAAAATCAATGAAACAAAGAGCTTGTCCTTTAATAGGGTCAAAAAAAAGGGACAAACTTATAAGACTGAAAAAGAAAAAAGACATAAATTACCAATATCAGGAATGAAAAAATGAATATCACGGCAGACCCTGCAGATATCAAAAGGATAATAAAGGAACACTGAACAGCTCTAAGACACATACATTTGATAACTTGGATGAAATGGATCAGTTTCTCAAAAAACAAATTGCCACAATCCACCCAGTATGAAATAGATAATTTGAATAGCTCTATAACTGTTAAGGAAATTTGGCCAGGTGCGGTGGCTCACGCCTGTAATCCCAGCACTTTGGGAGGCTGAGGTGGATCACGAGGTCAGGAGTTCAAGACCAACCTTACCAACATGCTGAAACCCTGTCTCTACTAAAAACAAAAAAATTAACTGGGCGTGGTCGCGTGCACCTGTAATCCCAGCTACTCAGGAGGCTGAGGCAGGAGAATTGCTTGAACCCTAGAGGAAGAGGTTGCAGTGAGCAGAGATGGAGCCACTGCACTCCAGCCTGGGTGACAGAGGGAGACCTCGTCTCAAAAAAAAAAAAAGAAATTTAATTTATAATTTAAAAGTCCCCCCTGCAAAAAAAAATCTGTAGGCCCAGATGGTTTTGCTGGAGAATTCTCTCTGCAGTTTAAAGAAGAATTAGCATACTTTAATGCAATCTTTTCCAGCAAATAGAAGGGGAAGGAGCAATTCCTAGTTCATTTTATAAAGCTAGTTTTATCCTTACACCCAACTAGGCAGCAAATACAGTGTAAAAAATAAAAACTGCAGATCAAAATTCCCCCGAATATAGATGTGAGCATTCTTAAGAAATTAGCAAACAATTCAGCAGCATATAAAAAAAAAATTAAACACCAAGTGGTTTTTTTTTTTTTTTTTTTTTTTGAGATGGAGTTTCACTCTGTTTCCCAGGCTAGACTGCAGTGGTGTGATCTCAGCTCACTGAAACCTCTGCCTCCCAGGTTCAAGCGATTCTCCCACCTCAGTCTTCCAAGTAGCTTAGATTACAGGTGTCTGCCACCATGCCTGGCTAATTTTTGTATTTTTAGTAAAGACAGGGTTTCACCATGTTGGCCAGGCTGGTCTTGGAACTCCCGACCTCAAGTGATCCGCCTGCCTTGGCCTTCCAAAGTGCTGGGATTACCGGTATGAGCCACCACGCCTGGCCACAAAGTGGCATTTATTCCAAAGATGCAAAGCTGTTCAGTATTTGAAGATCAATCATTGTAATACCATATACCAAATAAACAGATTAATGGGAGGGAAGTGGGTTTTACTGTAAAAGGGCAACATAGGGATCCTAGTGGTGATAGAAATATTCTGCATCTTAATTCTTATCAATGTCAGCATTCTTGTTGTGATATTGTATACAGTTTTGCAAGATGTTACCATTGTAGGGAAACTGGGCAAAGGGTGTTGGAATTTTTGTATTTATTATTTCTTACAACTCTTTGTAAATCTACAGTCATCTCAAAACAAAAAGTTAATTTAACAATTAAGGAAAAAACCCAAAGCCAAACCTGTAAAATGCGTGGTCCTTGTATTCCAGATATGTTAAAGGAAAGTCAATCTCAGAATTCCTATTAGATATGATTTTGATGTAGCTATTTAAAACGTAGTCTATTTATGGTGATTTGTATCATTTAGGCAAAGCCATTATCTAGCATTTCTTAGGAAAAATTAGGCTTATTTTAGGAACTGAGGTATTTGTATTTAATGTTTGATGAGAACTTATCTTAGTTCACTCATGTGATCTAAACTGCCTTGCAATCTTTTTTTTTTTTGAGACGGAGTTTCGCTCTTGTTGCCCAGGCTGGAGTGCAATGGCGCGATCTCGGCTCACCACAACCTCCACCTCCTGGGTTCAAGCGATTTTCCTGACTCAGCCTCCTGAGTAGCTGGGATTACAGGCATGGGTCACCACACTCAGCTAATTTTGTATTTTTAGTGGGGAAGGGTTTTCTCCATGTTGGTTGGGCTGGTCTCGAACTCCCAACCTCAGGTGATCACCTGCCTTGGCCTCCCAAAGTGCTGGGATTACAGGCTTGAGCCACTGTGCCTGGCCCTGCCTTGCAATCTTAAGAAGAGAAGTAATAAAGTAATTGTTGAGTGACATAATTCGTTAAGCACCCAGTGGGAGAAGGTAGCTATATTAAAAATACAAAAGATTAAACAATGAATGTACACTTAATCATAGAATTGAGGAGGTCTTTGGAAGCAGTTTTACCTAACAGTGTTCTCTTTGCTACGATATTTAGTTTGTATTTCTTTGGAAGCATTCTTTCTTTACTGCTAGTAGCTTCATAGTAAAACTTTACACTGGGTAACTCACTTTGATAACCAAGAAGCGACTTCTGGCTGGGTGTGGTGACTCATGCCTGTAATCCTAGCACTTTGGGAAGCCAAGGAGGGTGGATCACTTGAGATCAGGAGTTCGATACCAGCCTGGCAACATGGCGAAAACTTGTCTCTACAGAAAATTAGCTGAGTGTGGTGGTGGGCACCTGTAATCCCAGCTACTTGGTAGGCTGAGGTGGGAGAGGACCTCCTGAGCCCAGAGGTCGAGGCTGCAATGAGCCGAGATTGCACCACAGCACTCCAGCCTGGGCAGAGACAGAGTGAGACCCTGTATCCAAAAAAAAGAAAGAAAAAAGAAAAGAAGTGATTTCTAAATTTTCTTGCTTGCACCATTAAGCTGATATTTAGTGGTGGTAAAGTATTGATTTGAATTTGAAAAATATTAAGGAAAAGTGTTTGACTTGTACAATGTATATTAAATACTTCTGTGGCATTTTACGTTTTACAACAGTTTTATTCCTTCTATGTGTACATACAGGTTTATCTATTTAGACCTGCCCCTCTACAAAATAGATTTGAGGCAGCTGACATTAAGAGTACAAACCAGGAAACAATGTTTAGGTATAAAAAGATAAAATATGGCCAGGCCTGATGGCTCACGCCTGTAATCCCAGCACTTTGGGAGGCTGAGGTGGATGGATTGCTTGAGCCCAGGAGTTCGAGAGTAGTCCAGGCAACATGGTGAAACCCTATGTCTACAAAAATTATTAGCCCAGCATGGTGGTGTGTGCCTGTAGTCCCAGCTATTTGGCAAGGGTTGGGGAGGGGGCTCTGAGGTGGGAGGAAATCACTTGAATCCAGGAGGTTGAGGCTCCAGTGAGCCATGATTGTGCTATTGCACTCCAGCCTGGATGATAGAGCAAGTGGAGCAAGACCGTGTCTCAAAAAACAAACAAACAAAAAAACAAAACATAAATTAAGAGACATGTGACATAAGTAGGGGGTCTGCAAGAGCGTGTGTGCTTTTATGTTTGTGCCAGTCCTGTGGCTGGTTGCCCTCAGATTTATTCCTTACCCTTTCTCTGTTCTGTTTTATTTCTCAAGGGAGAGTGAGCAATTCCAGTAGGTGGCATTTTCCAAGTTCCCAAATCAGCTGGCTTCTGCCTGGGTTCAGCCAGTGGGAGGTATGGGAGGAATTTGGAAAGTAGGAGGAAGGGAAGGTATTTTTTTCCCTTCCCTCTCTGCTTCAGGTGGGGTCTCTAGCGGCACCTATGATTGTTTTGTAGTGTTACCTTCTGCCAGACAGCCTGCCTTGGTTCTGTTTTTCCACAAGGTGACCTTGGATTTGGCCTCTGGTAAATCACTGCGTTTTCCCTCTGTTCCATAGTTAAAGGGATGATAGTGGCTTCCTGCTGTGCCTTATAATCACTGATTATGTTTAGCATAGTTAGAATCTTTTTATACCCAATATCTTTAGCATACTTAATAGCATCATATACCCTTCTTTTGATTTTTGTGTGCTATGAAATAATCAGGCTAGGTCTATGTTTTTATGTGATTTTTTTTCGCTTCTTAAACTGTTTGATCTTCTCCCAGAATAAGGAAGTTAAAGTAGAAACAGAGCAACCTTAAAGTGGTTTATTTTCTAAATTGGATCCTTCATTTCTGTCTCAGTGATGATGCCACCTACCAAACATGTGAATTAGACCTTCAGCAAATGTTCATTTCAAAGATTTGTTGAGTGTCTACTGTGTGATGAAGCACCAAGCTGGGTGAGCTGAGAGTAAAAGGATAGATAGGATAGGATCTCTATTTCCAAGTTGCTTTTAGGGATTCAAGGTCTAAGATAGGGAGGGGTTCTTAACTGCTAGCACCTTCAGTGACAGAGCTTTATGGGGGAAAGTGTTATGGATGCACATATAATATTAATACAAGCATAGAATTCCCTTAAAGATGTCGTCTCATGACATGTAAACATAAAATTGTATTGTGAATATAGAGAAAGGAAGATATTTGGTGTATTTGAAAGAACTTCAAGAAATAAGAGTTTTGTTCTGATATTCAACAAAGTGATTTTATATCATGGAGGAAGGTAGATATAATCTCTTAGTCTGTTTTTTTGTAATATTAAACAGTTGATTTTTAAAAGCTCTATATTTAATAATTTAGAACGTTGTAAAGTTATCATATAGTTGTTTCTCATTTATCCTAACTTTTTCTTTAATTGCCAATTTCTAACCCTGACTGAAATAAGTGATTAGACTGCACCTTTATAATTCTCACACCTCAGTTTAATGTCAAACCTCCTAGGCTTTTAGCTTCATTTTGTTAATGTGTTAAGACTGTCCCCTGCCCATTTTAGGTTGCTACTTCTTTTAATATTATAAAGGAGGTGATTGCCATGGAAAAGGAGATCCAGTATTTATGATTTAGTCTTACTGCTGAAGGGTTTTAAAAAATATGATTATCTCCTGTTTACCAAATACTGTTGCAACTCTTGATTGAAAGGTATTAATAAATAACTGTCCCCTCTCCCAATGTTTTATTTTGAAAATTTTCAACTCTACAGAAAAAATTTAAAAATTGTGTGGTAAACGTCGTATATCTTTCATCTAAACTCAAAATTGGCTAACTTTTTTTTATGTCTGCTTTTTCTTTTTTTTGAGATGGAGTCTCGCTCTGTCGCCCAGGCTGGAGTGCAGTGGCACGATCTCAGCTCACTGCAACCTCCACCTCCCAGGTTCAAGCAGTTCTTCTGCTTCAGGCTCCCGAGTAGCTGGGACTACAGAAATGTGCCACCACGCCTGGGCTAATTTTTTTGTATTTTTAGTAGAGACAGGGTTTCACCATGTTGGCCATGGTGGCCAGGCTGGTCTCGAATGCCTGACCTCAAGTGATCCACCCCACCTCGGCCGCCCAAAGTGCTGGGATTACAGGCATGAGCCACCGCGCCCAGTCCTCTTTATATATACAAATATCTTTTTTTTTTTTTTTTTGAGACGGAGTCTCGCTCTGTCGCCCAGGCTGGAGTGCAGTGGCGCAATCTCGGCTCACTGCAAGCTCCGCCTCCCGGGTTCACGCCATTCTCCTGCCTCAGCCTCTCCGAGTAGCTGGGACTACAGGCGCCCGCCACCACTCCCGGCTAATTTTTTTTTTGTATTTTTAGTAGAGACGGGGTTTCACCGTGGTCTTGATCTCCTGACCTCGTGATCCGCCCGCCTCGGCCTCCCAAAGTGCTGGGATTACAAGCGTGAGCCACCGCGCCCGGCTATATATACAAATATCTATGTTTATTTCTTTTTGGTACGATCTGAAAGAAGTATATGTCATGATATTTCATTCCTGGGTACTTCTTGCTGAAGGATTTTGGTAAATGTTTTTCTTGTATATTCCCTTTAAACTAGAATGTTGAGGTGTTCGTGATGAATGATGCCAGAGATGCACTGCTTGGAAAATCTCATTTTACCATAAGACTTGCTCCAAATAGTTTCCCCCTCACTTTATATTACATTTCTATTTTTTTGATAAGTATTTTTTGATCACCCTCTATCACAACCACTACGGTAGTACTACTCCTTTCTGATACCTTTTATTCCCACTCCTAAACAGTTGTAAAATATCGATAATAACATTTGCCATTAAAATAAGTTTTTTTTTTTTGAGACAGAGTCTTACCCTGTCGCCCAGGCTGGAGTGCAGTGGCGCGATCTCGGCTCACTGCAAGCTCCGCCTCCTGGGTTCATGCCATTCTCCTGCCTCAGCCTCCCAAGTAGCTGGGACTGCAGGTGCCCACCACCACACCCGGCTAATTTTTTGCATTTTTAGTAGAGACAGAGTTTCACCATGTTAGCCAGGATGGTCTCGATCTCCTGACCTCGTGATCTGCCTGCCTCAGCCTCCCAAAGTGCTGGGATTACAGCATTAAAATAATTTTTAAGGCTGGCTGCGGTGGCTCATGCCTGTAATCCCAGCACTCTGGGAGGCCGAGGTGGGCGGATCACCTGAAGTCAGGAGTTCGAGACCAGAGACCAGCCTGGTCAACATGGTGAAACCCCGTCTCTACTAAAAATACAAAAATTAGCTGGGTGTGGTGGTGCACGCCTGTAATCCCAGCTACTCGGGAGGCTGAGGCAGGAGAATCGCTTGAACCTGGGAGGTGGAGGTTGCAGTGATCCGAAATTGCTCCAGTGCACTCCAGCCTGAGTGATAGAGTGAGACTCTGTCTCAAAAAAAAAAAATAAAATTTGGGGGCCAGGCACAGTGGCTCACATCCCAGCACTTTGGGAGGCCAAGGCGGGCGGATCACCTGAGGTCGGGAGTTCAAGACCAGCCTGACCAACATGGAGAAAGCCCACGTCTACTGAAAATACAAAATTAGCCAGGCATGGTGGCGCATGCCTGTAATCCCAGCTACTCGGGAGGCTGAGGCAGGAGAATCACTTGTACCTGGGAGGTGGAGGTTGCAATGAGCCGCGATCGCACCATTTGCAATCCAGCCTGGGCAACAAGAGTGAAACTCTGTCTCAAAAAAAAAAATTTTTTTTTAATTTGCAGTTCATCAGTATTCATTATATTCACAGTGTTGTGCAGCCATCACTAGTGTATCTTTCCAAAACTTGTACCACTCCAAACAAGAAATCTATAAAATTTGAGCAGTAAATCTTTATTCCTTCCTTCCCCTGATCCTTGATAATCTGTAGTCTACTTTCTGTCTGTACAGATATGCCTATTCTACATATTCTATATAAGTGGAATTGTACAATATTTTATTTGATTGATGTCTGGCTTATTTCACTTAGCATAAAGTTTTCAAGGTTCATCTGTGTTGTAGCATGTATCAGAATGTCATTCCTTTTTCTGGCTGAATAATATTCCATTGTATTTACATATATACCACATTTTGTTTATCTGTTGATGGACACTTGAGTTGTTTCTATCTTTTGACTGTTGTGAATAAACCTGAAATGAACATTGGTATCAGTATCCCTCTGAGCTCTGAATCCTTTTTTTTTTTTTTGGTATATACCTAGGAGTGGAATTCCTGGGTCATATGGCAATTTTATGTTTAAGTTTTTGAGGAGCTGACAAACTCTTTTCCACAGCATCTGCACCATTTTATATTCCTGCCACTAATGTATGAGGGTTTCAGTTTCTCTGCATCCTTGCCAACACTTATTTTCCATGTCTTTGATGATAGCTGTCCTAGTAAGTGTGAAAGGGTATCTCATTGAGTTTTGGTTTATATTTCCGTAGTGGCCAGTGATATTGAACATCTTTTCATGTACTTACTGGCCATTTGCATATCTTCTTTAGAGAGTATCTATTCAAGTCCTTTGCCCATTTTAAAAATTGATTTATCTTTTTATTCATGAATTGTAAGAGATCTTTTTATATTCTGGATAGTAGATCTTTATCACACATATGGTTTGCAAATGTTTTCTCTCATTCTATAGGTTGTCTTTTCATTTTCTTGATTAATGTCCTTTTATGCACAAAAGTTTTAAATGTCGATGAAGTCCAGTTTATCTATTTTCTCTTTTGTTGCTTGTGCTTTTCTGATAGAACCATCAGCGCATTTATCAGTTGCTAGATAATTTATCTCTTGGTGATCCCGGATTAGGGCTTGGGCTAATTTTTTGGTCCAGGATCAACAAAAATAACAGTATTCGTTGTCACTGAGTACCTAATATATGCTAGATGATTCTGGGAAACCTGAGAAAGAGAATTCTAAGGCAGAAGAAAAGCCTCGTAATTTTATTCTTGTCAAGTAAAGTTTACTAAAACTCCATAATATTACAAAGAGGTTAGAAGATATAGTCTTCCCCACCATTTTTCTGCAGGAAATTTAAGTCAGAACTACTGCTAGTAGGTCACTGGCATTTGCGCTGGACCCTAGGCTCCCCCACAACTCCACCCCTGTGGAGGTTCTCGATTTCTGTATTTCATGGACTCTCTTACTTAGTTAGCTTTTTAGTTTACTGGCTTAGTCTGTGTTTTTTTGTTTTTCTGTGTTTTTTGTTTTTTTTTGAGACGGAGTCTCGCTCTGTCGCCCAGGCTGGAGTGCAGTGGCACGATCTCCACTCACTGCAAGCTCTGCCTCCCGGGTTCAAGGGATTCTCCTGCCTCAGCCTCCCAAGTAGCTGGGACCACAGGCGCATGCCACCACGCCCAGCTAATTTTTTATATTTTTAGTAGAGACAGGGTTTCACCGTGTTAGCCAGGATGGTCTCAATCTCCTGACCTCGTGATCCGCCCGCCTTGGCCTCCCAAAATGCTGGGATTACAGGTCTGTGGTAGTTTTTACAAAATGCTTAAGAAACTCAAGGTAACTGAGTTACTCACAGCGGGACTAACATTTTGAACCAGACTTTAAAATCCATTATATTGCACTAGAAAAGTGAGTTTCCCCCACATTTACAACTCTGAAATTCCTTTTGGAAACTTTGTAAAGGATGCTGTTGATTTAAAAATTAGAGCCAGGAGCAGTGGCTCACACCTGTAATCCTAGCACTTTGGGAGGCCGAGCAGTGCGGATCACCTGAGGTCAGGAGTTCAAGAGCAGCCCGACCAACATGGTAAAATCCTGTCTCCACTAAAAATACAAAAATTAGCTGGGCGTGGTGGTGGGCGCCTGTAATCCCAGCTACTCAGGAGGCTGAGGCAGGAGAATCGCTGGAACCCAGCCGAGATCATGCCACTGCACTCCAGCCTGGGTGACAGAGGGAAACTCCATCTCAAAAAAAAAAAAAAAAAAAAAAATTAGGCTTTTCCTATTTGTAGTATGAGTGCATTCTCTCTAGTACATTTTCCCTCAGATGACCCAGTAGTTGTTCACCTTTTTCCTTCAAACTGTAAAAACACAAAAGAGCTCTATTAATGTTTATTTTATTCTGATTTATTCCCCTAGCGGATCTGAAAAGAACAATTGCTGTCCTTCTGGATGACATTTTGCAACGATTGGTGAAGCTGGAGAACAAAGTTGACTATATTGTTGTGAATGGCTCAGCAACCAACACCACCAATGGTACTAGTGGGAATTTGGTGCCAGTAACCACAAATAAAAGAACGAATGTCTCAGGCAGTATCAGATAGCAGTTGAAAATCACCTTGGGCTGCTCCATCCACTGTGGATTATATCCTATGGCAGAAAAGCTTTATAATCTCTGGCTTAGGACAGAGCAATACTTTACAATAAAAGCTCTACACATTTTCACGGAGTATGCTGGATTCATGGAACTCTAATTCTGTACATAAAAATTTTAAAGTTATTTGTTTGCTTTCAGGCAAGTCTGTTCAATGCTGTACTATGTCCTTAACGGGAATTCAGTAATTTGGTTGATGTGGTAAGCAGGTAGGTGAGTTTTGTATAAATCTTTTGTGTTTGAGATCAAGCTGAAATGAAAATACTGAGAAACATGGATTCATTTCTATAACATATTTATTTAAGTATATAACATGTTTTTTGGACAAGTGAAGAATGTTTAATCATTCTGTCATTTGTTCTCAATAGATGTAACTGTTAGACTAAGGCTATTTGAAAAAATGTGCTTATTTCTAGTACTATATTTTGTTATTCCAATTATGAGCAGAGAAAGGAAATATAATGTTGAAAATAATGTTTTGAAATCATGACCCAAAGAATGTATTGATTTGCACTATCCTTCAGAATAACTGAAGGTTAATTATTGTATATTTTTAAAAATTACACTTATAAGAGTATAATCTTGAAATGGGTAGCAGCCACTGTCCATTACCTATCGTAAACATTGGGGCAATTTAATAACAGCATTAAAATAATTGTAAACTAATCTCATACTTAAATTTTTCTCGTATTCTGAAGAATAAAAGATATTTTTATGATGAGAGTAATAATAACTAAGGTATTCATGATTTTTCACATACATGAATGTTCATTTAAAAGTTTAACCCTTTGAGTGTCTTTGCTATCAGGAAAGTACATTATTTCCATATTTGGGTTAATTTTGCTTTTATTATATTGGTCCAAGAGGAAGGGACTTGGGAGACTGGAACTCTTGACTTAACCAGATGTATATAGTAAAGGTACTTTTGTGCTGCATTAAATTGCTTGGAAAATGTTAACATTATATTATATAAGAGTATCCTTTATGAAATTTTGAATTTGTATAACAGATACATTAGATACTCATTTTATATAATGGCCACTTAAAATGATTAAGAACATTTAAAATATAAACTATGAAGATTGACTATCTTTTCAGGAAAAAGGCTGTATATAGCACAGGGAACCCTAATCTTGGGTAATTCTAGTATAAAACAAATTATACTTTTATTTAAATTTCCCTTGTAGCAAATCTAATTGCCACATGGTGCCCTATATTTCATAGTATTTATTCTCTATGATAACTGCTTAAGTGCAGCTAGCTTCTAGATTTAGACTATATAGAATTTAGTTTAGATATTGTATTGTTCATCATTACAATATGCTACCACATGTAGTAGCAATAATTATAATATTTTATTAAAATAAATATGTGAAATATTGTTTCATGAAAGACAGATTTCCAAATCTCTGTTCTCTTCTCTGTACTCTCTACCTTTATGTGAAGAAATTAATTATATACCATTGCCAGGTAGAAGTTCGGAATAATTGTTTAGTCTCTTCTATTAGATGTGGACATTTTTGTTTTTGTTTTTTTTTCAGGGATGAAATAAAATATATTATTTCTACCTACAAAGTATTACAGGCTTTTTTCTTTAATGTTGGTTGTGCATTTAATAAATGATAAATGGTTAAAAGGAATCTTAATAAAATTTTGGTTTTGTTTCAATTCCAGATAACTTTTTCAAAAGAGAAAAATTGAAGGTTACCCAATAGTGCCTCTCATTTGATACCTAGGGTAGGAGAGTCTGAGTGCAGAGATAGATTGGAGAACTAAGGCTTGACTTGTTAAAAATCAACAGTAAACTGATAATCTGAAATGGGTAGCAGCCACATTTAAAAATCAACAGTAGACTGTTGATTTTTAAGAAGTCAAGTCTTAGTATTTATATCTTCAGTTAATCTTAATTTGGACATTAGCATGGAGGGCATCACTAAAGGTACTAAAAACTTGCACACTTGTATCAGGGTGTCTTTGGGTTTACTTTAAGCAAATATATGAATTAAAAAGTAATTTAAACATTATTTCAGGTAGTTAATGATAACTTAGGTCTCAGTTTTCAAGAAACACGATTTTGACTCTGGAGTTACATAGACTGTAGAGACTCAAGTCTGCTTTTTAATGACCATATTACTTTTTTTGAATTTATAGAAATTTGTCTCATCTCATTTAGTTATGCCTTGGAAACCTAAAGTGTTAGCAACTTACATAGGAACCTCACTCACAGTTTTGGTTTAAATGTAAACAATGTTCTGGGTTTTTTTGTTTTATTATACTTTAGGTTTTAGGGTACATGTGCACAATGTGCAGGTTTGTTACATATGTATCCGCGACCATTAATCGCCTTACATTAGGTATATCTCTTACTGTCTCTCCCTCCCCCACCCCACCAGGTCCGGTGTGATTTTCCCTTCTTCATGGTGTATATGTGCCATATTTTCTTAATCCAGTCTATCGTTGTTGGACATTTGGGTTGGTTCCAAGTCTTTGCTATTGTGAATAGTGCCGCAATAAACATATGTGTGCATGTGTCTTTATAGCAGCATGATTTGTAGTCCTTTGGGTATATACCCAGTAATGGGATGGCTGGGTCAAATGGTATTTCTAGTTCTAGATCCCTGAGGAATGGCCACACTGACTTCCACAATGGTTGAACTAGTGTACAGTCCCACCAACAGTGTAAAAGTGTTCCTATTTCTCCACATCCTCTCCAGCACCTGTTGTTTCCTGACTTTTTAATGATGGCCATTGTAACTGGTGTGAGATGGTATCTCACTGTGGTTTTGATTTGCATTTCTCTGATGGCCAGTGATGATGAGCATTTTTTCATGTGTTTTTTGGCTGCATAAATGTCTTCTTTTGAGAAGTGTCTGTTCATGTCCTTTGCCCACTTTTTGATGGGGTTGTTTGTTTTTTTCTTGTAAATTTGTTTGAGTTCATTGTAGATTCTGGATATTAGCCCTTTGTCAGATGAGTAGATTGCAAAAATTTTCTCCCATTCTGTAGGTTGCCTGTTCACTCTGATGGTAGTTTCTTTTGCTGTGCAGAAGCTCTTTAGTTTAATTAGATCTCATTTGTCAATTTTGGCTTTTGTTGCCATTGCAAACAATGTTCTGTTTTTAACCAAGCACTTTGAGCTGAGTAGCTATTAATATAGTTACCATTTTTTCCCCTTTCTCTTATAGAAGTATCTACCTGAAAAGGGAGTGTGATGTAATGAAACAGACCAAAAATAATTGTTAATTGAAACCATTTTTCTCCCATAATTGAAAGCGCTGAATGATTCTTAAGAACTTTTTGTTTAGGGGACTGATATTGCTCATGTAGTCTCAGCTACTCAGGGGCTGAGGCAGGAGGACTGCTTGAGCCTGGGAAGTGGAGGCTGCAGTGAGCCATGATTGCACTACTGCACTCCAGCCTGGGTGACAGAGCAAGATCCTGTCTCAAACAGTAACAACAACAACAAACCAGGAGAAACAATGAGAATATAGAGAAGCACAATGGGAAAAAGTGAAATGTTTCTACCCAGGAATAACTACTGTTGATATTTTAGTAGATAAATGTGAATCTGATCTACCCTCCCCACACTCTCTATTGACTTCCCATTTCTACTTAAAATCCAAAGTTCCCACTGTGGCCTTCAAAGCCCTAATGTGCCCCTGGATGCCTCCTGACCTCATTTCTTACCACCCTCCTCCTTCCCAATTCCTGTTCAGTCATACTGACTTGTCCTTCCTAGGACATACCAAGCATGCTTTTGCCTCAGTAACTTCAAAGGTGATATTCCTCTACCTGCCACCACTCTCACCCCCAGATAACTTCATGCTTCCCTCCCAAACAGCATTCAGGTGTTCATTCAAATGTTACTTCTTAAGGGAAGTCATCTTTGACCACCTTCCTAAAATACTAGGCCTCAGCACGCTTAGCCATTTTACTTTTCTTTGTAGTTCTGATATACTCGACTTTAAATGGTATATTAACTTATTTTGTTTTCTCTCATGTTTCTTAGAATATAAACTCCATGGAGGCAAGGACTTCATTTTGTTCATTTGTGTAACCTGGGCATTTACAACTGTGTCTAGCTCATAATAGGTACCCAATTAATATTTGTTAAAACAATGAGTTACTAAACCCATTCTATACTTTTTTTGCTTTGTGCATATATACATATGTTTTAAAAATAATGCACTTTTTTGGTACAATGTAGGATGAATTTCTAAGTCAGCAAGTAAATAACTTTCATAGTTATTCCATTGTGTGGCTAAATCACATTGGTATATCTTACACTTAATTATTAAGCATGTTGGTTGCAGAGAAAAGATTTAGCCTGAGGTGTGAGACAGGTCTAAAGAGAAGTGGGAAGTCAATAGAGTGTGGGGAGGGGAAATTAGACTCACATTCACGATCTTTTTATTGCTTCATGCTCTTTCTGTTATTTTAGATGTTGGAGGTAACATAACAAAATATGATTAATACCCATATGGGGGAGACAAAGTGGAGAAATATCTCCACTTGTATCAATATATAAAGACATAGAAAATCCAAAATAGGTGTTCATCCTCAGACTTTTTTTTATATCAAGAGCAGCAGGCTAGAAGCATTTTGCAGCATAGGGAGAAGACTGGGAATAAAATGTACAATGGCTAATTCATAATTTTGTTTGAGAGTGGGGAGGAGATTGAGTGGTGGTCAGACTTTTGCTTGAATCAGATTGAGTTTGTCGCTTTTGGCTTAAATGAATCAATAATATTAGTGTGCATTTAAGTAAGGAAGTTAGGACATGAAGATTTGAAAAAAAATTATTGTTCTTTAGATGTTATCAGTATCAGTACGTTTCGCATATCTTTTCAGATGAGTTTCGGACCTCCATTGAGTCCTTCGTAGGGCAAGTGTCACTTCACACTGCTTTTAAGTGTTGGTTAGCAGCATAATCTATTTGAATAAATCACTGTTTTTAACTTAACCTTCTTTGGTGCTTAATTCATCCACCCACCCTCCCACCCTTTCTTTACTAATTATTCAGGCAAAGAAATAAACTTTCTGAGGAATCTATGGAGGGGAGAGGATGATACGGTTGATGTGATATCAAGGCTCGGGGAGAGGAAACATTTTTGTGATTGTTTCTATGCAAAAAGGGCATTATTTTAATATAGAAAATATTATTTTGAAGTTGTTTTAAAATACCTTAGATTTTTAGAATGGAGGTTGGGAAAATTTGGTTCTTCCATCAATTTAATGGTATGACTGTGGGCAAGTATGTATGTGCTTTCTTTTCTTTGTTTTTTGTGAGATAGGTTCTTTTTCAATTGCCCAGGCTAGAGTAGAGTGGCGCAATTGGCTCACTGCAGCCTGGACCTCCTGGACTCAAGCAGTCCTCCCACCTCAGCCCCCAGAGTAGTTGGGACTACAGGCATGCATCACCATGGCCAGATATTTAATAATTTTTTATGTTTCTTTTTTTTTTTTTTTTGAGACGGAGTCTTGCTCTGTTGCCCAGGCTAGAGTGCAGTGGTGCAATCTCGGCTCACTGCAAACTCTGCCTCCCAGGTTCAAACAATTCTCCTGCCTCAGCCTCCTGAGTAGCTGGGATTACAGGCACATGCCACCACACCTGGCTAATTTTTTGTATTTTTAGTAGAGACAGGATTTCGCTATGTTAGCCAGGATGGTCTCAATCTCCTGACCTCGTGATCCACCCACCTCAGCCTCCCAAAGTGCTGGGATTACAGGCGTGAGCCACTGCGCCCAGCCTTTTTTTTTTTTTGAGACGGAGTCTCACTCTGTCGCCCAGGCTGGAGGGCGACACCTGGGTCTGCAAGCCCCACCACCTGGGTTCACACCATTCTCCTGCCTCAGCCTCCCGAGTAGCTGGGACTACAGGCGCCCGCCACCACGCCTGGCTAATTTTTTGTGTTTTTAGTAGAGACGGGGTTTCACCGCATCAGCCAGGATGGTCTCAATCTCCTGACCTTGTGATCCGCCTGCCTCGGCCTCCGAAAGTGCTGGGATTACAGGCGTGAGCCATCGTGCCAGCCGATTTATGTTTTGTAGAGATGGGGTCTCGCTATTTTGCTCAGGTTGGTTTTGAACTCCTGGGGTCAAGCAATCCTCCCTCCTCCCACCTCTGCTTCCCAAAGTGTTGGGATTACAGGTATGAACACCACACCTGGCCATGTGTGTACTTTCTGATTTGGTGTCTCCAGCTCCAAATCATTGATAATGTCTATCCTATGTGACTACATGGAGTTTTGGTAACATAAGCATATGTGTTTAAAACCCTTTGAATTCTTAAGAAGAAAATACATAGAAGTATCAGATTGTTCACCTCAAGTTTCTAGTATGAGACCTCGCACAAATAGGTGTTCAATATATATTTGTTATATGAGAAAAGGTATCTTTGGAATAGCAAATATAAAGCAATATAAAGATATTTCATGGTCCTACAGTTCTTAGACTGTATCACAATACAGTACAAATCCAGTATTTCTAAAAAATCTTAAGGCCTGCATAGTACTGTGTTTCAAATGGTATGTTACAATCCATTAGATGTTATCAATTTAGTGGGTTATGGTTAGCATTTTAAAGCAATGGAATGTGAAATATCATGAGCTTTAAGTTGGGGCCAGTAAGAAAAACAGAAAAATTCAATTATAAGTAAAAAGGGTAAATGTTTCCTGAAGTTTCAGTTCAACTGTGTGTGTGTGTGTGTGTGTGTGTGTGTGTGTGTGTGTGTGTGTGTACTGGGTCATGATATAAAATGTATTCCTTAGATTAGTTAAAGTTTTATAAGCCATTGACCCAGTATAGTTATACAGATTATAATTTACACAGTGCTGTTCTCATTTTGCTTGATTTAAGAAAACAAAATAATGGATGTAGAAGGTCTATTTTTCAAGCGGAGGAGGTAATTAGAAGAAACTAAAATACACCTGTTTTACTAATAAGCTCAGGTCATGTTCTGGGAGACTCTTGGTCAAATATTTTTGAAGACTTTCCTTCCCCCTTCCCTCATACTATGCAATTAATGATTTCTCTCATTTCTTATGAGAAAAAAATGGAATTGTCAAATTTTTAACTGTCAACTGACATGTGTTTGTTTGTTTATTTATTTATTTATTTTTTGAGATAAAGTTTCACTCTTGTTGCCCAGGCTGGAGTGCAATGGTGCAATCTCGGCTCACCGCAACCTCCACCTCCCAGATTCAAGGGGTTCTCCTGCGTCAGCCTCCCGAGTAGCTGGGATTACAGGCATGTGCCACCAGGCCCAGCTAGTTTTGTATTTTTAGTAGGGACGGGATTTCTCCATGTTGGTCAGGCTGGTCTCCAACTCCTGACCTCAGGTGATCTGCCCGCCTCGGCCTCCCAAAGTGCTGGGATTACAGGCGTGAGCCACCATGCCCAGCCTCAACTAACATTCTAAAAGTCACACTAAGAATTGTGAACACCCTACCCTGAAGACAAATTATATGTGTTGCTTAAAAGGAATGAAAATTTGTAATGTTTTAAAAAATCCCTGTGACAAGTTCCTCTTCAAATTATGCTTACTTGCTACTTAATATATCAACTTAGAGAAAGCTTCCTTACTAACTTGCTTCAAATGAGGCAATAGCTCTCAAATTTTTTTCAACATTTTATGAAATATTTCAAGCATGCAGCCAAATTGAAAAAAGTGTCAGTGAACACACATCAGATTATGTATAATATATATATAAAATCTCCTGAGTAGCTGAGATTACATGTGCATGCCACCATGCCTGGCTAATTTTTGTGTTTTTGGTAGAGATGGGGTTTCACCATGTTGGCCAGGCTGGTCTCAAACTCCTGACCTTTATGTGATCTGCCCGCCTTATCCTGCCAAAGTGCTAGTTTTTAAATTATACTCCACCACAGCTACTAATCCATTTTATTTTTTTATGCTTTTCAAAACAAATTACAGACATCAGTACACTTCCCCATAAGTAATTTAGCATGTAAATCATTAGCAAATTTGGTATTTGTTTAAGGTTTTCTTCTTTCGATGTAAAAGTAAAACGCACAAATTTTAAGTATGCACTAGCTGAGTTTTGACAAATGCGTTGACCTGCTACTCAGACTCCTATAGATATAGACCATTATTGTTACACCGAAAAGGCCCCTCATACTCTTCCTAGTCAATTCTCACCTCTCTTCACACAAGGCAAAATTTTCCACTATAGATTTGTTTTGCCTATTTTAGAATTTCATGTAAATGCTATCATAAAACATGTATTCTCATGTCTGGCAGCTTTCACTCGTCAGTTTTTGGTATTCATTCACGTTGTTTCATGTGTCAGTAATTTATTGCTGAGTTGTGTTTCGTCGTATGAATCTGACATAGTTTGTATATCCATTCTCCTATTGATGAACACCTGGGCTATTTCTAATGTTTGGCTATCATGAATAAAACTGTTAAGCTTTCATGTCTTTTGGATAAATATCTAGGGGTGAAATTACTGGTTCATAGGATAATTGCCTTAAGAAATGCACCTTTTTCCAAATGATCTTTCCCCAAAGTGTTTGTGCCATTTTATATTTCCAGTGATTGGATGTCTCCATATTCCCTCATTCCCAGGGTAGGTAAAAGGTAATAGAAGCGTCATAATACTTCCTTCCATCAGGGAAATGCAAAATATTGTCTTTAAAGCAGAGAATAAAGGTACTAGTAGAATGACTTTTTGATCAGTCACTGTCTTTTGGTGTCCCCAAACTTGTTTGTTAATTGTAATATAAAGAAAGTGGCTGGGTGCGGTGGCTCATGCCTGTAATCCTAGCACTTTGGGAGGCCGAGGTGGGTGGATCACCTGAGGTCAGGAGTTCAAGACCAGCCTGACCAACATGGTGAAACCCTGTCTCTACTTAAAAATACAAAAAATTGGCCGGGTGTGGTGGCGGGTACCTGTAATCCCAGCTATTCAGGAGGCTGAGGCAGGAGAATCGCTTGAACCTGGGAGGTGGAAGTTGCAGTGAGCTGAGATCACACCATTGCACTCCAGCCTGGGCAACAAAAGTGAAACTCCATCTCAAAAAAAAGAAAAAAAAAAAAAGTAAGGTCTAGCCTAGAGATGACTCATCCTTTGGCAAAATTCAAAACCAAATTGCTACCTATTTCTCTGTAAATAATTATCTGGCTTTTGTCTTGTTTTTGTTTTTGCCTGTGTTGTAGACTTATTGCGCTCTGAGGCATCTGGTTATAATGGGCTTTTGATTCCTATTCCATGTTATTGTCAGTTTGCATTGTTTTCTTCTTTACTCTGTTAATACAGTGAATTGCATTGATTGATGTTAAGCCAATTTTACATTCCTGGAAAAAACCCAACTTGGTACAAAAGGTTTGTATTATTCTTTTTATATTTTACTAGAGTTAATTTGCTATTATTTTGTCATAGGAAGTTTAAAAGTCTACATGTAATGAGAAGAAAATGATCTGCGATTTTTCTTCCTTATAAAAGATATAACAATGGAATGCAACAGATGATCCTTGGATATTGCTATGAAAAAATAGGTGCTATAAATTATATTTTTGTGACAATGGGGAAATTTATAGAATGAGCATGAGATGAAATTATAGAGCTATTTTTATGTGTTGAAGTGAATAATGTGAGTCATCCATTGTTAACAGTTTGTCATAATAGCTTCCTGATTTACCTGTATTTTGTTTTTTATAATTGTGGTTGAACTGTTTCAAAGTAAGTTTCACACATAACATTTCACTCCAAAATACTTCACACATCTGGAAAAAGGTGCATTCTCCTACCTAAGTTGTTGATTTTTAGGTGTTCATTGTACTTTTTTTTCCTTTTACATGTTCATAAGTTTTATAAAATGTAAAAAGGAAAAAAATTATATTAAGGTTGTTTTATCTTTCTAATGAATGATTTTTATCCTCATGTTGTAACTTTTTTTGTCCATAATAAGGATTTTTTTCTTAAAAGTATATTTTGTCTGATACTAAAATAATTATCTCAGAATACCATTATACTATCTCAAAATACAAGTGTAATTTCTTTTGGTTAATATTTGCTTGTTTTTTTTTCCCATCCTTTTCCTTTGAAGTTTTTTCCCCTGTGTGATTTAGATGTGTCAATAGCCTATGTTCAGATGTTTTAATTTCTCCAGTCTGAGATTCTTTTTATTTTAATTGGTGAGCTTAATCTATTTACCTTTGTTGTGATTACTGATAACGTTTTCATTTACTTGTCTTATTTTATGCTCTTTATTCTTGTTTTTTTTTTGAGATGGTGTTTTGCTCTTTTGCCCAGGCTGGAGTGAAGTGGCCCGATCTCGGCTTACTGCAGTCTCCACCCCTCAGGTTCAAGTGATTCTCCTGCCTCAGCCTCCCAAGTAGCTGGGATTATAGATGCCCGCCACCACGCCTGGCTAATTTTTGTATTTTTAGTAGAAACAGCGTGTCGCCATGTTGGCCGGCTGGTCTTGAACTCCTGACCTCAGGTGATCCACCCAACTTGGCCTCCCAAAGTGCTAGGATTACAGGCATGAGTCACTGAGCCTGGCCTATCCTTGTTTGATGTTGGAAAACAAACAGCTTTTTCTGCTACTACACATATACAACACAGAACAATTCTGTGACCAAAATGTGGGAGGGTGATTTCTCCCCACACCAAGCAGTTCTTCAGCAGACACCAGCTGGGTGTCTGTAATTCAGTTCAGTTCTGACATGATCTACCAGGAGATAATGTCAGGTCCCACAGGTTAAAGTCTTCATCCCATATAGTGCCATTTCAGGTGCCATTCAGTGACCAACTGGCTATAAACTGGGGGTTCCCATGACCCTCTTTTTGGGTTTAATTTGCTAGTGTTGCCCCCAGAACAGAGGGTAACACTTCACTTACACTTACCCATTTCCTAAAAGGATATTTTAAAATATACAAATGAACAGCCAGATGGAAGAGATACACAGAGCAATGGTATGTGGGAAGGGGTAGAGAGCCTCCATGCCCTCTCCAGGTGCACCACACTCCAGGAACCTCCACTTGTTCAGCAATTTTGAAGCTCTCCAAACCCTGTGCTTTTGGGTTTTTGTGAGGGTCTCATTAAGTAGGCATGATTAATTATGTCATTGGCCATTGGTAATCAACTCAACCCTCATCCCCTCTCGTCTCCCTGGAGGTGGGGAAGGTGAGGCTGAAAGTCCCAACCCTCTAATCACATAGTTGCCTTGCCTGGCAACCAAACCCCCCATCCATTAATTTTACCATAGAAAAAGACAGTACTTCAGAGATTCCAAGGGTTTTTGGAGCTGTGTGTCAAGAAACAGGATGGGGTGAAAACCAAATATATATTTCCTATTATAAATCACAATATCACAATCCTTGTTTATGCTTTCATTTTTTCCCTTTCTTGCTTTCTATTAAATTCTGTTTTCTGTATTTCTCTGTAAGATACAATGAATTTCTGAGTTTCTCTTCAAAGATTTAGCCTGCCAAATTCCTTGTCCTTTGTTTTCAAACTCAACTTTCTTGTTCCTCCTTGCCCCTAGTTTCTATAAGCAGCCTACCCCTTTCCCGCCAGCTCTAATCAATAACTCACATCTGTTCCCTTGGTTACCTGTACCCATTGTTGCCCCAAAACTTCACGTCTCACACACTCCACCACTGTACCTCATGTCCCCGTTCTCTTCCATATTTAGAAAAATATTTGCAAGTAGCCAATTGGGTCAGCTCAGATTGTGTGGTCCGACCCCGCCCCATGGGGTAGTGACCCAGAAGTAGGGACTATGTGTCAGGAATAAAACCTGCTGCTCTTCTTTGTTTGGTGTGCTCTTGTGATCTTGATTGACGTGAGTAGCACCCTTCTGCAGAAGTAAATTGCCTTGCTGAGACAACTTTTGCCTGAGTGCTGGTTTCACTTTGCGGCACCGAGCATTTATTCCTAGAGCATTTTTATATAGAGCAATTCTGGGGGCTCGTCCAGGATCCCCATTCACCTTTGGGAAGGGGTCTTCGGTCACCCTACCCAGGGGAGATGCATTCCACTGCCCTGTTGCGGTGGCCTCAGGGATGGAAGATCGAGAGCCACCCATCGTGATGAATAAACCTGGACTCTCAGCAACGCGGGGAGGAGTGGCTTGCAATTCCACAGTGAGCAGGTAAACTGTGCACAGACCAAGGTAGGAAACGTTGCAGGGGCAACAAAGTACTTCCTTGGTGGTTGGGGTGGGTGTCGGGGCATTCTGGAGGATGAAAGTGTGTGAATGGTAACAAGCACTACTGTGTGGAGTGAGTCCAATCTCTGGTTCCATGGTCACCTCATACAGCTTAGGAAGGCCCTCCGGGAGTCCCGTCAGGGGTTTATACTGACCCTCCATTAATGCTAAGAGGGACCTGAAATATTCCCTTGAGGGAAGTTCCTGGCCAGAGAGGATGGAGTGAAAGAAGGATGCAAGGAGCCTCCAGCAGGTGGGGCTAAAGGATAGGCAAGACATCTCTAATATGTTAGAATTGAGCCTTAGTAAAGCTTCCAGTGAAGGATAGGCAAGAGATCCCCTAATATGAGGGGTTGAGCCACAAGGAACCCCCCCAAATAGGCAAGAAATCCCTCATATGAGGGGTTGAGCCACAGCAAGCCCCCACTAGGCAAGAAATTCCTAATATGAGGGATTGTGGCTAGCCAAGACCCAGTATGGGAAATATTACAAGCAAAAAGGATAAGAATAGTGACAAAGATACACCACCTGATAGTCCCCTAGATCCCATGAAAAAAGAATAGTAACAAAAATATACCACCTGATAGCCCCTAGGTCTCATGCTAAAATGTTGGGAAGATAATGAAAGACCATAAGAAAAGGCAACAAATGATAAAATATTGCGTTCTATTTGGACTCAAAGACCTATCCTCAGTCCCTCAATCTTCTGGCCAAAGTTTGGGTCGACTGAGGGGATACTATGTCAACTTTTAATTCAACACGTAAATAATAAAAGCCCAGTTTCTCAAGAACTGGACTATGCTCTTTGTTGGAAGCAAAGACCTGTCCTTCCTTTTCCTTTATGCGCCTGCCTCTACTGTAAAGACAGTGAAGGAAGGGGCTCAGGGGATCTGGCAAAAAGAACAGCACACAGGATCCCCCAGATCATCCACCACCTAATATCCCTAGTCCCCCACCTAATACCCCCAACCCTTCCCATCAGGCCCAGCCTAAGTCCCCCTCTCTGAAAGGACTCCAAGTTCCTAATTCACCAGGTGGTTTTTGCCAGGCTAGCAACATCAAGGAGATGCCGCAACATATTGTTGGCGTCGTCCAGCCTATAATGTGCCCCCGCGGCAGGCAAAGCTCATGCTCCTGCCCCGTGGCTGGTCCAGGGTCTCAGCACCATATTGACGGCGGCTCTGCGGGACACGCGGGCCAGGCTGCAACCTATGCCCCGAGCAGACTACATTAGGGAACATCTGCCTTACTTTTGCCGGGGCCAAGTAATACCATGCCTCAGCCGCGGCTCCAAGCAGCTAGGCATCCCTGCAGCTAAGTTTCCTAAGTAAGTAGTAGATAATCTTTCAGCTGATATATCCACTAGCATTTATTGTGGTCAGGCCAATGTTAAAGTGAAAATATCCACCAGAAAAGAACTTTAATTCCTTAAGGTCACTTATATTAAAATGTACCACCAGAAAAGTATTACATGTGTATAAGGCTATTCTATTAAAAAGGATGGTTTAACATTAACTACTGATAATTCACCTAACCTAGCAAGTTTCTTAACAAGAGATCCAAAGCTAAAAAGAAAGCACACATGTTTAGATTTAACTAATTATAAACGTCTGGCCAAACTTGGGAGAAACCCTCTTCAGGAATGATTAAGGGAAAAAGAATTCAACAGATGTTCAGTAATTAATAAAGAAGTTACTAGAAAAAGTCTAAGTGTTTAATAAAAGTCTATTCAAATTTATAAGCTGTATGCACTTAGTCAAGCTTTAAAGTACCTGCAGGACCAGGAAAGAACCACCTATACTAATTCTAAATACACCTTTACAGTGACTCATACATTTAGAAAATTTCAGACTAAATTAATAGTAAAAGTCAAAGCCTTGTTCGTGAGGAGTTAATCACCCAAGTGTCTATTGTCCATGTCTCCAAGCACCAGAAAACCTGTCTCTTAAAATAACCTAGCAAATCAGATAAGCCAAATAAGCTGCCGTTTCTCCTGTAGGTGCTAAAGGGAACTCAAAAAAATGTTACCCATTAAAGACCCCAAGCTATGTATAGCACAGTCAAAGTTTATTCGTGTATAGGAATTTATACCCTTAGCCAAACAAATCTAGAGACTTGGTTGCCATAGATCAAATGTCTTCTGTCTTCCTATTACCCTAGTAAAAATCCAAACTACCTTTCAAAACAATCCACTGCCAACATTCCTACATACTTGGTTTATCTTCCACTTTCTCTTCCCTCAAAACTCAAAATTTTCCAGTACAGGCGCCACCCCTAGAGTTCCCAGTACATCAACACCAGCCTAAGGAGCCGGCCTAGTGCTTCTAACCACTAAAACTGCAGTCCAAACAGCAAGAAAAGATGGACCCATCCCACCCAAGACAAGAAAGCACTGCCATCCCCGAAGTCATGGGCCATTATCCAAGGGAAAACCCCCTCAAACTAAGGTTAAGAAAAGTTTAACTCTCTTTTATCTCTTCTATTGCCCTTTCTTCTTTCCTCATTCTATTGCTGACCTTGTTATCAATGTAACTAAGTCAGACTCACCCCAAATCATTACCTTTGATGCTTGCCTTGTTATACCTTGTAAAGAGGACAAACAATGGCAAAGGTATGTCTCTACTTTAGAAAAATACCTCTGCCCTTCAGAGAAGCCACTGACCCTACGCCTTGCTCGTGGCAGGGGTATGAAGGCACCCCAAGTTGGGAGATATGTTCTCAATGGGCAGATGTCATCCTGACTACCAGTGAACATGGCAGGACCTCCCCAGAGGGCTGTATGGACCTAAAATCTTACCTCCGCCTTACCAAATGAACCACACCCTCTAATTGTGAACTTTACCATTGTAACTCCATAACTATCTATTAACGCCCCTACCTTCACCAACCCTGCACCCTCTTTAGAACACTTTTATGGCTTAGGAGCAGAGGCCAGTGGGTATGACCCTACCCTATAGGCTTCTTTAAAATACGCTTTATGGACCCCCTTCTCCTTCTCCTTCTAAAACCTTCTACCCTGCCCAACAACAATGCCAAGATAAATATTGTAGAAGTGAAGGATCTAAGACAAACTCTAGCAACTAAAACAGGATATAAAGAACAAAAGCAATTGTTATGCTTGTGCACATGGCAGACCAGAGGCCCAGATTGTCCCCTTTCCACTAGGATGGTCCTTCAGTCGACCAGGTATGGACTGTATGGTAGCTCTTTTCCAGAATTCCACAGCCTGGGGCAACAAGTTGTGTCAAGCTCTCTTTCTGTTATATCCAGAAGTTCAGCACCCTGTGGGTCAGCCCCCAAGGGCCAACCAGCTTCCGTCTCCCAACGTCAATTTCACCTCATGTCTCACACGACAGGGGGAGAACTTGGCGTTCCTTGGAAGCTTAACAGGATGTAGTGAGCTCAAGCCCTTCCAATAGCTTACCCATCAGTCTGCCCTTAGTCATCCTTGAGTGGATGTATGGTGGTATTACAGTGGACCCTTACTGGACACTCTGCCAAGTAACTGAGCAGCACTTGTGCTCTTGTCCAATTGACTATCCCTTTCACCCTGGCATTTCATCAACCAGTGAAAGAAAAACCACAACACTGAAAAATAAGAGAAGCCCCTTATGGGTCTTTTGACTCTCAAGTTTACATAGATGCCACTGGAGTCCAATGGGGAGTGCCTGACAGGTTCAAAGCCTGTGACCAAATAGCTGCAGGATTTGAACCCATATTTCCACAGGTATCTATTAATAAAAATGTAGCTTGGATAAATTACATCTATTATAATCAGCAGCAATTTATTAATTAGACCAGGGATGCTATCAAAGGAATAGCCAACCACTTAGGGCCTACTAGCCAAATGGCTTGGGAAAACAGAATAGCTCTAGACATGCTATTAACCAAAAAAGATGGGTTTTGTGTTATGATTAAAACCCAATATTGTACCTTCATCCCAAACAACACTGCCCTCAAGGGGAGCATAACAAAGGCCTTACAAGGACTTACTGCTTTATCCAATAAATTAGCTAAAAATTCTGTAGTCAATGACCCTATTTCAGGATGGCTAAGAAAGTAGTTTGGTAAATGGAAAAAAAATCATAGCCTCAATTCTTATTTCTCTTGCAATTGTAATAGGTGTACTCATTCTTGTTGGGTGTTGTGTCATACCATGCATCAGTAGGCTAATACAAAGGATTGTACAAACAGTACTTACTAAATCCTCCCTTAGTTCTTCTCCACCTTATTCAAGTAAGCTTTTCCTTTTATAAGATCAAATCGAAGGCAAAGCCAAGACACGTTAAAAAAAAATTTACAGAGAAAGAATCGTAAGAAAATTAAAAGGGAGGAATTGTAAGATACAATGAATTTCTCTGAGTTTCTCTTCAAAGATTTAGCCTGCTGACTTCCTTGTCCTTTGTTTTCAAACTCAGCTTTCTTGTTCCTCCTCACCCCTGGTTACTGTAAGCAGCCTACCCCCTTCCCGTCAGCTCTAATCAATAAATCACATCTGTTCCCTTGGTTACCTGCACCCGCTGTTCCCCTGAAACTGCAGGTCTCACACACTTTACCACTGTACCTCACATCCCCCTTCTCTTCCATATTTAGAAAAATATTTGCAAGTAGCCAATCGGGTCAGCTCAGATTATGCGGTCCAGCCCCAGCCCATGGGGGAGTGACCCAGAAGTAGGGACTATGCATCAGGAATAAAAACCTGCTACTCTCCTTTGTTTGGTGTGCTCTAGCAATCTTGATTGATGTGAGTGGCACCCTTCTGCAGAAGTAAATTGCGTTGCTGAGACAACTTTTGCCTGAGTGCTGGTTTCACTTTGCGGCAGCGACCATTTATTCCTACAGCATTTTTATATCCAACATCTCCTTTCCCCTCTATGGTTTTGGAAATGATACATTATATTTCTAATAATATACTACTTTTCTTTAAATGTTTTATGCTTACTTGACTTTAAAGTTAATAAAAACCTTGACCTTCTCCTAGAACAATAGAGTCTGAGAATGTATTAATGTTAACTATTTCCCTCCTGCCTTTTGCTTAAAAGTTTTGAGGCCGGTTTTACTGAGGTATAAATTTATACACTGTAGGTTAATTAACTTTTTTTAAAGTGTTGACCAATATATACATACATGTAACCACTACCATAATCAAGATATACAGAATATTCCCACCATTCCAGAATGTTATCTTTGTTCCTTTGTATTTTGTCCCTTTCCCCAAACCCTGATGCATTCATTTATCCAATTTCTGTTTCTGAAGTTTTGCCCTTTCCAGAATGTCCTATAAGTGGAATTGTACATTATGTGTTTTTTTTTTTTTTGAGACAGAGTCTTGCTCTGTTGCCCAGGCTGGAGTGCAGTGGCGTGATCCTGGCTCACCACAAGCTCCACCTCCCGGGTTCATGCCATTCTCCTGCCCCAGCATCCTGAGTAGCTGGGACTACAGGCGCCCGCCACTGTGCCTGGCTAATTTTTTTTTTTATTTTTAGTAGAGATGGGGTTTCACCCTGTTAGCCAAGATGATCTCGATCTCCTGACCTTGTGATCCGCCTGCCTCGGCCTCCCAAAGTGCTGGGATTACAGGCGTGAGCCACTGTGCCCAGCCTGTGTCTGTCTTTTTTACTTAGCATAATGTTTTTAAGATTGGAGGATGTTGCCGGGCGTGGTGGCTCACACCTGTAATCCCAGCACTTTGGGAGGCCGCGGCGGGTAGATCTCCTGAGGTCAGGAGTTTGAGACCAGCCTGACCAACATGGAGAAACCCCGTCTCTAATAAAAATACAAAATTAGCTGGGTGTGGTGGCATATTCCTGTAATCCCAGCTACTTGGGAGGCTGAGGCAGGAGAATCACTTGATCCCAGGAGATGGAGGTTGCAGTGAGCCGAGATCATGCCATTGCACTCCAGCCTGGGCAACAAGAGCGAAACTCCATCTAAAAAAAAAAAAAAGAAAAGAAAAAAAGTTTATAGGATGTTGTAGCATGAATCAATAGTTCATTCATTGTATTGCCAAGCAGTATTGAAACTGCCTTTGCAAAACTTAGAATAGTGAGAAATTTATGACAGTGAAGGAGATCTGATCTAACCAACCCCCATCTTGCCTTTAACTCCCAAATTGTCCTTAATCTTCCTAGGCATGGGCCAAGTTAATTTTGGGAGAAATTTAGTTTGTAATTTATATGATAATAACCATTCCCCAAAACTATACTGCCTTTGTAAAGCTAATGAAAGACCGCCAGATTAGAAGGATGAGAGGAGTCTGAATTCTGCTAAAGTGTAGACATTAACAGTTACCAGCCATTACTCCAGGGGTTACAAGATTTGCAACTTCCCCAATTCCTCCTGCAGATAACATCATTGTTGTAGAACCTAAGATTAGCCTTTTGAGATGTATTTCCAGGCTTTTGCATTTTTGACTACTGATGGCCTCACCCACACCCCGCCAACTGGTCCTGGGATCCGACCAGAAGCAGATTCAGTGCTTCTCAGAAGAGGACCTTTCCCACACCACTATGATTGCACCCCCAACCAATCAGCAGCATGTATTCCCTAGCCACTCCCCTCTCCCCAAACTATCTTTGAAAAACTCTAGCCCCCAAATTTTCAAGGAGGCTGATTTGAGTAATTATAAAGCTCCAGTATCCCATTTAGCTGGATGTAGGTGCATCAAACTTTTAATCTTTTGCACTTCTCCTGTCTTGATAAATTGGCTTTATCTGGGCAGTGGGCAAAATGAACACTTTGGGTGGTTACAGTATTCCATTGTATAAATGTACCATAATTTGTTTATCCATTCACCAGTTGATGGACATTTGGGCTATTTTATTATAGTTTCTTGTGATTATGAGTAAAATTAATATAAACATTTATGTGTGGGCCTTTACGTGTTTATATATATTTTTATTTCTCTTGAGTAAATACCCAGGAGTGTTGGCATTTTTGGGTCATATGATAAGTGCGTGTTTAACTTTATAAGAAACCATGAAACTGTTTTCCAGAGTGGCTGTACAATTTTGTATTCCCAACAGCAGTGTATGAAGAGTTCTAGTTCTGCTTCTTCATCAACATTTGATATGGTCAGTTTGAAAAATTTTAGCAATTCTAATCACTATGACTAAATCACTGTCCTAAAGCATTCTGATCAGTACTCAGTGGAAGACTTCCTTGCCTTACAAATTCTAGCTGCACTGGCTTTGCTGAATTCTCAATCTTTCCTTTTCAATTTGGAGAGAATGGCCCTGTTTGGGTTCCCTTTCCCTGTGCTGTGTGTGGCCTGGAAACTCTCGTGCAGTATGCTGGCGGCAATTATAGGGCTTACTTCATTTGTTTTCCTTCTCTCAGGGATCACTGTTCTGTGGTTCCTGTTGTTCAACATCTAAAACTGTTTTTTTTTTTTTCTTGGATTTTTGTTTGTTTAAAGTGGAGGAAGAGTGTATTAACAAAATCACAAATTTGGTGGATTAAAATGTTGGCCTAAAGGAAGAAACTGAGGCACAAAATATAATTTTAACGAGTTGACTTGAGCCAGAATGAGGACAGTTGCCTGGAAGACAGACCCAAGTAATCTTGGATATGTTGAACTCCATTAGACCTTTGTTACAAGCAGGTTTTTAAAGGCAAAAACGGAGAGGAGGAGTGGGCTGCTACAAAGCTATTTGTCAGGAATTCTCATTGCTTTCCAGAAAATAACACTGATTAGTAATTGGCTATACATTGTTGAACTCCAGGGTGTGGGTTGTGGTGTCCATGGTGACAGTCTAGAGCGGGGCTTCCCAACTCTCAGGCCATGAACCTGCACAGGTCTGTGGCCTATTAGAAACTGGGAGCACAGCAGGAGGTGAGCAGCGGCGAGCCAGCATTATCACCTGAGCTCTGCCTCCTGTCAGATCAGCAGCAGCATTAGATTCTCATAGGAGTGCAGACACTATTGCACATGTGAGGGATCTAGGTTGCATGCTCCTTATGAGAATCTAACTAATGCTTGATGATCTGAGGTGGAACAGTTTCATCCCCAAACCATCCTACCCCACCTCCCCAGTCCGTGGAAAATTTGTCTTCCATGAAACTGGTCCCTGGTGCCAAAAAGGTTGGGGACCACTGGTCTAGAGGCCACATAGCAAGCAGCTTCTAGAGATGATTACTTAGCTCAAAGAGGGGAAGGGTGACATGATGTGACTGCTGTCACATTTCCCATGCCTCTCTGGCCTGGTAATTTAGAAGAGGCTCAATTTCTCACATAAAAAATTTCCTTTCTTTCTCAAAAACAATACATTTATTTTCTTAGAGTTCCGGAAGTCAGAAATCTGAAATCACTTACACTGACTGAAATCAAGGTGTTGGCAGGGCTGAGCTCCCCTGGAAGCTCTAGGGGAGAATATTTCCCTGACTTTTCAGCTTCTAGAGCTCCATTCCTTGCATTCCTTGGCTTTAGGCCCCTTTTCCCATTTCCAAAGCCAGCAGCGTGGCATCTGGCTTCAGTCATCACATTGCCTCTGTTTCTGTTGTCAAATCTCTCTCTGCCTCCCTCTTACAAGGACACTTGTGACTACATTTAGTGTCCATTAGATAATCTCCTCATTGCAAAATCCTTGAAGTTTAATCTTCAAAGCCTCTTTTGCCATATAAGGTAACATTTACAGGTTCTAGGGATTTGGGCTTGGATATTTTGGGGGGTCATTATTCAGCCTACCACAGAGGGTGAATCCAGTTCCTATTTCTCCCTCACAGCTGGAAGTGGAAGTTCTTTTTTTGAATATGCCTGTTTTTTTTTTTTTTAATGTGCTTTTTTCCCTCATTCTTTGGATTTTTTCAAAAATAATAATAAATGTTGTGAACCAAAAATAAAATTCTAAGCCTCATGACCACCTGAAAGGACCCCTCCTCTCACAAAGAGCTCCAAAGGTAACCTGAAAAACTGTTTCAGGCCATGATGGGAAGGGGGGTGGTTGGACATGCCTCATTATATTCTTCTCCCTTTTAGAATTAATGATAGAACAGACTCATTAAGTCTGATAAGAAACATTAACAATCTATTCTCTCTGAGGCCTGCTACCTGGAGGCTTCACCTGCATGATAAAATCTTGGTCTCCACACCCTTATCTTAACCCAGATATTCCTAAGTCTTTAGACAATAACTTTTTCAACCAATGGCCAATCAGAAAATCTTTGAATCTACCTATCACCTGGAAGCATCCCCTGCTTCCAGTTGTCCCACATTTCCAGACTGAACCAATGTCCATCTTACGTGTATTTGATTAATGTCTCTTGTCTCTCTAAAATGTATAAAACCAAGCTCTTCCCCAACCATCTTGGGCACGTGTTTTCAGGATCTCCTGAGGGCTGTGCCTTGGGCCATTGGTCACTCTTATTTGGCTCAGAATAAATCTCTTCAAATATTTTCGAGTTTGACTATTTTTGTTGACAATGTACTTATTTTGTTGCTGGAGGGCTTAGGTGGGTTTCCAGAAGCTAGTGAGACCCCAGCCCCAGCCAGTTTCCAGGTTCTTGACACTATCTCGAGAAAGAATTCAGGGATGAGTTGGAATGAAGCAAAAGGCAATAAGCTTTTATTGCCAAGTAAAAGTACACACTTAAGAGAGAAGTGTGGGCATGCTTGTGAGAATGAGTTGTGCACAATGGAGTTTGGGTTTCTAATTTTATGGGTTTTTAAAAATTGGTGGAATAATCACTAGTTACTCTGGAAAAGGAGGGGATTTCAGGGACCCCCCTATCCTCATTACCACCCCCTTTTATCCCTTATTTGGGTTTGCCTGGAGAGTCACAGACATGTCACCCTGACCAGGGTTTTGACTGTTTTCTCTCCCTCATTTTAGGTTTTCTGTTATCTATGGTTTCATTGCCTACTTCCTGTTTTATACCCAGTGCTATTCCTATCTCTGTTTCATAGTCTCTATCTATAAAATTCTATTATTATAATTGCCTGATGGATTCTTCCTGCCCACTGCACAGGCAAAACTAATTCACTGAGACCATCATATTGCAATAAAGAAAGAGTTTTCCACATGGCCAGCCACACCACACAGGACACAGAGTTATTACTCAAATCAGTTTCCCTGAAAATTTGGAGGCAAGGGTTTTCCACGGATAGTTTGGCAGTCAAGGGAATGAGTGATGCTGATTGGCTGGGGATACAATCATAGAGGTGTGGAAAACGGTCCTAGTATACTGAGTCTGCTTCTTCGTGAGGGCCACAGGACCAGTTGAGCCAAGAGTCATGGGTCTTGGTGGGGCTATCCAGTCATCAGAAATGCAAAAGCCTGAAAGGAGATTTCAGAAGGCCAATCTTAGGTTCTACAATAGTGAACTGGGGAAGTTGCACATCTTGTGACCTCTGGAATAATGGCTGGTAATCATTTAACTATGCTTACATCTTAGCAGAATTCAGGCCCCTCTAATCTTCCTAACCTCTTGGCCTTTCGTTAGTTTTACAAAGGCAGTATAGTTTTTGGGAAGGGCTATTATCATTTAAAATATAAACTAAATTTCTTCCAAAGTTAGCTTGGCCTACACCCAAGAATGAACCAGGGCAGTTTAGGAGGTTAGAAGCAAGATAGATCAGATCTCTTTTACTGTCATAATTTTCTCATTGTTGTAATTTTTGCAAAAGTGGTTTCATTATTTAAAGTTCTTGGTGGTTTAAACCTGCTGTTTGTTGTAACTATGGATATTAATTTATGACAGTTTGTTTCTTATTTCTTTGTAATTTTGGATTGTGATCTCATGTTCAATGTCTTTTGTAGTGGGAATCCTGCCAGGCCTGGGCTGAAGTTTGTATCCTGATAGTCATTTTGCATTTGCTTTCTACCAGGTATCCTGGGAGTGTTGCTATCCCTCTAGGATTAATTTTTATCTTTTTATTTTGGTGGTTACAAGATTAGGTAGTTTTGATGAATTAAACCTGAAACTCCTGTGAGGACAGTCTTGAAACACCTCCTTGAAACACCTCTTTTGCTTGTCTTCTGTGGCATTACTTTTTCTTGTGTTTCATTTTCTTTTTTATCTTACCGGGTGCTTCTACTCAGTCTCTTTTCCTGGTTCCTCATTTTCCTGCTCTAAACTGGGAAGCGTCCGAGGACCTCTGTTCTACCTATTTGCATTCACCTCCTACCAAACTCATCTTGTTTCATGGTTTTAAATACCAATGATTTTCTGACTTTCTGACTTTCAATTTATGTCTCCTGCCTGGACTTCTTTCCTGAATTGCAGATCTAGATAGCCAGCTCTTTATTTATCATCTCCACTTGGGTGTCTAATAGGTAGTTTAAATTTAACATGTCCAAAAATGAACTCTTTATTACCACCCAACTGTTCCTTTGTCAGCGTCCCCTGTTTCAGTAAAAGGCAACTGCATTATTTTGTTCAGGCATAATATCTTGAAGTTATTCCTGATTCTTCTCTCTCACATTGCATATATTCATCAGTATATCTTTTCGGCTTCTACCTTTGAAATATGCCAAGGATCCAATCAACCTTCCATTTCTCACCATCTCCACTGACATTGCCCCAGGCTAAGTTGCCTGGTTTGCCTGGATTATTGTGATAGCCTTGTAATAGGTCTTCGATTTTCCATCCATGCTTCTCCTTCAAAATATTCAGGGTTTGGGGAGAGTGGGTGGAGGTACAGATGAATTAAGATTGGCCATGTATTGGCTGGGTGCAGTGGCTCATGCCTGTAATCCTAGCACTTTGGGAGGCTGGGGGCAGGCAGATCACTTGGGGTTACGTTTTCGAGATCAGCCTGGCCAACATGGCGAAACCCTGTCTCTACTAAAAATACAAAAAACAGCCAGGTGTGGTGGCATGTGCCTGTAATCCCAGCTACTCAGGAGGCTGAGGCAGGAGAATCTCTTGAACCCGGGAGATGGAGGTTGCAGTGAGCTGAGATCGTGCCACTGCACTCTAGCCAAGGTGACAGAGCAAGACTCTGTCTCAAAAAAAAAAAAAAGAAAGAAAGAAAGAAAAAGAAAAAGATTGGCCATGTATCGCTAATTACTGAAATCTGGTGAGAGCAACACTGAGTTCATTATGCTATTCTCTTTATTTTTGTGTATTTTTCCTTTACAATTTTCAATGCTTTACAATTTTCTATGCCTGCATAGTCCAATATGGTAGCTACCATATGTAGCTATTGAGTACTTTAAACGTGGCTAGTCTGTATTGAGATGTGCTGTGAATATAAGATACATGCTGGACTTTAAAGACTTAGTAAGAAAGAAAAAAAGTAAAATATGTCATTAATATTTTGTTATATTGATTACATGTGGAGATGATAATATTTTGGTTATATAAGGTCAAATTAAAATGTGTTATTAAAATTAATTTCACTTGCTTCTTTTCACTTTTTAAATACGGCTACTAGAAAATTTAAAATTACCTATGTGGCTCATGTCACCTTTCCATTGGATCTATCAGGCCCTGTGTGTTCTGGGCCCTGCTTCCTCTCTGACCACATCTCCTACCATTTTTCTCATCTTTATTCACACCATTTCAACCACACTAATTTCATTGCTTAGAACAGGCAAAATACATTTCTGCCTCATGTCCTTTGCACTTGCTAATGTGTCTGCCTGGAGCTCTCTTTCTCGGTGTCTGTGTGACTCACTCCCTCACTTCCTTCAGGATTCTGCTCAAGTCACCTACCTTTTGAGAGATACTTACCTGATCTCTAGAACAGCCCATCACCTTCACTCTCTACTCTCCTTAATCTGCATTCTTTTTCTTTTTCTTTCCTTTTTTTTTTTTGAGACCGAGTCTTGCTCTGTCACCAGGCTGGAGTGCAGTGGTGTGATCTCAGCTCACTGCAACCTCCGTCTCCTGGGTTCAAGTGATTCTCATGCCTCAGCCTCCTGAGTAGCTGGGATTACAGGCACGCACCACCACACTCAGCTAATTCTTGTATTTTTGGTAGAGACGGGGTTTCACCATGTTGGCCAGGATGGTCTCAATCTCCTGACCTCGTGATCCGCCCGTCTCAGCCTCCCAAAGTGCTGTGTGAGCCACCGCGCCTGGCCCTTTTTCTTTATAATACTTGTCACCATTGATGCTTTTTTTTTTTTTTTTCGAGATGGGGTCTCACCCTTTCATCCAGGCTGGAGTGCAGTGGTGCGGTTTTGACTCACTGCAACATCCACCTCCCGGCTTCAAGCAACCCTCCCTCCTCAGTCTCCTAAGTAGCTGGGATTACAGGCATGTGCCACCATGTCTGGCTAATATTTTTGTATTTTAATAGATGCAGTGTTTCACCATGTTAGCCAGGCTGGTCTCAAACTCCTGACCTCAAGTGATCTGCCCTCCTTGGCCTTCCAAGGTGTTGGAATTACAGGCGTGAACCACCGTGCTCGGCCATGATGCTATTATTTGTAGTCCCGTATCCTGACTACTTAGTATAATGCTTGATACAGAATAGGCATTTACTAACAATTTGTGAAATGAATAGCTATAGATTGTGAAGATTTTATCTCAAGTTCAATATTGACTTCTTCCGCAATAAAGTTCAGGTTCCCTAAATATATAAAGAGTAAAATAAACTCTAAATTACTTATAACTACCTGAAATTCCCTAAATAAGAACACAGGCCAGGCATAGTGGCTCACGTCTATAATCCGAGCACTTTAGGAGGCCGAGGCTGGAGGATTGCTTGAGCCCAGGAGTTTGAGACCAGCCTGGGCAACATGGTGAAACCCCATCTCTACCAAAAAAATAAAACGAAAATTTAGCTGAGTGTGGTAGTGCATGCCTATAGTCCCAGCTATTTGGGAGACTGAGGTGTGAGGATCACTCACCTGTGCCTGGGAAGTTGAAGCTGTAGTAAGCTGTGATTATGCCACTGCATTCCATCCTGAGTGACAGAGCGAAACCCTGTCTCAAAAAAAAAAAAAAAAAAAGCTTTATAAAATAAGATGGAATGAATGACTGTTTTATTCCTTTCAAATGAATTAAGGTAAAAGAAACAACTTAGTACTACTCAATGTTTATATGTATTTGTAATTAGTAGCATGGAGAGTTTTAGAGATACTGGTGAGGAATTCAAGAAAATAAATAAAATACAGATCAAGAGATACATAAGAGTCAGAAACGACTTTTTCCCCATAGGTAAAATCCCATTTCTCAAAGGAATTTTTCAAATTCTTTTGTTGCTCTGGCATTTTTTATTGTATTAATAGTAATCCAGTAAATTAGATAATGTTAAGGAGCTTAGAAATTTTTGGGATACACTGAAATTTTTGTTGTGCTGGTAATTATTAACAAAACTTAATCTGGTTAGAAAATAAATCTGTGAAAGCAGTCATTATTCTTTATTCAAAGCTTAAACGATGAGGCAGGGAAAGGAACAAAAAAGGGAAAAATGAAGACTATTTTTAACTTTGTCCTAGTTTTTTAAATGTAAGATGATTATGACCAGGTGCGGTGGCTCACACCTGTAATCCCAGCACTTTGGGAGGCTGAGGTGGGTGGACTGCCTGAGCTCAAGAGTTTGAAACCAGCAATGTGGTGAAACCCTGTCTCTACTAAAATACAAAAAATTAGCCAGGCGTGGTAGCACATGCCTGTAGTCCCCGCTACTCAGGAGGCTGAGGCACGAGAATTGCTTGAACCCGAGAGACGGACATTGCAGTGAGCTGAGATTATACCACTGCATCAGAGCCTGGGCAACAGAGCAAGACTCTGTCTCCAAATAAATAAATAAATAGTAAGATGACTAAATGTCTTAATGAAATAAAAGCAAAGAGATCTTGTCCTGAATATATTTATTAGGTTGGTACAAAAGTAATTGCTTTTTTATTACTTTTATGGCAAAAAACGCAATTACTTTTGCACCAAACTAATGCTTTTCTATTTCAATTTCAGTCTTGAGCACAGCATCCCCTTCAAATGTAACTGGAAAAATGAAATGACACCAACATGATATACGACAATTTGGACTGCGAAATTTATTTTTGAGTCAAGGTCTTGCTCTGTTGCCCAGGCTGGAGTGCCATGGCATGAACACAGCTGATTGCAGCCTCTATCTCCTGGGCTCAAGTGATCCTACCACCTCAGCCTCCCAAGTAGCTGGGACCACAGGTGTGCACCACCATGCCCAGATAATTTTTAAAGTTTTTGTAGAGACAGGGTTTCCCTAGGTTGCCCAGGCTGGTCTCAAACTCCTGGGCCCAAGAGATCCTCTCACCTCGGCCTCCCAAAGTACTGAGATTACAGGTGTAAATCACTATGCCTGGCCAAGACTGTGAAATGTAAATAGATGAAATTGACAAATCAAGGCTAGCAGTACATTAAAGACTTTTAACTAATACTTTTAAAGTATATCTTTGGATATACTTTTGGATATATTATTTTGTACTCATTTAAAAAACATTTATTAAATGTATATTGTATGCTAACACTGTGCCAACTACCCAAGGGTAAAAAATTATACTTTTATAGTAGCTATCCTTTACTGAGAGCTACCAATGTCAAGTCAGTCCTTTGCAAGGATTTTCTCAGTCAATTCTCATAGGAGAGGTAATTTTATTATTCTCAATACACAAATGAGGAGAAAAAAGACTTTTCAAAGAGTTTTGCTTTCAAAGAGTTCACCACCTCGAGAGATGAGAACAAGCATAAACTTAATAGAAGGTGCCAAATGCTACAATAGAGAGTGCACAGGGATTGCCTTTAGGGGTGGCAATGAGGGAAGGCCTTCCAGAGGACAAGATGCTTGTCCTGAATTTGACAGGGGTAGGTGTTTGCAGGGTGGAGAAAAAGAGCGGAAATTATTGCTACCACATGCAAAGGCACTAAAATCTGAAATGATTTAAGCATTAATGAAAACCTTTCCATCAGTCTTTGAGTTATTCATTATGTAACACGCATTTTGGGCAATGAAGGATCATCTGCCTGAGTTATTGCTGGGGGTCTGTAGTGCTGTCAGGGCTTGTTAGGATCAGTATATTGGTTAGAACTTCACGTCCTAGGCTTGGGCCTTAACTTTGCAGGTCAGTCAGGCAGATTCCACACTGAATAGCAAGAGGTTAGGAAAATAGATTCTGTGCCAGACTGCCTGAGTTTAAATCTCAGCTGTCACTAATTACCAGTGAATGTGACCTTTAAAAAATTACCTAACATTTTTATGATTTAGTATCTTCATTCACAAAATGAGAACAGCAACAGAATCTACTTCATCATAGGACTATTATAAGAATAAAAAGAGTCAATATAGATAAAGCTCTGAGAACAGAGCCTGGTACATAGGAAACTCTACATAAGTGTTAGTTACTAGTATTACTTGAGACTGGTATTTAAACAGAAAGCTGTTTTGTTCATTCAGAATAAACTTTGTTCCTTTCTAATGATGCCCCAGTCTCCTAGCATAGTACTTTTTAAATGTTAAGATACTTGAGAAGATAAATTTTGATTCAGAAAGTTGTTTGGAGGAAATAGGCATAGAATATTTATTCCAAGCTCTGGTAAAGGCCAGTGAGATATTCCTACACCATAATAAAGACAGATTCACTATTGATTAGGTTACTTCTGTCTCCCAGAATCATTATCTTACTCCTGAGTTTCTTCCTGCCCAGCCATGTACAGCTAGTGGTTCAGGGTGGGGAGAAGATAGAATCGGGAAAGAATCCCAGAAGTGCTAGACATTAAGCTAAGATCTTTTTGATAATATACTCAGGGTGACCTGTTTGAAGAACTACTATGCTCTACTCCACTAACTCCCTTGGGTGGAATGTGGCTTGGGGTCCTAAGCTGTGGAAGGACTTTGGAATAGTCAAGGAAATCTAAGAATTGCTAAATGTCCTTGATAGACTAGAGAGAAGGAAGGTTTCACCATAGAAATAGAACTCTTTTTTTTTTTCTTTTCTTTTTTTAAGACGGTGTCTCGTTCTGTTACCCAGGCGGACTGCAGTGGTGCCATCTCGGCTCACTGCAGCCTCAAACTCCCAGGCTCAAGCAATCCTCCCACCTCAGCCTTCTGAGTAGCTGGGACTAGAGGCACACACCACCACACCTGGATAATGTTTGTATTTTTTGTAGAGACGAGGTTTTGCCATGTTGCCCAGGCTTGTCTTGAACTCCTGGGCTCAAGCAATCTGCCCACCTTGGCCTTCCAAAGTGCTGGGATTACAGGCCTGAGCCACCACGCCTGGCCTACTGTAGAACTGTTGTTACATTCTTTGGAACCCTCATACTAAGTAGAGGTGGCTCAGGAACTTTACCTTGTGGGTCTCAAAAACATGTTTTTCTAGGTTTGGCTTGGAGATGCTTCCATAAACCATCAGAGATTCATGACACGTTGGGTTGAAAAGACTGTAGTGGGATAGAGTTTACGTGACCCATAACCTTGTCAGCCTTAAGTCCTCCAAGACACTGGCCATAAATGCTTGAACAAGTGAAGGCAATATATAATCCAAATAATAGCACAATGTGTTCGCACTGATCAAGCCTTGTCTGGAAGTTTTTCTACTTGATTCCTTCTGGAATGAAGGTAAGTTTATAGGCACACTGGAGCTCTTATTTAGTAAAGACCCTCCTGTTCCAGGGAGCTGGTTCAGAAGGCCAGAGATCAGTGGCATCCAATAACTCATGGATAGACCAGTTTGAGACTTCTACTGTGGCCATAGACACAAAGTTTATCTTCTTTTATTCTCATGAAGAACTGCTGGGGCTATCTCTGGGTTCTCGAAGGACTTTTTATCTGCTGTCTAGAGGGGAGAGACAAGTCATACAAAGTAAAATGCCAAGTTCTAAAAAAGAGAGTTTAGAGAAAAAACTCTTGTTGGGAAGTGGGAATCAAGGAAGGTCTCAAAGAAGACAAGTTGCTTGTACTGAATTTTAAAGTTGAGGAGGAGCTTGCATAGTGGACAAGGGAGCAGAAAGACGAGTGAGTGTTGCAGGACTACAGCCTGCATAACCAAAGATTGAGAAATCTGACATCATCTGAGTCTTAGTCAAAACATTTCACATTATACTATTAGCAATTTCAATATGTTTTGAAAGGGCCTAATACTGCAGGGCTGGGAAAGAAAGTTATTCTCTTTCCAGAAAAGGGGAAGTTTGAGCTGAGTGTTGAGGACAGGAGTTTGATAAATGGAATGCGATGGAGGAGGGCTGATGCTGCATCCACCATTCTGTGATAATGAAGGAAAGGCTGAGGACACTGCAGCAATGTTAGCAATGATGTCTTCCAGCTGCTGAACCGGCTACATTTTGTTGAGGACACTTAAGTGGAGTTTTCCGTTATTTTTATAAAGTGAATTCCTAGCTATGGAGAATTCAGTATGATAAGTGGAGTGCTAAAGGTAAGAGACTGAAATATGAAACTGGCTGACTAGAGGGGTTACAATCACAGGGTTTGAGGATCTACAACTTTTATAGGCTAGTGGTAACAGTGGAAAAATTGGTCAAATTATTATCTACTGTGTCTTGGGACCAACACTATGTAGTAACAGCATGGCTATAGTTTTAGGGAAAATGTTTGGAAAAATCTCAGGTTTTCAATGTGTGTTACCTATTACTTGCGGTTGAAGAGATAGGAAAAGATATATAATCAAATTAAAGTTGGGGGTCATTTTATTAATATAAAGTAAAATAGACTTCAAAACAAAAAAAAAATTACCAGAAAGTTTTATTTCCTTTTTTTTTTTTTTTTTGAGACGGAGTTTTTTGCTCTGTCACCCAGGCTGGAGTGCAGTGGCACTATCTCGGCTCACTGCAAGCTCTGCCTCCCAAGTTCATGCCATTCTCCTGCCTCAGCCTCCCAAGAAGCTGGGACTACAGGTGCCTGCCACCATGCCCGGCTAATTTTTTGTATTTGTAGTAGAGACGGGGTTTCATCGTGTTAGCCAGGATGGTCTCGATCTCCTGACCTTGTGATCTGCCCACCTTGGCCTCCCAAAGTGCTGGGATTACAGGCGTGAGCCACCGTGCCCGGCCTGAAAGTTTTATTTCTTGTTGATGTACAGTTTAATGCACCAAGAAAATGTAGCATTTTAACAACTCTAAACTTAACACTGTCTAATACAAGTTTAGAATACTTGTATTTAAATACAAGTTTACTTATTTACTTATTTTCTGAAATGGAGACTCATTCTATTCCCCAGGCTAGAGTGCAGTGGTGTGATCTCGACTAACTGCAATGTCTGTCTCCTGGGTTCAAGCAATTCTCATGCCTCAGCCTCCTGAGTAGCTGGGATTATAGGCACCTGCCACTACGCCTGGCTAATTTTTCTATTTTTAGTACAGAATGGGTTTTGCCATGTTGGCCGGGCTGGTCTTGAACTCCTGACTTCAAATGATCCACCCGCCTCGGCCTCCCAAAGTGCTGGGATTATAGGCGTGAGACACCATTCCTGGGCAAATACAACTTTAGTCTTCAAAATATGTAAAGCAAAAAGTGAAGGAAGTAACTAGGTGAAAAGAGAAATTAGAGGACATATGGATCGGGCTGGCAACAACTCATCTCAGTGACCAATCTTTTAAAAAATTATTTAATTATTTATTATTTTAGAGACAGAATCTTATTCTGTCACCCAAGCTGGAGTGAAGTGGTGCTACCATAGCTCACTGCAACCTAGAACTCCTGGGCTTAAGTGATCCTCCTGCCTCAGCCTCCTGAGTAGCTAGGACTACAGGCAGGTACCTCCATGCTAGGCTAATTTAAAAATTTTTTTGTAGGCCGGGCGCGGTGGCTCACGCTTGTAATCCCAGCACTTTGGGAGGCCGAGGCGGGCGGATCACGAGGTCAGGAGATCGAGACCATCCTGGTTAACACGGTGAAACCCCATCTCTACTAAAAATACAAAAAAATTAGCCGGGCGTGGTGGCGGGCGCCTGTAGTCCCAGCTACTCAGAGAGGCTGAGGCAGGAGAATGGCGTGAACCCGGCAGACGGAGCTTGCAGTGAGCCGAGATTGCGCCACTGCCCTCCAGCCTGGGCAACAGAGCGAGACTCTGTCTCAAAAAAAAAAAAAAAAAAAAATTTTTTTTTGTAGAGGCAGGGTGTTGTAATGTTGTCCAGGCTGGTCTTGAACTCCTGGCCTCAAGTGATCCTCTTGCTTTGGCTTCCCAAAGAGCTGAGATTACAGGCATGAGACACTGTGCCTGGCCTAAAATTTTTTTTAATTGGTACATATTAATTGTAAATATTTATGAGGTACATGTGATATTTTGAGGCATACATACAGGTGTATTGGTCAAATAAGGTTATTTAGGATATCCATCAACTCAGACATTTATAATTTCTTTGTGTTGGGAATATTTCAAATCTTCCCTTCCAGCTATTTCAAAATATACAGTAAATTATGGTCAAGTAAAGTTACCCTACCAGGTTATTGAACACTAGAACTTACTCCTTCTGTCTAATTGTATTTTTGTACCCATTAACCAACTTTTCTTTCTCCTGATCCTCTTCTTCCCAGCCTCTGGTAACTATCATTCTACTCTCTACCTCCATGAGATCAACTTTTTTAGCTTTCACGTATGAGACAGAACATTTGATATTTCTCTTTCTGTGCCTGGCTTATTTCACATAAAATAATGACCTACAGTTCCATCATGTTGCTGCAAATGACAGGATTTCATTTTTTTTTACAGTTGAACAATATTGTGTACATATACCATATTTTTCTTTATTCATTTGTCTATTGATGAACACTTAGGTTGATTCCAAATCTTGGCTATTGTGAATAACGCTACAATAAACATGCAAGTATAGGTATAATTTTGATATGCTGATTTCTTTTCCTTTGGATAAATACCCAGTAAAGGGATTGCTGGATCCTATGGTAGTCCTATTTTTAGTTTTTTGAGAAACTTCCATACTGTTTTTCATAATGACTATACTAATGTACTTTCCCACCAACAGTGTATAAAAGTTCCTCTGTTCTCTGCATCCTTCCCAGCATTTGTTATTTTTAGTCTTTTTAATGATAGCCAGTCTAACAGGGGTAAGATGGTATGCCATGGTTTACATTTTTTCATATACCTCTTGGCCACTTGTATGTCTTCTTTTGAGAAATGTCTATTCATGTCTTTTGCCTGCCCACTTTTCAATGGGATTATGTGGATTTTTACTGTTGGGTTGAGTTCCTTATATTTTCTTGTTATATCACTTGTTATATATTTCTTGTTATATCACTTGTTAGATGAATAGTTTGCAAGTATTTTCCCTCATTCTACAGGCTGTCTCTTCAATTTGTTGATTGTTTCCTTGGCAGTGCAGAATCTTTTCAGTTGAATCTAGTCCTATTTGTCTATTTTTGGTTTTGTTGCCTGTGCTTTTGAAGTCTTAGCTATAAAATCTTTGCCTGGACCAATGTCCTGAAGCATTTCCCTATGTTTTCTTCTAGTAGTTTCATAGTTTCAGTTTCAGGTCTTACTTTTAAGTCTTTAATCCACAAGTTAGTTTTTGTATATGGTGAGAGACAGAAGTCTAATTTCTTTTTTATTTTTATTTTTTTATTTTTATTTATTTTATTTTATTATTATTATACTTTAAGTTTGAGGGTACATGTGCACAATGTGCAGGTTTGTTACATATGTATACATGTGCCATGTTGGTGTGCTGCACCCATTAACTCGTCATTTAGCATTAGGTATATCTCCTAATGCTGTCCCTCCCCCCTCCCGCCACCCCACAACAGTCCCCGGTGTGTGATGTTCCCCTTCCTGTGTCCATGTGTTCTCATTGTTCAATTCCCACCTATGAGTGAGAACATGTGGTGTTTGGTTTTTTGTCCTTGCGATAGTTTACTGAGAATGATGGTTTTCAGTTTCATCCATGTCCCTACAAAGGACATGAACTCATCATTTTTTATGACTGCATAGTATTCCATGGTGTATATGTGCCACATTTTCTTAATCCAGTCTATCGTTGTTGGACATTTGGGTTGGTTCCAACTCTTTGCTATTGTGAATAGTGCCGCAATAAACATACCTGTGTATGTGTCTTTATAGCAGCATGATTTATAGTCCTTTGGGTATATACCCAGTAATGGGATGGCTGGGTCAAATGGTATTTCTAGTTCTAGATCCCTGAGGAATCGCCACACTGACTTCCACAATGGTTGAACTAGTTTACAGTCCCATCAACAGTGTAAAAGTGTTCCTATTTCTCCACATCCTCTCCAGCACCTGTTGTTTCCTGACTTTTTAATGATGGCCATTCTAACTGGTGTGAGATGGTATCTCACTGTGGTTTTGATTTGCATTTCTCTGATGGCCAGTGATGATGAGCATTTTTTCATGTGTTTTTTGGCTGCATAAATGTCTTCTTTTGAGAAGTGTCTGTTCATATCCTTTGCCCACTTTTTGATGGGGTTGTTTGTTTTTTTCTTGTAAATTTGTTTGAATTCATTGTAGATTCTGGATATTAGCCTTTTGTCAGATGAGTAGGTTGTGAAAATTTTCTCCCATTTTGTAGGTTGCCTGTTCACTCTGATGGTAGTTTCTTTTGCTGTGCAGAAGCTCTTTAGTTTAATGAGATCCCGTTTGTCAATTTTGGCTTTTGTTGCCATTGCTTTTGGTGTTTTAGACATGAAGTCCTTGCCCATGCCTATGTCCTGAATGGTATTGCCTGGGTTTTCTTCTAGGGTTTTTATGGTTTTAGGTCTAACATTTAAGTCTTTAATCCATCTTGAATTAATTTTCGTATAAGGTGTAAGGAAGGGATCCAGTTTCAGCTCTCTCCATATGGCTAGCCAGTTTTCCCAGCACCATTTATTAAATAGGGAATCCTTTCCCCATTGCTTGTTTTTGTCAGGTTTGTCAAAGATCAGATAGTTGTAGATATGTGGCATTATTTCGGAGGGCTCTGTTCTGTTCCATTGATCTATGTCTCTGTTTTGGTACCAGTACCATGCTGTTTTGGTTACTATAGCCTTGTAGAATTGTTTGAAGTCAGGTAGCGTGATGCCTCCAGCCTTGTTCTTTTGGCTTAGGATTGACTTCGCAATGCGGGCTCTTTTTTGGTTCCATATGAACTTTAAAGTAGTTTTTTCCAATTCTGTGAAGAAAGTCATTGGTAGCTTGATGGGGATGGCATTGAATCTATAAATTACCTTGGGCAGTATGGCCATTTTCACAATATTGATTCTTCCAACCCATGAGCGTGGAATGTTCTTCCATTTGTTTGTATCCTCTTTTATTTCATTGAGCAGTGGTTTGTAGTTCTCCTTGAAGAGGTCCTTCACGTCCCTTGTAAGTTAGATTCCTAGGTATTTTATTATCTTTGAAGCAATTGTGAATAGGAGTTCACTCATGATTTGGGTGTTTGTCTGTTATTGGTGTATAAGAATGCTTGTGATTTTTGTACATTGATTTTGTATCCTGAGACTTTGCTGAAGTTGCTTATCAGCTTAAGGAGATTTTGGGCTGAGACAATGGGGTTTTCTAGATATACAATCATGTCATCTGCAAACAGGGACAATTTGATTTCCTCTTTTCCTAATTGAATACCCTTTATTTCCTTCTCCTGCCTGATTGCCCTGGCCAGAACTTCCAACACTATGTTGAATAGGAGCGGTGAGAGAGGGCATCCCTGTCTTGTGCCAGTTTTCAAAGGGAATGCTTCCAGTTTTTGTCCATTCAGTATGATATTGGCTGTGGGTTTGTCATAGATAGCTCTTATTATTTTGAGATACGTCCCATCAATACCTCATTTATTGAGAGTTTTTAGCATGAAGTGTTGTTGAATTTTGTCAAAGGCCTTTTCTGCATCTATTGAGATAATCATGTGGTTTTTGTCTTTGGTTCTGTTTATATGCTGGATTTCGTTTATTGATTTTTGTATGTTGAACCAGCCTTGCATACCAGGGATGAAGCCCACTTGATCATGGTGGATAAGCTTTTTGATGTGTTGCTGGATTCGGTTTGCCAGTATTTTATTGACGATTTTTGCATCAATGTTCATCAAGGATATTGGTCTAAAATTCTCTTTTTTTGGTTGTGTCTCTGCCATGTTTGGTGTCAGGGTGATGCTGGCCTCATAAAATGAGTTAGGGAGGATTCCCTCTTTTTCTATTGATTGGAATAGTTTCAGAAGGAATGGTACCAGTTCCTCCTTGTACCTCTGGTAGAATTTGGCTGTGAATCCATCAGGTCCTGGACTCTTTTTGGTTGGTAAGCTATTGATTATTGCCACAATTTCAGAGCCTGTTATTGGTCTATTCAGAGATTCAACTTCTTCCTGGTTTAGTCTTGGGAGGGTGTATGTGTCGAGGAATTTATCCATTTCTTCTAGATTTTCTAGTTTATTTGCATAGAGGTGTTTGTAGCATTCTATGATGGTAGATTGTATTTCTGTGGGATCGGTGGTGATATCCCCTTTTTCATTTTTTATAGCGTGTATTTGATTCTTCTCTCTTTTCTTCTTTATTAGTCTTGCTAGTGGTCTATCAATTTTGTTGATCTTTTAAAAAAACAAGCTCCTGGATTCACTAATTTTTGAAGGGTTTTTGTTTCTCTATTTCCTTCAGTTCTGCTCTGATTTTAGTTATTTCTTGCCTTCTGCTAGCTTTTGAATGTGTTTGCTCCTGCTTTTCTAGTTCTTTTAATTGTGATGTTAGGGTGTCAATTTTGGATCTTTCCTGCTTTCTCTTGTGGGCATTTAGTGCTATAAATTTCCCTCTACACACTGCTTTGAATGTGTCCCAGAGATTCTGGTATGTTGTGTCTTTGTTCTCCTTGGTTTCAAAGAACATCTTTATTTCTGCTTTCATTTTGTTATGTACCCAGTAGTCATTCAGGAGCAGGTTGTTCAGTTTCCAAGTAGTTAAGCGGTTTTGAGTGAGTTTCTTAATCCTGAGTTCTAGTTTGATTGCACTGTGGTCTGAGAGACAGTTTGTTATAATTTCTGTTCTTATACATTTGCTGAGGAGAGCTTTACTTCCAACTATGTGGTCAATTTTGGAATAGGTGTGGTGTGGTGCTGAAAAAAATGTATATTCTGTTGATTTGAGGTGGAGAGTTCTGTAGATGTCTATTAGGTCTGCTTGGTGCAGAGCTGAGTTCAATTCCTGGGTATCCTTGTTAACTTTCTGTCTCGCTGATCTGTCTAATGTTGACAGTGGGGTGTTAAAGTCTCCCATTATTATTGTGTGGGAGTCTAAGTCTCTTTGTAGGTCACTCAGGACTTGCTTTATGAATCTGGGTGCTCCTGTATTGGGCGCATATATATTTAGGATAGTTAGCTCTTCTTGTTGAATTGATCCCTTTACCATTATGTAATGGCCTTCTTTGTCTCTTTTGATCTTTGTTGGTTTAAAGTCTGTTTTATCAGAGACTAGGATTGCAACCCCTGCCTTTTTTTGTTTTCCATTTGCTTGGTAGATCTTCCTCCATCCTTTTATTTTGAGTCTATGTGTGTCTCTGCACGTGAGATGGGTTTCCTGAATACAGCACACTGATGGGTCTTGACTCTTTATCCAATTTGCCAGTCTGTGTCTTTTAATTGGAGTGTTTAGCCCATTTACATTTAAGGTTAATATTGTTATGTGTGAATTTGATCCTGTCATTATGATGTTAGCTGGTTATTTTGCTCGTTAGTTGATGTAGTTTCTTCCTAGCCTTGATGGTCTTTACAATTTGGCATGTTTTTGCAGTGGCTAGTACCCAGTTGTTCCTTTCCATGTTTAGTGCTTCCTTCAGGAGCTCTTTTAGGGCAGGCCTGGTGGTGACAAAATCTCTCAGCATTTACTTGTCTGTAAAGTATTTTATTTCTCCTTCATTTATGAAGTTTAGTTTGGCTGGATATGATGAGATTCTGGGTTGAAAATTCTTTTCTTTAAGAATGTTGAATATTGGCCCCTACTCTCTTCTGGCTTGTAGAGTTTCTGCCAAGAGATCCGCTGTTAGTCTGATGGGCTTCCCTTTGTGGGTAACCTGACCTTTCTCTCTGGCTGCCCTTAACATTTTTTCCTTCATTGCAACTTTAGTTAATCTGACAATTATGTGTCTTGGAGTTGCTCTTCTCGAGGAGTATCTTTGTGGTGTTCTCTGTATTTCCTGAATCTGAATGTTGGCCTGCCTTGCTAGATTGGGGAAGTTCTCCTGGATAATATCCTGCAGAGTGTTTTCCAACTTGATTCCATGCTCCCTGTCACTTTCAGGTGCACCAATCAGACGTAGATTTGGTCTTTTCACATAGTCCCATATTTCTTGGAGGCTTTGTTCATTTCTTTTTATTCTTTTTTCTCTAAACTTCTCTTCTTGCTTTAGTTCATTCATTTCATCTTCCATCACTGATACCCTTTCTTCCAGTTGATCGCATCGGCTCCTGAGGCTTCTGCATTCTTTACGTAGTTCTCGAGCCTTGGCTTTCAGCTCTATCAGCTCCTTTAAGCCCTTCTCTTCATTGGTTATTCTAGTTAGCCATTCGTCTAATTTTTTTTCAATGTTTTTAACTCCTTTGCCATTGGTTTGAATTTCCTCCTGTAGCTCGGAGTAGTTTGATTGTCTGAGGCCTTCTTCTCTTAGCTCGTCAAAGTCATTCTCCGTCCAGCTTTGTTCCGTTGCTGGTGAGGAACTGCGTTCCTTTGGAGGAGGAGAGATGGCTGCTTTGTTTACCTAAGCAAGCCTGGGCAATGGCAGGCGCCCCTCCCCCAGCCTCGCTGCTGCCTTGCAGTTTGATCTCAGACTGCCGTGCTAGCAATCAGTGATACTCCATGGGTGTAGGACCCTCTGAGCCAGGTGTGGGATATAATCTCCTGGTGTGCCATTTTTTAAGGCCGTTGGAAAAGTGCAGTATTAGGGTGGGAGTGACCCGATTTTCCAGGTGCCGTCTGTCACCCCTTTCTTTGACTAGGAAAGGGAACCGTTCACCCCTTGCACTTCCCGAGTGAGGCAGTGCCTTGCCCTGCTTTGGCTTGCACAATGCGCTGCACCCACTGTCCTGCACCCTGTCTGGCACTCCCTAGTGAGATGAACCCAGTACCTCAGATGGAAATGCAGAAATCACCCGTCTTCTGCGTCGCTCATGCGGGGAGCTGTAGACCGGAGCTGTTCGTATTTGGCCATCTTGGCTCCACCTCCTAGAAGTCTAATTTCATTCTTCTGCATATGGTTATACAGTTTTCCCAGTATATCATTTGTTGAAGAGACTGTCCTTTATCAATATATATTCTTGGCACCTTTGTCAAAAATCAGTTGGCTCTAAATATGTAGGTTTGTTTCTGGGTTCTCTATTCTCTTTCGTTGGTCTATATGTCTGTTTTTATACCAATACCATGCTGTTTTGGTTACCATAGCTTTGTAGTATGTTTTGAAGTCAGGTAGCATGATGCTTTCACCTTTGTTCTTTTTATTCAGTATTGCTTTGGCTATTCAGGGTTTTTTGTGGGTCCATATAAATTTTAGGATTGTTTTTCTATTTACATAAAGAATGACAATGGCATTTTGACAGGTATTGCATTGACTCTGTAGATTGCTTTGGGTAGTGTGGTCATTTTAACAATATTAATTAATCCATTAGCATGGGATGTCTTTCCATTTGTTTGTGTTCTCTTCAATGTCTTTTGTCAGTGTTTTGTAGTTTTCCTTGGGGAGTTCTTTCTCCTCCTTGGTTAAATTTATTACTAGGTATTTTATGTGTTTTTGGTAGCTATTGTAAATGAGATTCCTTTCTTGATTTCTTTTTCAGCTAGTTCTTTATTGGTGTATAGAAACTTTGTTTTTGTATGTTGATTTTGTATACTGCAACTTTACGGAATTTGTTTATCAGTTCTAAAAGCTTTTATGTTGGAGTCTAGGTGTTTCTCTTTATAAGATCATGTCCTTTGCATAGAAGGACAATTTGACTTCCTTTATTTCCAATTTGAGTGGCTTTTGTTTATTTCTCTTGTCTGATTGCTCTGGCTAGGACTTTCAGTACTATGTTGAATAAGAGTGGTGTAAGTGAGCATCCATGTCTTGTTCCAGTTCCTAGGTGAAAGGCTGTCTGTCATCTTTTCCCCATTTAGTATGATGTTAGCTGTGGGTTTTTCATAAATAGTCTTCATTAAGTTCACGTATGTTACTTCTGTGCCTAATTTGTTGAAGGTTTTTATCACCAAGGGATAACTGTAAGTCAAATCAAACCTCTTTCTTTTGTAAATTGCTCAGTCTCTGGTATGTCTTTATCGGCAGCATGAAAATGGACTAATACATGGGCCTTATGGGAATTTGCCGCCCCAATTCATTTCACCTGGGCTGTTCACAAAATTTCACTTCATGAATTCAGGACATAGCACTATCAATAAATTACTCTTCTGAAAAGACCTGCTCCTGACCCTAAATACCTACTCAAGTCTCAAGACTGATGTACAAATTTACAGGAAATACAGGGGATAAAGAACATAGTAAGTGACGCCTTTCTGTAAATGACCAAATTCAGAAAGATATTCTACAGGAAAAGTGATCCAAATTCTTCAACAAATTAATGGCACAAAAAGTTGGGGTAGGAGAAAGGAAACTGTCTAAAATTACAAAAGACTCGTAATATATTAAACTCATATAAACCAAAGGTAGTATAGGCCTTGGTTGAATTCTAATTAGTATAAAACTAGGCTTATCAGATGATATCTAATAGATGATATCTAGGCTGGGTATTATTAGATGATATTAAGGAATTATTGTTTAATTTGTTAGGTGTGATAATGGCATTGTGGATTTTAAAACAAGTTATTGGCCGGGTGCGGTAGCTCATGCCTGTAATCCTAGCACTTTGGGAGACTGAAGTGGGCAGATCATGAGCTCAAGAGATTGAGACCGTCCTGGCCGACAAGGTGAAACCCCGTCTCTACTAAAAATACAAAAATTAGCTGGGCGTGGTGGTGCGCGCCTGTAGTCCCAGCTACTCAGGAGGCTGAGGCAGGAGAATCACTTGAACTCAGGAGGTGGAGTCTGCAGTGAGCTGAGATCATGCCACTGCACTCCAGCCTGGTGACACAGCGAGACTCCATCTCAAAAAAACAAAAAACAAAAAACAAAAAAACAAAAACCAAAAAACAAAAAACGAAAAAACAAGTTATCTGTTAGATATACACACTGAATAATTATCTTTCTTGTCTTGTAGCTATCAACTGTCAAACCATTAAGACAATAAGAATCAGGCTGATCAGGATTAAGAATGACTGAGAGAAGATTGCAGAGACTTAAGACTTTAAGCTGGGTGCAGTAGCTGGTTGAGATTTTGGGAATGCCTTACTTAGAGGTCAGATGAATGCGTTTAGTGTACAATGCCTGCATGGGAAGAAGGGTATGCATGGATATTAATCAGTTCAAGGATAAGCTGTCGCCAACCATGTTTCTTGGTAAACTAAACACATTTTTAACCCAACACACATTTCTTTTTTTCTTTTTCTTTTTTTTGAGATGGAGTTTCACTCTTATCACCCAGGTTGGAGTGCAATGGTGCCATCTCAACTCACTGTAAGCTCTGCCTCCTGGATTCAAGCAATTCTCCTGCCTCAGCCACCCCAGTAGCTGGAATTACAGGCATAAGCCACCACTCCCGGCCGATTTTTGTATTTTTAGTGGAGACGGGGTTTCACCATGTTGGCCAGGCTGGTCACGTACTCCTGACCTCAGGTGACCCACCTGCCTTGGCCTCCCAAAGTGCTGGGATTACAGGCATGAGCCACCGTGCCCTGCCCCAACACACATTTCTAACCCTCTCCTTGACAATTGCCATCATGGAGCCTGGAAAACTAAGTACTGGATTGGCTTTCCCAGTTTTCTTTATACCAAGGGGTGGCCATGTGAGACATAAATGAAAATCTTTTTGCAGAGAGGCCTCTAGGAAAATTCTTTGATAAAAGAAACAAATGATGTTGGTGGCCCTCCTTTTTCCTTTCTTGAATTTGGATATGATTTCTGGAGCTGTAACAGCTCTTGCAACCATGAGGAAAATGCTCTAAACCGATGTGAGCAACTACCTACCCCCACTCTTCTTTAGTGCAATAAAAAATAAAATTTATGTTTAATTAAGCCACTGTTAGTTGAATTATTCTGTTATTTTCAGAAGAAATCATTCCTAACATATACATCACAGCAAAATGCTGGCAAATCCTATCTCATAAACTTTCATGAGGATTGAATAAATAAAATGCCTAACACTTGCCTAGGCAATTTACATGTTCCTCTGTCCACCCTACTTCCTAGATCAATTTAGCTACACATTGGGAGGAAGTTATAGTTTGATTATACCTGTTTATTAAAGCAGAGGTGAGTACCATATACAGTATTTTAATTTGCAAAGCTGTCAGTTTTATGTAAGGTTAGGATAACATTTTCTAGTTTGTTCCATACTCTTATTCGTCATGCTGAATATTTTTGTTGACTTCTTTGGCCAGAAGAGTTTACTGCTCCAGCATCTTCCTGGAAGAGTCCACAATTGGGCTACATCTATTTTAACCATTTCCCTCTAGATTTTTAAATTGTACTTGCCTACACAGACATTCCCCTGCCACTTTTCTGTGAGCTTGCAGAGCCTGGCATTTTCTTCTATTTTTCTTTGTTAGTTTAGTTGCTGCCTAAAAGCAAGACTAGGCTCTCATAGAGGTAGAATGGGGCTGGGCGTGGTGGCTCACGTCTGTAATCCCAGCACTTTGGGAGGCTGAGGCGGGCAAATCACGAGGTCAGGAGATCGAGACCAGCCTGGCCAACATGGTGAAACCCCATCTCTACTAAAAATACAAAAAAAAAAAAAAAAAAAAATAGCCAGGCGTGGTGGCTTGTGCCTGTAATCCCAGCTACTTAGGAGGCTGAGGCAGGAGAATTGCTTGAACCTAGGAGGCAAAGGTTGCAGTGAGTCGAGATCCAGTCACCGCACTCCAGCCTTGGAGACAGAGCAAGACTCCATCTGGGAGGTGTCGGGGGGAAGAGGTAAAATGGACAGCAGCAAACCACAGGTGTGATAGGAGAGAATACTGAGCTGAGATCAGTCTCCTAAAATATGAGTCTGATTGCAGGATCACTCATTTATCTGACTGTCGAGAACGCCTCTGAACAGGAGGAAGACTTTGGGGAGAGGGTGGGGTTTGTTGAAAGGGCACCGAGAAGGGAAGGGGGTGGTACCCAAACAATTTGTTTACATGTTTTTTGGACCTGAAATACGTAGAAAAGTACTTTGAAACTAAAGTACTGTACTGAAGTTTAACTATCTTTCTTATTGTTTGCATATTCTCCTTCCCAGATACTTTACAGAGGGCGCTAAAGCTGATCCCCTGGGAGCTTCAGAGTTTAATGACTTCGCCTGACGATTTCCTATTCTTTTCCACAATGTGCTAAGTCAAATTATGGCCAAATTACCAATCGCATGGTAATTCAGCTTCTAAATATATTTTGCAGAGTGTTTCCAAAAGTTAAAAAAAAAAATTTTACCTAAATTGTTTTTACTTGCTTCACCTTAAATCAGTTATTCGGTTCCTTTGAGGAACATGTTGCCTTAGCAACCCCCAAAGTGAACCCAGATACCCAGGACTACTGATTGTTACATCAGAGTTTTTGAAAACGCCAATACTGGAAACAGGCCGACAGTTAAGGAGAGGCGGGCCTCAAACTAAAGCAGAACCTTCTCAAAACCACTTACATTTCAAGAGATGGATTAAGCGAAAAGAGCTGTACAAGGAAATAAGACATTTTCTATGCGCCTGTTATATGCAAGGCACTGCACTCCCTTGTCACTTGTTAATTTACAAGAAGACTTGCCGGTCCAGGGGAACAGGGACAAGGTTTGGGGAAGGTGGCAAACAGCACTCCACCTGCCGCGGGGCTGCGCTTGCGGAGACCGGGGTTCTGATGCCTGGCGCCGGCTGCCAGTAGCGGCGCGCGTCCTGCGCAGTTTCCGCGCGCGTCCTCCTCGGGCTTCAGGCCGGGCCAATCAGCAGGCGGGCGGGAGGGGGCGCGGCGCCGGGAGGGAGCGGGGCTGGGTCGGGCTTCGCCGTCGGCGGGCCAGCTGGGAGGGTGCCTTTGGCTTCCCCACCCGCCATGGAGCAGCTGACGTTGCCTCCCGGCGGCGCGGCGGCGGTGGACGAGTACTTGGAGTACCGGAGGTGAGGCTGTGGCTCCGGGCCTGCTCCCCGCCGCTCCGAGGGGCCAGGATCCCTGGGCTGGGGGCGCGGGCAGGGGCCGGGCGGGCGTCCGCGGGGGTTCCGGGAATCTGTGCCTGGGCTGTTGGGGGAGGCCTAGATGAATTCCAGTTTAGTCTTTGCCTAATTAAATATTGTAGGGCCACGCAGTTCTACGCAATGATGAGTCTTCCGATAACATTTAAGATGTCCCTCTGCTCCCTTCCAAGAAGGATGACTAACTAGATTGATACAGAGGTCCAGCTGTTCCTTAAATGGCCATTGAAAACATGCACATTGAGTACTTGGGGCTATAGAAGTTAGCATACATCAAATTAACCCAGTAATAGAGTCAAACGTGAACTTGAACGCGCTCCCCACCCCGAGGTGCTGGTTTTAGGAGAAAGACACCGACTGGTGTTTGGTGTTCTAGAGAAACCCCTTCCGAAACTGGAAACGTAGCCGCTCCTTTGGCCTGAGGACACGGTTCATTGTCTTGGGTTCTGAGCTAGGCTGGTGCACCTGCAGCGACGCCCTCTTTTTCCGCTTCCTGGGGTTTTTGATCGTCCGGAATCTGGGCGGATGGGAAGTCCTGGAGAGGACCGCCTGAGGACGCGGAGTTGGGGCGGGAGGACGTGTGTGTACAAGCAGAGGGGAGACGCTCCAAGCTCGGCCAGGGAGGCCGGAGCGAGCGACAGGGCCTCCTCTGCGGCATCGTGGGCGGCCCAGGTGACCCAGAGGTGTGCACGCAGACGGCCCCCCAGCTGACTGCTCTCCCCTGCCCTGACTGCCCCGTTGGTGTAGTTTTGGGTAACCCTTAGAACTGCCTGGAGATTCTGAACCAGAAGAATAAGGGCTAGGAGCTTGATGGGGTCAGTTCCCACGCCCGGTTCAGGGTCAGAACAACCACCATCCCGTCCTCGCCCAGAGCAGAGCCGGCTCCTTGAGCCTCCAGTTCTCCAGAGCTTTTGCCTGGGAGCAAGTTGCTGGAGCTGGTGTTGACTGATAACTTGGATATTTAGATATGTGAATTGTGGGCCTCCAGTTGACTCTTGCCTAGCTCCGAACATGTTAGGGCAGACCTGGTGAGAAATTATGTAGTTATTTATTTTATTGAGACAGGGTGTGACTCTTGCCCAGGCTGGAGTGCAGTGGCGCGACCTCGGCTCACCGCAATCTCCGCCTCCTGGGTTCAAGTGATTCTCCTGCCTCAGCCACCCGAGTAGCTGGGACTACAGGCGCCCAGGTAATTTTCGTATTTTCTGTAGAGACGGGATTTCACCATGTTGCCCAGGCTGTTCTTGAACTCCTGGGCTCAAGCTGTCCACCCGCCTCGGCCTCCTAACGTGTTGGGATTACAGGCCTGGGCCACCGCGCCCGGCTGGGAAATTATTTTTGCAATCGTAAATGACTTGAAACACTTCCCTCTGAAAGAGATTATCAGGTCCTCTACTGACATCAGAATTTTAGAAAAGTGGGGAAAACAGGACTTGAGTGCCTAGACATGAAAAGGTGGGCTGGGAAGGTGAGGTGGGAAGATGAGTCAAAATATGAGTTTAGAAGGAGACAAACTTTCCTTCCTAAGAGTTTTCCTGGATTTGGTCTTGCCTAGGTACTTCGGTGGGAGTCAGTTGGGAGGGGAAGCATGCAGCCCTGTTACTCACACTGTGGGAGGCCCTGACCAGTGTCCTGGCATCACCTGTTAGCTTGTTAGAAAAGCAGAATCTCAGGCCCACTCCAGACCTATTATTATTATTATTATTATTATTATTATTATTATTTAGAGTCTCACTGTGTCACCCAGGCTGGAGTGCAGTGGCACTGTAATGGCTGACTGCAACCTTGACCTCCCGAGCTGAAGCGACTCTCTCTTCTCAGCCTCCTAACTAGCTAGGACTGCAGGCATGCATCACCACATCCAGCTAATTTTAAAATTTTTTATAGAGATGGGATCTCACTAGGATGCCCAGGCTCATCTTGAGATCCTGGTCTCAAGCAATCCTCCCACCTCAGCCTCACAAAGTGCTGGGATTACAGGTGTGAGCCACCACACCTGGCCTTATCGTGTGTGTGTGTGTGTGTGTGTGTGTGTGTGTGTGTGTGTGTGTATATATGTATTTTTTTTTAGATAGAGACTTGCTCTGCTGCCTAGGCTGGAGTGCAGTGGCGCTATCTCAGCTCACTGTGACCTCTGCCTCTGCGGTTCAAGCAATTCTCAGTGCCTCAGTTTCCAGAGTAGTTGGGATTATAGGCGCCCACCACCATGCCCCACTAATTTTTGTATTATTGGTAGAGACGGGGTTTTGCTATATTGGCCAGGCTGGGCTCGAACTCCTGACCTCAAGTGATCTGCCTGCTTCGGCCTCCCAGAATGCTGGGATTACAGGCATGAGCCACTGCGTTGTGAGTCTTAATCGGCGTTTGGGCAAGATCCCCTGGGGATTCTGTAAGTACAATAAAATTTGAGTTGCACTGGTTTAGAACTTAAATACCAGTGACATCTTACTTTTAAAAGATCTTTTAAAAATCCATATTTATCTTAAGATCTTAATACCTGTTGGTATTCTTGATAGCTACAAGAAAGTGAAATGGCCCAAAATTTATCTCAGAATTAAATGCCCTTTGTTTCTTTACTATTATGTATCTAGATTGTTCTGTAAAGAAGACGGTTTTGATTATTTCATAGCTTACAAATTTTTTTCTTTTTTTCTAATGGCAAGTACATAGACCAATGATTTTTATTTTCTACCTCAGCTAAAGGCTTCAAAGTATGGAAAAAACCATGTATTGCATAAAAAAGTACGTAGTATTCTACAAACATCACTTTTCGTGACTTTTCAAGGGGAGTATTTTCAGGGAGAAATGTCTTCAGTTTTGGAAAAACTTCTTTTAATTGTGCTTTCTTTTCCTCCAGGGAGGCCAACTCTTAATTTCCTTTCATAGAAATGGTGGGGGCTTAATGTTTTCCCATAATATTTTGGGTTCTTAGTTCTGAAATTAAACAATGATAAACTTGATTACCTAACACACAAATGTGGTTTGAGCTTGTGCTGAACCAAGTGCGTATTTAGGTTCTGCGTTAGTTTAAACCCTTGGCCAGGGTTTGGAGACAGGTATGGAAATTAGTCATGTTGGCTTCTGCTTTGATATTTTTTGTACTTTCTTGGGATACATTTTCAAAGGAGGAAAATGTTAGAATTTTTAGCAGTTAAGGCTCTACCTTTAATGAGAGGAATGAGCATCTTTGCTTCAGTATCAAAGGAAAAGCTGAGATGAATATGTGGTACTCCTCTGTTGATAAACCTGGATCAGTAAAGTTGTGTTATGAATTCATTGTCTTTCCTATTTATAACCCTCTTATATAGGAAGTGGAGGGGAGAAATATTTCTCTTCTCACCCATCACTAGGTTCATGGCTGAGGCACTTATGTTTCTAGATCAAACCGAGGGTTGGGCTGCTTATTCTCGTGGCCCAGTAATGCGATTCAGATGAACTGGGAAAGAAGGGAGATTATTTCTGTAACTGGTTATAGGGAGAAGGCCTGGAAGATATCGCCAGACTAATTCAAAATTACATATGTTTATATGTATATATATGTTTATGTGTAAGTGTGCATTTATCTAAATACATAAATGATTAACTTCTAATCTATAACTAAGATCTGAGTCCTGAAGACCTTCCTTTGGAGCCTCAGTAAATTTACTTTATCTAACTGGGTCCAGGTGCTGGGGTGATTACTCTCGTCTTGTCTCCTGGTAAATCATGGAGGTCTGGGGAGTTCCTTCGGACCTCCAATAAACTTGTTTGTGGAGGTCTGGGGAGTTTCTTCAGACCCCCAATAAAACTTGTTTAGTCCTAAACGGGTCCTTTAAGAATTCCTTCGTTATCTTGTCATGCTTCAAGGCCCAGGAATGGCCTGGGCAAATGCTTGGTGGGCTTTTGTTACATTCCAGCCTTTGTATAAAGACCCTGGTTCTATCAGCTTTTAATATTTAACTTAACCACTCAGTCAATGCTGAAACAGTTGTTATGGAGACCTGGCCTGCCACATCTGTAAGAAAAGACAGATTTACAAAAGAATAGCTTACAAATTTATTTAATATTTGCAGTGGCCTGGTCATAGCTCACCCGGAAAATAAATACTCAAAGCTTAAGAGAAATATATATTTTTGTTGTAGAATTGTTGGTGAGGATGATGGAGGGAAACTTTTTACTCCTGAAGAATATGAAGAATACAAAAGAAAAGTGTTACCTCTGCGCTTACAAAACAGATTATTTGTGAGCTGGCGGTCACCAACAGGGATGGATTGTAAACTTGCGGGCCCAGAGACACTGTGTTTTTGTACACATAGGTAAGACATTTTATTGCAAAGTTTTTTGATAATTAGAAAATAAAAAGCTAAGCATATCTTATGTCTACAAATTGTAATGATTGAGAAACATTTAACAATTGTCCTTTATATAGTAGAGTAGAAATTATCACCTGGGGATGGTGGCTCACATCTATGTTATCCCAGAACTTTGGGAGGCCGAGGCAGGAGGACTGCTTGAGCCCAGGAGTTTAGTCTGCAGTGAGCTGTGATTGTGCAACTGCATTCCAGCCTGGGTGACAGAGAGTGAAACCTTGTCTCTTAAAAAACAAAAATAGGCCAGGCGCAATGGCTCGCGCCTGTAATTCCAGCACTTTGGGAGGCTGAGGTGGGTAGATCACGAGGTCAGGAGTTCGAGACCAGTCTGGCCAACATAGTGAAACCTTGTCTCTACTAAAAATACAAAAAATTAGCCGGGTGTGGTGGCACGCGCCTGTAATCCTAGCTACATGGAAGGCTGAGACAGGAGAATTACTTGAACATGGGAGGTGAGGTTGCAGTGAGCCGAGATCACGCCACTGCACACCAGCCTGGGCGACAGTGTGAGACTCTGTCTCAAAACAAAACAAAACAGAACAAAAAACCCCACAAAAATTATCTAAAGGTTTTTAAAGCTATAATTAAAAATTTTCCATCATATCCTGTTAGCGCTCATCCTGGAGTCTATCACCTTAAGCAATTCTCTTGCCATTGGTAAAAATGTTTGGTGGCCCTGTGGCTTTGTCAGGGGTCTTTCAGTTTGACTGGGGAGCAGAGTCTACCGACATCTCACATCATTGGAGAAGGTAGAGAATGGGTCATCAGATTGAGGAACTATAAGTGTTGCCTGAATTGACCCACACTGATCATGCTGTCCATCTGTAAGTATAAACATTTCTCCTCAAATATACTAATCGCCTTTTATAACTTAAGAATCTGCTGTGTTGATACCTTTCTTTAAACAAACAAGCACACTGCTTTGCATTACAAATGGTCATGTTCCAAGAAAAGTGCCTAAAGGAAAGGAAATAAGCGAGGCTGCAGTTTTTGACTTGAGTTGTCTGTATCTGAAGTTTGCGTTTTGCTGTGTGTATGCTCTACTTTAAATTTTGCTACCGTCTCACAGTTGTAAAGTTCAGAATACCTAAGCTGCTTCACAGGAAAGTCTCTGAACCTGTTCCATGTTTTCAGGCAGCAACTTTAACTTTCGGTTCCAAGAGGAACCACCCTATTCTGATAGCAATTTCTGGGGCTCTTTCACAGAGATTCTTTGTATAGTTGCTATTTACAGAGTTGCAGTTTGCCAAAGTTTGTTAGGCAGTTGCTAGGATGAGTAATGTTGTATATAGATTGACTATAAATTTATTTAGCAACCCCAACTAAAAACACTGAGGAGGAATGGAGGATAAGGGATGTGTTGATATCTTTCAGAATTAAAGAGGGGTTTGGTAAGTTTGTGATAGTTTTATAATTTATTGTTACACAAATTTAGTGCCACTTTCTAATCTCTGTATAACTTACACAGCATGGACTTGAACGTCAGAATTGATCCAACTCAATTTTTTTTTTTTTCGAGACAGGGTCTTACTCTGTCTCTCAGATTGGAGTGCAGTGGCATGATCTTGGCTCATTGTAGCCTTGACCTCCTGGGCTCAAGCGATCCTTCGACCTCAGCCTCCCACGTAGCTAGGACCACAGGCGTGTGCCACCACATCCAGCTAATTTTTGTATTTTTTTGTAGAGAAGCAGTTTGGCTTTGTTGCCCAGACTGGTCTGGAACTCCTGGGCTCAAGTTATCTGTCTACCTTGGGCTTTCCAAAGTACCCAGATTACACATGTGTGCCACCATGCTTAGTTGACCCAACTCAACTTTGATGGAGAAGTTATTATATTTAGTACTGATCCACTCAATGAGATTTATTCCAAACTTTTCCCCCCACTATAAAAGTGATATATGATTATTAAGGAAAGTGGGGGATATATAGAAACATAGAATATATTCTATATATAATATATAGAAGCAGCTCACTACCCAAAGCCAGCTGCTAGTTTTTTTTTTTTTTTACAATATCTGTATGACTTTTTCTTTTTTCTTCTTTCTTTCCTTCCTTCCTTCCTTCCTTCCTTCCTTCCTTCCTTCCTTCCTTCCTTCCTTCCTTCTTTCTTTCTCTTTCTTTCTCTTTCTTTTTTTTGAGATGGAGTTTCACTCTTGTTGCCCACGCTGGAGTGGAATGGCGTGATCTCAGCTCACTACAACCTCTGCCTCGTGAGTTCAAGCGATTCTCCTGCCTCAGCCTCCCGAGTAGCTGGGATTACAGGCATGCACCACCATGCCCGGCTAATTTTGTATTTTTAGCAGAGACTGGGTTTCTCCATGTTGGTCAGGCTGGTCTCGAACTCCCAGCCTCAGGTGATCCACCTGCCTTGGCCTCCCAAAGTGCTGGGATTACAGGCATGAGCCACTGTACCCGGCCTGACTTTTTCTTTACATGGTTCATTTAACTGTTGTTAAGTATGTGTGTGCATAAAATACTGAGCCACTTTTTAATGACAGAATCATAGAAATATGTTTTCACGTTGTTATGTGCTGATCAAAAACAAGATTTTTAATACCTGCCAGCTAGTCCAGCTAGTCCAGTGGTGTTTATCTGTGTTCTCCGGAGCTGTGAGAGAGTCTTGGGGGTGTGCCAGGTGGAAGGGCAGGTTTGGAGAAGGGGAAACTCTATTCTGTTCTTCCTCTTGCTTTAACCAATTCTGCATTTGTTTTATGTATTCTGGTTCTATAAAAGATTTTATTTGACAAAAGGTTTTCACTACTAAAAGGTTTGAAAACTGTTGTCTAGTAATTTACTTACTGGTTCTCTTATGTTTTGTGGGTGTGTGTATAATGTAGCTGATGTAAGTACAATTGCTAATATTATTGGTATGCATAAAGCTTTTTCTATATATGGAATTATTTTCTTAGGGTATATTTTCCAAAAATGAAATTTCTGGTTCAAAGAATGGACCTTTTAAAGTTTCTTGAAACATTATTAAATAGAATTTGTTCTTTTGTAACACTCTTTTTTTTTTTTTTTTGAGACAGAGCCTCGCTCTGTTGCCCAGGCTGGAGTACAGTGGTGCCATCTCAGCTTATTGCAACCTCTGCCTCCCGGGTTCAAGGGATTCTCCTGCCTCAGCCTCCCGAGTAGCTGGGACTACAGGCATGCACCACCGTGCCGGGCTAATTTTTTTATTTTTAGTAGAGACGGGGTTTCATCATGTTGCCCAGGTTGGTCTCGAACTCCTCGGCTCAAGCAGTCCACCTGCCTTGGCCTCCCAAAGTGCTGGGATTACAGGCATGTGCCACCGGCTCTTGGCCTTTTCATAACACTCTTGATAGCATTGTGTATTACATATAGTTTTAAAAAACTTTGACTCTTTGCTAAGTTAAAACGGTATCTCATTTTAATTTGCATTTCTTTTTTTTTTTTTTTTCTTTTGAGACGGAGTCTTGCTCTGTTGCCCAGGCTGGCGTGCAGTGGCATGATCTTGGCTCACTGCAAGCTCCGCCTCCCGGGTTCACGCCATTCTCCTGCCTCAGCCTCCCAAGTAGCTGGGACTACAGGTGCCCACCACCACGCTTGGCTAATTTTTTGTATTTTTAGTAGAGACAGGGTTTCACTGTGTTAGTCAGGATGGTCCTGATCTCCTGACCTCGTGATCCGCCCGCCTCGGCCTCCCAAAATGCTGGGATTACAGGCATGAGCCACCCCGCCTGGCCTTTAATTTGCATTTCTTTGATTAATATTGAGAATAATAAATTTAGTATTATTTTACTGAATATCACCTATGAGAAGAAAGTGAGTGATCTATTTAAGAAAATTACAGTACTATAAGAAGGAGCTTTGGCTTTCAAAAATATTGATTATTTTGAAGTCAAAAGTTATATTAAAATAAATTACATCAATAAACGTTTATTGAATATATTTCTATTTTAAGTAGCAAACATGCAAATACATTTAAGTAATGCACTTTGATAAAAATAACATTGGTAAAGAACTTTTTCTTTTCTTTTTTTTTTTTGAGACGGAGTTTCACTCTTGTTGCCCAGGGTGGAGTGCAATGGTGCAATCTGGGCTCACCGCAACCTCCGTCTCCTGGGTTCAAGCAATTCTCCTGCCTCAGCCTCCTGAGTAGCTGGGGTTACAGGCATGTGCCACAGTGGCCAGCTAATTTTTTATTTTTAGTAGAGACGGGGTTTCTCTATATTGGTCAGGCTGGTCTCGAACTCCCGACCTCAGGTGATCGGCCCGCCTTGGCCTCCCAAAGTGCTGGGATTACAGGTGTGAGCCACTGCGCCTGGCCTGAACTTTTTCATATCTTAGACTGTGCTTCTCTGTTAAGGAATCTGTAGAGGTAAGTGTTTTAAGGAAATTATATAATTATTCTTTGTATTGCTGTGAAACAGCTTCTTAAATAACTAAAAATAGAAATCTAAAAGAGTGAAGATTTCCTCTGACCAAAGCAACATAGGTGATACAAGTACTATATGTAGGAGAGTTTATTTTCACCTTACTATGAAGAATAATAAAGCAATAATAATTAAAAAAATCATATCTGCCTTTAATATAATAGAAATTGTAATTTTTGATAATACTTGTGTTTATATTTCTCTCTCTCTCTCCTTTTTTAGGTATAAACAACATAAAACTGACTTGGAAACGATTCCTCAGCAGCGCCCCATTGATCTGCCCTGCCAAGTGACTGGCTGCCAGTGCAGGGCTTACCTTTATGTCCCCTTGAATGGTAGCCAGCCCATTCGCTGCAGGTGCAAACACTTTGCTGATCAGCACAGTGCTGCGCCAGGCTTTACATGCAATACATGTGAGTTATATTGTTATAAACACACAAACTCAGAATGTTTATATGTCTTCCTTGAATATTTAACGTGCCTTTGTACTAGTTGTAGAGTTAATATTCAGTTATAGCGTTAATATTGAACAACTAAGGAAAATTCAATGGATAGATACTCTAAGATTTCATTTTTGTGGAAGAACTCAGAGTTAAGCTTGATAATCATAAACCCTCATCTCATGTAGTTCAGATAATTTAAGTAACAGTAATGGATTTTAAAGAATTACCAGATGTGATCTGATTCAAATTTTTGAATATGAGAGTTTAATCAACTAAATTCTATTCATATTTTTTAAAAAAGCATTTTATAAGTCAAAAAATTTTTATGGTTTGCTGGTAGATTAGCATAGCACAATCATTTTAATGCTTTGTATGCACTAACACCCTTACCTTAATACCTGTACCCAAATTCCAACCTCTACCCCTTTTGCCCTTGCACTGGATCATCCATTGATAGGTAGAGTGCTAGTCCATTAGTGTCCTTCAGGAGATAGTCAATCCAGTTGTTTTTATAGTAGTTTGAGTTGAAATCTTATGATGAAGTATGTAACAAAACATTTTTAATGACAGTGGCAGGAATAAATGTTTCATTGGCTGAATATGGAAGTAGTTGGAAAAAACTGATTTATTTATATGCCTTGGTTCTCATATATATATATATATATATATATATATATATATATATATATTTTTTTTTTTTTTTTTTTTAATGGAGTTTTGCTCTTGTCACCCAGGCTGGAGTATAGTGGTATCATCTCGGCTCACTGCAACCTCTGCCTCCAGGGTTCAAATGATTCTCCTGCCTCAGCCTCCCAAGTAGCTGAGATTATAGGCACTCACCATGACGCCCGGCTAATTTTTGTATTTTTAGTAGAGACGGGGTTTTGCCATGTTGGCCAGGCTGTTCTCAAATCCCTGACCTCAAGTGATCTGCCCGCCTCGGCCTCCCAAAGTGCTGGGATTCCAGGCGTGAGCCACCATGCCTGGCTGTTCCCATATGTGTTCGTCAGAGGTGTGAATGGGTAAAGATTTTGCTAATGGTATATTCTGGCCTCCGTTACAATATGGCTTGATCTTTTTATAGACCAACTTTGTTAAGACGTAATTCATATGTCATACAATTAACCTATTTAAAATGTGCAGTTTAATGATTTTTAATATATAATCATGAATGTTGTGTAACCACCAGCACAATACATTTCAGAACATTTTTCTCACCCCAAAAAGAAACTCCATATTCACTTGGAGTCATTCCTTACTTTTCTCTCTCCCCAGCCCTAGACAACCCATAATCTACTTTCTGTTTCTGGATTTGCCTCTTCTGGACATTTTATATAAATAGAATCATAGAATATGTGGTCTTTTGTGACTGGCTTCTTTCATTTAGCATAATGTTTTCATGATTCATCCATGTAGCCTATATCAATACTTCTTTCCTTTTTATTGCTGAACAAGATTCCACTACACCCCTTCTGTGTCTACAGGTTGGCCTTCCAATTTGGCTTTTATGGGGAGTTGATCTGTAGGAAGATTTCTACATTATCCCTTCACCTGGTCCTGGCCACCGGGCTGTCCCTGCCATGCCTGCTTATAATTCAGTTTTTGAGGAGAGGGTCTGCATTACCTGGCTCTTCAATTTCTTTTAGTCCTTGTTGTGTTTTGCAGTTTTTTTTTTTTTTTTTTCTGTGTTGTATCTGGTTACTACTTCAGCATGTTTTAGAAGTAAGAACAGTGGCTAGGAAGGAGTTCAGTGGCTGGAGGTAAGAGTTACAGGGGCCAGAGGATCTAGATTCAGCTGGCTTTTGCCAGGCTAAGTGTCTTTAGGGTAGACAACATAGTACCTTTAAGAATTTAACTCCCTTTACATCTTGATTCAGGTTCCAAGTGTTCAGGATTCCATAGCTGCTTCACTTGTGCTTGTGGTCAGCCTGCATATGCCCATGACACAGTAGTGGAAACTAAGCAAGAAAGATTGGCTCAGGGAAAACCAGTGGGACAGGATGTTCCTTATGCAGCCATGGGAGGATTAACTGGTTTCAGCTCGCTGGCGGAAGGCTACATGCGGTTAGATGACAGTGGGATTGGTAAGTGATACTATATGAAATGTGAGCCCACCGTGTTGTTTTTATGTGTGCTAACAATAGTGAAGCCTTGTAGTTGTTAAGCAATTTATAGTATTTTTCTTTCAGAAAACATTCTCTCATTTGATTTTTATTTTTTAAAAGAGGTTTTTAAGATTTTTATTTTATTTTTTATTTTTTCAGACCTATTTAGTATCCATAAAAGAGGTTTTATTGCTACTATACCATGTATTGTCATTATAGAATTTAGAAAGCACGTGGCAGAGATCATTCCCATCCCAATACTTGTACTCAAATTTGAATCCACTCTCTATTGTTTGTAATAGCTGAATAATATTTATTTTATTTGATATGATATAGTTTACCTGTTACTCTACTGTATGTAACTTATGCTATTCATTTCATTTTGGAAACAATAGGCTTATGTTCATGTGTGTATATGAACATACATGTCTATACATGTAATCACTTCTGTAGTAAAATATGTATGTATGTGTGTGCACACACATATATCTTCTTGCATACATATATGTTGTAAATAATATAGGGAAAGTTTAATAGGATCTATTCTAAACTATTAAAGGTAGATGGATCCTTCTGAGAGCTGAGTGGGACTGGGGAGCAGAATGTGTTCCCTGTCCACTTGAAACACTTGTGTGTAAGTTTTTTTTTCTTTTTTACAACAAGCATGTATTTTTTCATTTAAAAATTACATAAATACAAGTGTATATTTTCTTTTCTTTTCTTTTTTTTTTGAGATGGAGTTTTGCTCTTGTTGCCCAGGCTGGAGTGCAATGGCGCAATCTTGGCTCACCACAACCTCCGCCTCCCGGGTTCAAGCGATTCTCCTGCCTCAGCTTCCCAAGTAGCTGGGACTACAGGCATGCACCACCATGCCCAGCTAATTTTGTATTTTTAGTAGAGATGGGGTGTCTCCATGTTGGTCAGGCTGGTCTCAAACTCCCGACCTCAGGTGATCTGCCCGCCTTAGCCTCCCAAAGTGCTGGGATTACAGGCTTGAGCCACCATGCCAGGCCCATACAAGTGTATATTTTCTTGTAAAAGATTCAAACAATAGAAATTAAGTGGAAAAAAAAAAAAACAAAGTAAGTGCAAAGCACCCTTGAATACTTCTCTTTGTTTGATTCTTTCCCCGAGGGTAATTTGCTATCATCAATTAATTTTTCTCTTTAACATACAATTTTACAATTTACGTTTTAATTTTAAAAAATTATTTGTATTTATTGTTTAAGAGATAGGGTCTTGCTATGGTGGTAGGCTAGGTTTGAACTCATGGGTTCAAGCGATCCTCCAGTCTCAGCCTTCCTAGTAGCTGGGATTACAGGCATGCATCACCATACCTGGCTTTACTTTTTTTTTTAACTTAGAAAAATGTGAAGGCCTATTGTGTCAGGACACACAAGTCTACTTCATTCTTTTTAACTGCTGTATGGTATTCCACACTGTAGATAAAGCAGTTTATCTAATCATTTCCTTGTTCATGGCATTTAGATTTCCATCTTTGAATTTGTCTGACTGTATCCTTGTATGAATTTGACTCTAAGGTAGATACAGAGAAATAAAACTATTGGAGCGTGTTAACCTGTAAAATTCTAATACATTCTGCCAAAATGTCCTCCAAAAATGCTCTGCTTGTTTTTACTTCCTCTACTGATGCTTTAGCTTGCCTGTTTCCTCACATTTAGGCTAATCATTGATATTATTAAACTTGATTTTTTTGCCAGTCTGATGTGTAAAATTGTTATTGTTGTTTCAATTTGATGTCCTTGGTTATTAGTGAGATAGGGATCTTTTCATATTTATTGGCCATTTCACTTTCTGTGAACTTCCTATTCATATCCCTTGCTCATTTTTTTTTTTATCTTTTATCATTGACTTATAGGAAGTCTTTTTATATATTCTGTATATTTGTTTTTTGTTATTTATTTTGCAGACATTTTCTCCCAACCTGTCATTTGTCTCTTAACTTAATTTTTTTTTCTTTGCAGTTTAGAAATTTTGGAGACAGGCCTTTCATATTTCAGTTTTATAAATATATTCTCCTGCATTTTAATACTTTTTTATGTTTAGCTTTTTCACATATCTGTAATTTATTTTTTGTGAAAGCATGAGGTAGACGTTTCTAACTTCAGTTTTTGTCTAAATTGATGGCCAGTTATTCAAGCACCATTCTTTCCCAAATCATCTGAAACGCTACCATATTCTTTATTTTTATTTTACCTTAAGTTCTGGGATACGTGTGCAGAACATGCAGGTTTGTTACCTAGGTATACATGTGCCATGGTGATCTGCTGCACCTGTCAACCCATCATCTAGGTTTTAAGCCCTGCATGCATTAGCTATTTGTCCTAATGACCTCCCTCCACTCACCTCCCACCCTCTGACAGGCGTCTGTGTGTGATGTTGCCCTCCTTGTGTCCATGTGTTCTCATTGTTCAACTCCCACTTGTGAGTGAGAACATGCGGTGTTTAGTTTTCTGTTCCTGCGTTAGTTTGCTGAGAATGATGGCTTCCAGCTTCATCCATGTCCCTGCAAAGTACATGAACTCATTCTTTTTTATGGCTGCATAGTATTCCATGGAAACTCTACCATATTCTATCATATTCTCCATTTTGTACCATTGGCCCATTTGTCTATCCTGTGCCAATATTATATATTGATATAATATATATTTTTTATGATAGCTTCCTGGTGTGTCATGATATTTGATATGGTAAATTCCTCCTGTTTGTGATTGTTTTCAAGATTGTCTTGATATTTTTGTGCATTTTCTCTTCTAGGTAATTTTATAACTAGCTTGTTAAATTTCATAAGTAAATTCTTTTGCAGTTTTATGGGTGCATAATTGTGTTAGGCTCAAACAACAGCTAAAGAAAACCCAACTACCAGTGTCAAAAAATAATGATGATGATGATTGTGTTTGATGACTGCAGCGTTGTACTACCAGCAGTTGTTTGAGCCACATCACATATATTACTTCACTTAATCCTAACAACAACTCTATGAGTTAGATTATTATTCCTATTTTACAGATGAGGATACGCAGCACAGAGAAGTAAAATAACTTGCTCAGTGTTATTCAACTAGGAAGTAGCAGGGTGGGATTCAACCCGAAGATTTCTGTGGGCTCCCTAGTCTGCCACATTGTTGGCTATTTGTGTACAGCTACTATATTGTTTTCATTACTGCAGCTTTATAATAAATAAATTAGTTAATATTTATGACTTCATTTTATTGCTTCAGAATTCTCCCGACCTATTCTTATGTTTTAATTCTTTTGGAACTTTGGCATCATTTTGTTAAGGTATAAAAACTCTATTATTTTAATTGAGATCACTTTGAATATGTAGATGAATGTAGAAATAATTTTTTTTTTTAAAGATGGGGTTTTGCTTTGTTTCCCAGGCCGGGCTGCGGTAGTATGATTATAGCTCACTACAGCCTTGAACTCCTGGGCTCAAGCAGTCCTCCCACCCAACCTCCCGAGTAGCTGTAACTATGGACGCATGCCACTATGCCTGGCTAATATTTTACATTTTATATATTTTTTTAGAGACAAAGTCTTACTATGTTGCTCAGGTTCGTCTCAAACTCCTAAGCTCAAGTAATCCTCCCACCTCAGACTCCTGAGTAGCTGGGACTACAGGTGTGAGCCACCATGTAGAATTGATATTTTTAAATATCGTCTTTTCATTTATTTGTCATCTGTGCAGCTAAGTGGAATTCTGAAGTTGTTTTCCCAGAAGTCTTGCACAATCTTATTAAGTTTATTTCTAGGTATTTAATTTTTTTTGAGATGGAATCTTGCTCTGTCTCCCAGGCTGGAGGGCAGTGGCACGATCTTGGCTCACTGCAATCTCTGCCTCCTGGGTTCAAGTGATTCTCCTGCCTCAGCCTCCTGAGTAGCTGGAATTACAGGCGTGTGCCACCATGCCAAGCTAATTTTTGCATTTTTGGTAGAGGCGTGGTTTCACCATGTTGGCCAGGCTGGTCTCGAACTCCTGACCTCAGGTGATCTGCCTGCCTCGGCCTCCCAAAGTGCTGGGATTACAGGTGTGAGCCACTATTCCTGGTCAATTTTTTTTCATTGGTATCATACATGAGATATTTTTTCTTCCATTATATTTTCTTACTGATTATTGTTTGTAAAAAAGCAAAAGTGTTTCATTGCTTTTGTTACCATTCTTATTACTTAGAGTTTTTACTCAATTTTTAGTTTATTTTATAAAAATGTTTTTGCCTCTTCCTTTCCAATATTTATAACTCTTCTTATTTTTGACTAGCCAAAATGGCTAGTACTTCCAGAACAATGCTAAATAATGGTGGTAGCTGGCATCTTTGCCCTTTAGTGACTTCTAGTATTTTAACACTAAATATCTTCAAGGTATAGTCATGTGCCACTAAACGATGGGGATACATTCTGGAAAATGCATTGTTAGTTGATGTTTGTTATGTGAACGTCATAGAGTGTACTTACATCAACCTAGATGGTAGAGCGTACTACACACCTAGCTACATGGTATAGCCTTTTGTTCCTAGGCAACAAACTTGTTCATCATGCTGCTGTACTGAATGCTGTAGACAATTGTAACACAATGGTGAGTATTTGTATATCTAAATTTTTCTAAATATAGAAAAGGTACAGTAAAAATATGGCATAAAAAATAAAATGGGCCGTGTGCAGTGGCTCATGCCTGTAATCCCAGCATTTTGGGAGGCTGAGGCAGGCAGATCGCTTGAGCCCAGAAGTTTGAGACCAGCCTGGGCAACATGGCGAAACCCTGTCTCTACAAAAATACAAAAAATTAGCTGGGCCTGGTATTGTGTGTGTGCCTGTAATCCCAGCTACTTGGTGAGGGCTGAGGTGAGAGGATCACCTGAGCCTGGGATGTAGAGGTTGCAATGAGCTGTGATGGCACTGTTGCCCTACAGCCTGGGTGACAGAGTGAGACCTTGCCTCAAAATAAATAAATAAAATGTTACACTTTTATAGGGCAGCTCTGTTTTAATCTTATGGGGCCACCATTGTATATGCAGTCCATTGTTGACCAAAATGTCTTATGTAACACATGATTTCATAGGGATAGAAAACCTCTTCCTTTTGGTCCATGAAAGAAGGTGGGGTGAAGAAAGGTGAGAGTAAGGAGAGGAAACATAAGATGTTTTTGTTCTGATTTCAGGTATAGAGGAACCTAGGGGCCGAGGGACTCCAGATTTTTAGCCATGTAGATACCTAGACCGAGGAAACCTCTTGCTGGAATTTGGTTCTTTTTTGATGTGGAAAGAGTCCATAATTCCCAGCTCTCTGGGAGTGTGGGAAGGCAGCTGACCTGTGAGTCAGTGGGCCAGTCATGCCATCTGTCATAGCAGGGGGCAGAGCTGGAGGTGGGTCCCCTAAGCTGGGGGACTCAATAGAGGAAGTGCCAGGTATTGAGGGAGTCTATACTTACTGTGGGAGCAAGCATGAGGCTACCAGGCCCTATCAAGCTGAAAGACCAACTTACTAAATACAAGTTGAGCATTTGAGATCAGTAGCACATGCAGCCGCCAGAGGGCAGCACAAGGACCTGCGTGGGCCAGAGCCCCTTCTCCCATATTCCCACATGCCCCATGGGAGCCACTGGGGATAGGAGCGGGGAGAGACAGAGCAATCGTCCCACACTGTTTATGTTATAAGATGGGGCTAACTTCTAACCCAGTTAGGACCAAAAGTTCACTTTCTTCACCTGTGGTATAGAGATAGCAGTGTTGGGGGAAGGTGGTGGTTTGTGAAGAAGATAGAGCAGCTACACATTTTCTCCGCAGCTTCCTTCCTCTCGGTCCAAAAGTCAATGTATTTAGCAATTAGTCTTTGTAGTTTATGGTTTGGAGTTGTGGATGTTTCCTCATTTCATTGAAGAAGGTACTTTCTTCTTTATTTTTCTTACTTTGTTTTTAGATGGTTTCCTAGTAAGGAATAGAGTAAAAATACACTTATTCTACCCTTTTCAGCCAGAGGTTCCTTATTGTGAATGTCTTGCTTTTGATAGTGTTTTGTAACAATTATATATTAGGGTTTTGAACTTCTATGCTAACATAGGTACATAATATTCTTTTTTTTCTGTGAAAAAGTTCTCAGAAATGTGCAGAATACTTTTATTCATTTGCTTTTACTTTATATGTCAGACAAAAATCTAAATAAAAAGAGTCTCACTGTGTTGCCCAGGCCGGATCCAGTGAAGTGATGTGATCATAGCTCACTGCAGCCTCAAATTCCTGGGCTCAAGTGATCTTCCTGCTTTACCCTTCCAAGTAGGTAGGACTACAGGCACACACCACCATGTCCAACTAATTTTTGTATTTTTTTTTTTTTTTTTTTGTGGTAGAGATGGGGGTCTCCCTATGTTGCCAAGACTGGTCTTGAACTCCTGGCCTCAAGTAATCCTCTTGCTTTGGCTTTCCAAAGTGTTGGGATTACAGGCATGAGCCATTACACCTAGTCTAAATTTTTTTTTATAGAAGGAATTTCTAATAATTCTGCTGAGGTTCCAATTTATTTTACATTAGAAGTAATAACTTGTTTGTATCCCTGTAAATATTTAATTTTTATTCTCCATGTATTGTTTTCGCAGGTGCACCTTCAGTTGAATTTTTAGAATCTCCCATTATGGCAGTAGACAACCCATTCTTAAAAGCATTTCAAGCATCATCCAGTTCTTCTCCAGGAACATTAACAGATGGTAATGAAATGAAGTTTAGAACTGTTTTTGGATGTAGTAAATTGGAATACGGAGCTTTGATTTGTTTTCTAGGCATCTCTCTTTTTTCATTATTACGATAATTTAACTTCAAGTTAAGCTATCATTTTACTTTCTTTTATGTAAGCCACACACTGAGAAAAAGCAAGCAACTTCATTTTGTATTGGGAAAAATAGCTAACTCCGAGAATGTCGAGGATTCTGATACTACTGTAATTTGAAGTTTTAAACCTTGTTCTGGTACATGCTGTTGCTCTGGTGTTTGAATAAGAGGGCCCTCTGGCGGACTAATTGCCTTTGGGTTTTCCCAAAGAGGCATAATCCAGTGATAACAATAGGTTAGCAGGGTTTTATCATTTATAAATTAAGAGCAAGTAGAATTCATTTTTAAGCACCAGTATTCTGTATTTTCCTTACTGAAAACAAGAAGAATGAATTTGTATGACTTATTAGGTATTTAAAATTTAGTATTTTAGAATATTTTAAAATGAGAATTTTATCTGTATTTTCATACACCTAGACATTCCCCACAAGGGATTTCAAGGCTGCTTGCAAAAACAACATACAACTTAGTACATAATGATAAAATATATATAGAAGTAAGAAGCCAAGAAAAGGACACAGCTGTGGCAGCTTTCGAGGTTGATGTAATTGCTTTGTTTAAACCTCAGTTTTGACTGAGTTTAGTGGCAGCCAAGACACAGAGGAAAGTGCAGTCAATTAAATGCTTTTCTTTATTAGACAGGAGGAAGCCTGAGTTCCTCAGTGCTAGTGAATGTTACACCAATGCTGGATTTTTTTTTTTTTTTTTTTTTGAGACAAGTTCTCTCTCTGTTGTCCAAGCTGGTGTGCCGTAGTGTGACCATGGCTCACTGTTACCTTGAACTCCAGGGCTCAAGTGATCTTCCTGCCTCAGCCTTCCACGTAGCTAGGAGTACAGGTGTGCCACTACACCTGGGTAATTAAAAAAACTTTTTTTTGCAGCAGCAGCAGCAGGGTCTTGCTATGTTGACTAGGCTGATCTCAAACTCCTGGCCTCAAGCTATCCTCCTGCCTCAGCTTCCCAAAGCACTGGGATTATAACTCTATGTCACTGCTCCTGGCATGGCATGCTGGATTTTAAGTCAGTATAGTGACCCTCAGTGATTAGTGGCCAAGGCAAAAGATTTTTTTCAGCAAATACAGCAGACAGTTGTTTGTTTCTGATAGTCACCTCTTCCTTTTTTTTTTTTTTTTTGAGACAGAGTCTTGCTCTGTTACCCAGGCTGGAGTATAGTGGTGTGATCGTGGCTCACTGCAACCTCCGCCTCCCTGGCTCAAGTGATCTCCCACCTCAGCCTCCTGAGTAGCTGGGACTACAGGAATGCACCACCATGTCCAGCTAAATTTTGAATTTTTTGTAGAGACAGGGTTTTGTCATGTTGCCCAGGCTGGTCTCGAACTCCTGAGCTCAAGCAATCCACCTGCCTCCACCTCCCAAAGTGCTGGGACTACAGGCGTGAATCACTGCACCTGGCCTGATAGTCACCTTTGAAGAGTTAAGATATATAATTTTACTAGATAAATGGTAATATGCCATTATAATGCAACTCAATGTAGATGAGTCTGGAAGAGGCTTGGTTCACATGGTCCCACATGATCCAGGGTTTCCAGAGGATTGGGTAGATAACACTTATTCTAAGAATCCCTTCTTACTCTTCTCACTAAGACTTTTGTCAAAGATAGTCAACAGACTGTAGCTGTACTCTGTGGTGATTGTCTGGAGTTACATGTTGCTGATTGAGGCTGAATTCATATGCTTTAGAAACTAGAAGCACAAGTGTTCAGGTTGCTAGTCTGCTTTGGAAATGAAGGGACCCAGTGAAGACATTCACTCGCAATGAAGGTGTACTTTTCTATGAAATTAGGCTCTTGGGGTGCCTACCAAGAAAACCAGATGTTTTCCTACTGAAGCAATTTAAAAAATTCCTTTCAGCATATAAATTAGTGCTTGATCCATTTTACAAAGTGAGTACCATAAGAAATGTATAAAATAGTTCAGTTTTGAAAGATTTTGAAGCAGGTACTGTCATTACTATGGCTGCCTATACCAAGTCTCAATAATTACTTTTGTGTATTATCTCAAAGTGTAACATGGATTTCTGGTTATAAAATATAAAAAGTAGTTGGACAAAACTAAGTGTACTCTTATACGGAATAGCTATATGGTGCTATTTAATATGAACTGTGGAATATTTGGAGAATGTTTGCTAGTGAAAAACACTTTTGTCCTGTGATGCCATTCTCTCTAAAAGAGAATTAGGTAGTAGGACCAATTATTCATTTAGGCCATTTTTGGTTTGAAAAATAAAACATTATCACCTAGCAGGAGAAAACTTTTCTTTTTTTTATTTCAGGGGAATATGTAATGATATAAATACATTACTTAGGTTTTTTTTCCTTCTTAGTAGGTACAAGTAGTCAAGTTTCTTCGTTAAGGAGACCTGAAGAGGCTGATACGGCTTTCTTTGAAAGACAATACCAGGAAAGGGTAGGTTTTCGAGGAAATCCACTTGCATTAGGCATTTACTTGTAGCAAAAGCACTAGAACGATTATACATTGAATGTGGAACATCCTTGAAAATAATTTATAAAGTCTTTACTTACAGTTGGTGTTAGGCCCTGAGGCTTATTAGAATAATTTACACAGAAACAGGGTTAAAGAATAACATGATATTTAATACACTGGTTGATTTATGAAGGCCATAAAGATTGGATAAATATGCAAATAAAATTGTCAGTAATAAACATCAATATCAGCAGATTTGTAAATTATATATATCTTGAATTCCTTTTTTTATACATGTACCTTTATTTTTTATTTAAAAATATTTGCCAAATAAAGATTGAATATATTTTGAATTCTTTTTTTTTTTTTTTTTTTTTGAGGCAGAGTCTTGCTCTGTTGCCCAGGCTGGAGTGCAGTGGCGCAATCTCGGCTCACTGCAAGCTCCGCCTCCCGGGTTCACGCCATTCTCCTGCCTCAGCCTCTCTGAGTAGCTGGGACTACAGGCTCCCGCCACCACGCCCAGCTAATTTTTTGTATTTTTAGTAGAGACAGAGTTTCACCATGTTAGCCAGGATGGTCTCGATCTCCTGACCTTGTGATCCTCCCACCTCGGCCTCCCAAAGTGCTGGGATTACAGGCGTGAGCCACTGCACCCGGTGCCTATTTTGAATTCTTAATATGTATTATTTATTCTTCTTAGAGGCTTTTAGGTATATCCAGACTCGTTAAAATTACCCAATATACATCTGGGCACAGTGGCTCACGCCTGTGTTCCCAGCATTTTGGGAGGCCGAGGCGGGTGGATCACCTGAGGTTAGGAGTTTGGGACCAGGCTGTCCAACATGGCGAGACCCCATCTCTACTAAAAAAAAATACAAAAATTAGTCAGGCATGGTGGTGTATGCCTGTAATCCCAGCTATTTGGGAGGCTGAGGCAGGAGAATCGCTTGAACCTGGGAGGCAGAGATTGCAGTGAGCCAAGATTGTGCCACTGCACTCCAGCCTGGGTGACAGTGAAACTCCATCTAAAAAAAAAATTACCCAATATTCTTTAAGAAACAGAACATTAAACATAAACATATTTTAACAATTTCCAGGGCTCAACAAGTGAAGTCTTGATGTGTTCACAGCTTTAATAGTGACTCAGTTCACCAGTGTGTAAATGCCTTGGAGATAAGCATAGTGTTTTATTCATTTTTGCATTTTCCCTAGCACCTAGCACAGTGCTTCGTGTGTAATAGGTTTTTAGTGAATTATGAATTTATGGAAAATTGAAAAAAGTTAACACAAATATAATCGATACTTTCATACATGTCAACTTCTTATACTTTTGATATGTTTCATGGCCATGTTCATATTTGAGAGTTTTATTTTGTTTTTATGTTTTACTAGATGAAAGAATGTTGGCTTAATGAGGTGTGGGGAATAGTATTTCAGCCATATGGCTGCAAGTACTTTCTTTAGGGTTGTCGTTTTGTGGGCATCATTATCTCTCCAGCCAGGTAATAAACTCCACAAAAGTAAAGATACTCCTGCCACTTTTTGTCGTATTCTATATGACTCTTAGACAAGAGCTTGTTGAGTAAGTGAAAGTGTGGAAAAAGCTGAGCATTAAGTAAATTCAGGAAGTAAGTTGGAGACAGGATAGCTTAAGAATTTTGAAGTCGAAGGGGAGAGGACAGGATTTAAGTCAGAGACAGAAAATAGAGCTTTTTGCAGTGATGGCAACATTCTATATCCATGCTTTAGTCACTCCCCATATGGGGCTCTATAAGGCTAAATTTAAATTTTAAAAAGTTAATGTTTATTTCCTCAGTCACACTAGCCACATTTCAAGTGCTTAGTAGCCACATGTGGCTAGCAGCTTCCTTACTGGATAGCACAAGGCATTTCCATCACCGCAGATTTCTTTTTTTTTCTTTTTATTATTATTATTATTATACTTTAAGTTTTAGGGTACATGTGCACAATGTGCAGGTTTGTTACATATGTATCCATGTGCCATGTTGATGTGCTGCACCCAGTAACTCGTCATTTAGCATTAGGTATATCTCCTAATGCTGTCCCTCCCCCCTCCCCCCACCCCACAACAGTCCCCGGAGTGTGATGTTCCCCTTCCTGTGTCCATGTGTTCTCATTGTTCAATTCCCACCTATGAGTGAGAACATGTGGTGTTTGGTTTTTTGTCCTTGTGATAGTTTACTGAGAATGATGGTTTCCAGTTTCATCCATGTCCCTACAAAGGACATGAACTCATCATTTTTTATGGCTGCATAGTATTCCATGGTGTATATGTGCCACATTTTCTTAATCCAGTCTATCGTTGTTGGACATTTGGGTTGGTTCCAACTCTTTGCTATTGTGAATAGTGCCGCAATAAACATATGTGTGCATGTGTCTTTATAGCAGCATGATTTATAGTCCTTTGGGTATATAACCAGTAATGGGATGGCTGGGTCAAATGGTATTTCTAGTTCTAGATCCCTGAGGAATCGCCACACTGACTTCCACAATGGTTGAACTAGTTTACAGTCCCACCAACAGTGTAAAAGTGTTCCTATTTCTCCACATCCTCTCCAGCACCTGTTGTTTCCTGACTTTTTAATGATGGCCATTCTAACTGGTGTGAGATGGTATCTCATTGTGGTTTTGATTTGCATTTCTCTGATGGCCAGTGATGATGAGCATTTTTTCATGTGTTTTTTGGCTGCATAAATGTCTTCTTTTGAGAAGTGTCTGTTCATGTCCTTTGCCCACTTTTTGATGGGGTTTGTTGTTTTCTTGTAAATTTGTTTGAGTTCATTGTAGATTCTGGATATTAGCCCTTTGTCAGATGAGTGGGTTGCGAAAATTTTCTCCCATTTTGTAGGTTGCCTGTTCACTCTGATGGTAGTTTCTTTTGCTGTGCAGAAGCTCTTTAGTTTAATGAGATCCCGTTTGTCAATTTTGGCTTTTGTTGCCATTGCTTTTGGTGTTTTAGACATGAAGTCCTTGCCCATGCCTATGTCCTGAATGGTATTGCCTAGGTTTTCTTGTAGGATTTTTATGGTTTTAGGTCTAACATTTAAGTCTTTAATCCATCTTGAATTAATTTTCGTATAAGGTGTAAGGAAGGGATCCAGTTTCAGCTTTCTCCATATGGCTAGCCAGTTTTCCCAGCACCATTTATTAAATAGGGAATCCTTTCCCCATTGCTTGTTTTTGTCAGGTTTGTCAAAGATCAGATAGTTGTAGATATGTGGCATTATTTCTGAGGGCTCTGTTCTGTTCCATTGATCTCTATCTCTGTTGTGGTACCAGTACCATGCTGTTTTGGTTACTGTAGCCTCGCAGTATAGTTTGAAGTCAGGTAGCGTGATGCCTCCAGCCTTGTTCTTTTGGGTTAGGATTGACTTGGCGATGCGGGCTCTTTTTTGGTTCCATATGAACTTTAAAGTAGTTTTTTCCAATTCTGTGAAGAAAGTCATTGGTAGCTTGATGGGGATGGCGTTGAATCTATAAATTACCTTGGGCAGTATGGCCATTTTCACGATATTGATTCTTCCAACCCATGAGCATGGAATGTTCTTCCATTTGTTTGTATCCTCTTTTATTTCATTGAGCAGTGGTTTGTAGTTCTCCTTGAAGACGTCCTTCACTTCCCTTGTAAGTTAGATTCCTAGGTATTTTATTCTCTTTGAAGCAATTGTGAATGGGAGTATACTCATGATTTGGCTCTCTGTTTGTCTGTGATTGGTGTACAAGAATGCTTGTGATTTTTGTACATTGATTTTGTATCCTGAGACTTTGCTGAAGTTGCTTATCAGCTTGAGGAGATTTTGGGCTGAGACAATGGGGTTTTCTAGATATACAATCATGTCATCTGGAAACAGGGACAATTTGACTTCCTCTTTTCCTAATTGAATACCCTTTATTTTCTTCTCCTGCCTGATTGCCCTGGCCAGAACGTCCAACACTATGTTGAATAGGAGTGGTGAGAGAGGGCATCCCTGTCTTGTGCCAGTTTTCAAAGGGAATGCTTCCAGTTTTTGCCCATTCAGTATGATATTGGCTGTGGGTTTGTCATAGATAGCTCTTATTATTTTGAGATACATCCCATTAATACCTAATTTATTGAGAGTTTTTAGCATGAAGGGTTATTGAATTTTGTCAAAGGCCTTTTCTGCATCTATTGAGATAATCATGTGGTTTTTGTCTTTGGTTCTGTTTATATGCTGGATTACATTTATTGATTTGTGTATGCTGAACCAGCCTTGCATCCCAGGGATGAAGCCCACTTGATCATGGTGTATAAGCTTTTTGATGTGCTGCTGGATTCGGTTTGCCAGTATTTTATTGAGGATTTTTGCATCAATGTTCATCAAGGGTATTGGTCTGAAATTCTCTTTTTTGGTTGTATCTCTGCCAGGCTTTGGTCTCAGGATGATGCTGGCCTCATAAAATGTGTTAGGGAGGATTCCCTCTTTTTCTATGGATTGGAATAGTTTCAGAAGGAATGGTACCAGTTCCTCCTTGTACCTCTGGTAGAATTTGGCTGTGAATCCATCAGGTCCTGGACTCTTTTTGGTTGGTAAGCTATTGATTATTGCCACAATTTCAGAGCCTATTATTGGTTTATTCAGAGATTCAACTTCTTCCTGGTTTAGTCTTGGGAGGATGTATTTGTTGAGGAATTTATCCATTTCTTCTAGATTTTCTAGTTTATTTGCACAGAGGTGTTTGTAGTATTCTCTGATGGTAGATTGTATTTATGTGGGATCGGTGTTGATATCCCCTTTATCATTTTTTATTGCGTCTATTTGATTCTTCTCTCTTTTCTTCTTTATTAGTCTTGCTAGCGGTCTATCAATTTTGTTGATCTTTTCAAAAAACCGGCTCCTGGATTCATGAATTTTTTGAAGGGTTTTTTGTGTCTCTATTTCCTTCAGTTCTGCTCTGATTTTAGTTACTTCTTGCCTTCTGCTAGCTTTTGAATGTGTTTGCTCTTGCTTTTCTAGTTCTTTTAATTGTGATGTTAGCGTGTCAATTTTGGATCTTTCCTGCTTTCTCTTGTGGGCATTTAGTGCTATAAATTTCCCTCTACACACTGCTTTGAATGTGTCCCAGAGATTCTGGTATGTTGTGTCTTTGTTCTCGTTGGTTTCAAGGAACATCTTTATTTCTGCCTTCATTTCATTATGTACCCAATAGTCATTCAGGAGCAGGTTGTTCAGTTTCCATGTAGTTGAGCGGTTTTGAGTGAGTTTCTTAATCCTGAGTTGTAGTTTGATTGCACTGTGGTCTGAGAGACAGTTTGTTATAATTTCTGTTCTTTTACATTTGCTGAGGAGAGCTTTACTTCCAACTATGTGGTCAATTTTGGAATAGGTGTGTTGTGGTGCTGAAAAAAATGTATATTCTGTTGATTTGGGGTGGAGAGTTCTGTAGATGTCTATTAGGTCTGCTTGGTGCAGAGCTGAGTTCAATTCCTGGGTATCCTTGTTAACTTTCTGTCTCGCTGATCTGTCTAATGTTGACAGTGGGGTGTGAAAATCTCCCATTATTATTGTATGGGAGTCTAAGTCTCTTTGTAGGTCACTCAGGACTTGCTTTATGAATCTGGGTGCTCCTGTATTGGGTGCATATATATTTAGGATAGTTAGCTCTTCTTGTTGAATTGATCCCTTTACCATTATGTAATGGCCTTCTTTGTCTCTTTTGATCTTTGTTGGTTCAAAGTCTATTTTATCAGAGACTAGGATTGCAACCCCTGCCTTTTTTTGTTTTCCATTTGCTTGATAGATCTTCCTCCATCCCTTTATTTTGAGTCTATGTGTGTCTCTGCACGTGAGATGGGTTTCCTGAATACAGCACACTGATGGGTCTTGACTCCTTATCCAATTTGCCAGTCTGTGTCTTTTAATTGGCGCATTTAGCCCATTTACATTTAAAGTTAATATTGTTATGTGCATCACCGCAGATTTCAAAAGCTCTGGTCTAAGGGTGTCTTAGTCTGTTTGGTCTGCTGTAACAAAATACAGTAAAGCTGGGTGGATTATAAACAATAGAAATTTATTGCTCACAGTTTCAGAGACTAAGAAGTCTAAGATCAAGGTGCCAGCAGATTTGGTGTCTCGTGGAGGCCTGCTTCCTGGTCGGCAGATAGCATCTTGCTGTGTCCTCATATGGTAAAAGAGCCATGATGGGTCTTGAGGCCTCTTTTCTAAGGGCACTTATCCCATTCATGAGGGCTCTGCACTCACGATCTAATCACTGTCCACAGGGCCCATCTCCTAATACCGCTGCACTGGAGATTAGGATTTCAACATGAATTTTGGGGGGCAAAAACATTCAGACCATAGCAAGGGGAAAGCGTTGTGGTAGGATGTCAGCGAGGCAGATGAAATGGTCAGAGTGATGGAAGAAAAGGCAGCTTTTGCAGCAGCATCAGGGTATAAACTTATAATCAAATCACTCTTCATTCTTGGAACACACACACACACGCACAGCCAAGTTTTAGTTTTTCCGCACAGGCTTATGGGAGACTAGGTTCTAGAATTCCTTCCATCCCTTCTCCAGAAGCCTGGAGTTTTGGCTGCCTTGAAAACATGCCAATGGTGTTTGCTTGTGAGAAGATAAGGAGAGGAATTCTTATTTGTGAATGTTTTAAAGGATATACCTGGCCTGTCAAGATTGCTTATTATAGGCCGGGTGTATTATGCCTGTAATTATTATGCCTGTAATCCCAGCACTTTGGGAGGCATAGGTGGGCGGATTATGAGGTCAGGAGTTTGAGACCAGCCTGGCCAACACGGTGAAACCCCATCTCTACTAAACGCACACACACACACACACACACAGACACACACAGACACACACACACACACACACACACTTAGCTGGGCATGGTGGCATGTGCCTGTAATCCCAGCTACTCAGGAGGCCGAGGCAGGAGAATTGCTTGAACCCAGGAGGCAAGATTGCAGTGAGCTGAGATCGCGCTACTGCACTCCAGCCTGGGCGACAGAGCAACACTCTGTCTCGGGGGAAAAAAATAAAAGATTACTTGACATAAACAAACCTGGAATTTGTGGATTTACGAGATGTAGTTTATAACTTTCTAGCCTCTGTGATTTATAGATTTATGAGATACAGCTTATAAACTCTCCACCATGTGTGATTAATGGAGTATAAAAACTAAGACGCCTATACCTAAATAACTTCCTCTGAGGTGACATGGACCATATGTGCTATTAGTAGTCATCTTTTACTCCAAAACCGTTTTCATGATTAGGAAGCTGTGTGTCTGATGGTTCAGAGCCTCTCGCAAGAGCAATGCCATGTGTGTATCTGGTTTCTGCTTGCATTCTTTGCTAATCATTGGTAACATCTGGCAGGGAAGAATCTATGATGAGTGTTAAGTCGGCTTTGACAAGTGAGGCCTTTGTGGTAACATAGTTTACCAGCTGCTTTTAGATACTGTTGAAAAGTTGCTTTTATGTATCAGTTCAAGTTATTTTCTTCTGCTGTGGATGACTCTTGGTCTCTTTTCCCCCAAGAAAGGAGAATTTTATTAAGGAAACAAATATCAAAAGTCTACTAGGTGCAAAGCACTGTATTCCTGCCAGGAAATTTAAAAAAACAAAACAAAACAAAATAAAAAACAAAAAAAAAGAGGAGGAGGTATCTTTGCTTTTAAGACGCTAGATGGTTTGCTGGGTGTGGTGGCTCACGCCTGTAATTCCAGCACTTCGGTAGGCCAAGGTGGGCGGATCACTTGAGGTCAGGAGTTCAAGACCAGCCTGGTGAACATGGTGAAACCCTGTCTCTACTAAAAATACAAAAATTAGCTGGGTGTGATGGTGCGTGCCTGTAATCCCAGCTACTTGGGAGGCTGAGGCAGGAGAATTACTTGAACCTAGGAAGTGGAGGTTGCAGTGAGCTGAGATTGTGCCACTGCACTCCAGCCTGGGCGACAGAGCAAGACTTTGTCTCAAAAAGAAAAAAAAAAAGACTAGGTGGTTGATGGATGTATTTGCTACCTACTCTTGCTCTGTCGCCCAGGCTGGAGTGCAGTGGCACAGAGCAAGACTTTGTCTCAAAAAGAAAAAAAAAAGACTAGGTGGTTGATGGATGTATTTGCTACCTACTATTTCAAATGACAAACACTGCTTTGGCTTTTGTTTGTATTTTAGCATCTTTGCTTCTTAAAAATTTATGTTCCTACAAATCTAGCACTTGGCTTTAAATGAGTGAGGAAAAGGGTCTAGCATTTATCGAGTGCATAAGTGCGTAGATCTTTATATATATTATTTACAGCTTTAGAACAACCCTGAGGAGTAGCTATTACTATGACATTTTTTTACAAATGTAAAATTGTTAAATAAATTGCCCCAAATGCTTAATAAATGGTAGAAGTAGGATTCACATTCTCTTCTATTTGACATCAAAACCTATAATTTTTGCTCTAGAATAGGGTATTTTTGGGGGTCCTTCAGATGACCTGTTGTTTGATACGGTTTGCAGGAATGATATGAGTGTATGCTGTCTGAATGAGGTTCCCAACCCAACTCAAAGAGGCAAGAGAGGGAATAAATATGGAGGAGACAGAGGTTAGATTAATCTGGTTTTATGATTGGAAACTTTTATTACTTGCAGTTTGAAGGGATTGGATAGACTGGTTTTTCCAGGTCTTTCCTGGTTTCTTGATATTATTCCTGTCAGTTCAGAAGGTCAGAGACCCTGACTTGCTCTCCCCTTCTCTTGCAGGGGTAAGGCAGTGGGGTCGCCTCTGGAAATTGATGTGTGTGAATGTGAGTGGTGGTGAGTAAGAGGCAGGTTGGATTTGTGTTCTCCGGGGTCTTTAATCCCATGGAAAAGGTCTCTGTGTCTCAAAAGTTAGAATGCCACTGCTTAGGGTATGTGTGCTGCTTTTTTGCTTTAACTACAATGGAGGAGGAAAAGACTTTCAGAAAGGTAACTGTGGGAATATAGAAACCAGAATTATAGAAAACTATCCTTAAAGCAGTCCACGTTCCAGAGAGAATCCAGCTGGATTGGGTGCATTTGTAACTCTGCAGGGAATGTGCATAGGCTGGATGTAAGTTTAGTCATTTTAAGCACTTGTAATTTTAGTGGCAATTGAAATTAATTTTTTTCTCTAAAGCAATATTCATATGTTACTTTTATTAAAATGCTTCTGTAAAATTAAAATAAAACCATTTGCAAATGTGTAATTATGTCCTTTTAACAGATTTTGGCTTTAGTATTTAGCAGCTTAATAACTGTGGAATGGCTGTGACATGAATCTGAATGAGTTTTCTGCAAGTTTTTTTCTTTAGAATGGTTTACAAGTTATTATATCAATAAATATGTTAAATTTACAGATGAAAATGGAAAAGGCTGCTAAGTGGAAAGGAAAAGCTCCATTGCCATCAGCTACAAAACCTTCATGAAGACTACTGGAGAAATTAAAACCATCATTCAAGTACCTTTTTCATGTTTATTTAAATGTAATAATACAGTTTATTTTTCCTGAAATTATTTACTTTTTTTTTTTATACTGTATAAATGTCTTTTGGGATGTTTCCTTAATTTATTTAAATAACTAAAAATGCCTATTACTTTTGTCAAAACTCATAATTTACTACTTTGTATGTACTTTTCTCTCTCCTGACAAATGAAGTTATTTTATATGAGTCTGTCTGAGAGTACAGTAAATATTTTTAGTACATAATAATTTAACTGTTTCAGGTATTTAAAAAATTAAAGATATTATCAAGGGTTTTGGACAAATATATGAGCCATTTTTTTGTCATTCAAAATAGTAAGTTAAAAACAAGAAAACAAAACAAACAAAAAAAGTTAAAATCATTAATTTTTTTATTTTTCAAACTTTGTAATGTTATGTTTTTCAATAAAAAATGTATCAAAATTATACAACCATTTTCTAGTGATGTTACTGATTTTTTTTCAATCATCTTTCTCAGGCCGAAGATATCTACTGATTTTTAAGCTGTGTTGTCAACTACCCATTGTCTATTACTGTACTGGACACATCTTGTGTGCCACTGCAAATCCTCTTGGCCCCGTTTCTCACTCCATTACTGCTGTGGAACACTTTCCAGCAGGCTTCTGATAGCGTAAGCCATTTGATGGCATCTTGTCTTGGGCGCATGTCACGGCTCTCTTGCTTCCTTCTGCAGGGATCTTCTGACACTGTGGCTTGGGATGCCCACTGGAACCCCACTGTATCATACATATGCAGCCCAAAGATGTTGGGGAGCTAGTGACTTTGGGGCCACTCTTGACTAATGGGAGGTAGAAGCCCAATAGATAAGTGCTCTCCCTTCCGTCGGTTGGGAAGACAATTCTGAAATGCATTTCATAAACTTCCTCAGAAAATCCTATCATTGAGCTCCAGTCACCCACAGCAGTGGCCAACTCAATCATAATACATCCCTATGTTATCTTTTTCTTTTTTCCTTTTCCACTCCTCTAACCCTCCCTCTGGTTCCCTCAGATCACTTCCCAAATAAATTACTTGTATAACAACACTTACAGGTATAAGAACATTTGTCTTAGGCTTTGCTTTTGGGCAAGGGATAAACTCAGGCTAAGATGGTTAGTACCATGAATGGCCTTTGACAGCAAAGACTCAGGATAGTATCCTGTGACTGGATCAGTTACTGCAGTGGATTTGGATGAAGTGCAGGTAGGAGGTGAAGTGCTAGGTTATGCAGTAGCTGTGCCATTACAGTGAAATGGGACTAGTGGAAATTATAAAGATTAAGTATTCACTTGCTACTGTGAAATGCTTTAGGAGCTTTGAAAAAGAAAATGACACAGGCTCATGATAGCCATTTAACTCAAGGAATGCTGTGAAAGCCAGAGTCCCTCTATAGCACTTTCAGGAAACTCATCTGCAGATGCAGGGCAGACTGTGCTGCCAATGAGGCCCAAATCTAATAGTAAAGGTGGCAAGGTTGCAGAGGAGACAGAATGCACAGCCTTGCTAGTCCCCAGCAAAGTCAGTGCTGACACAAAAAGAATGGAACCCTAAATCACAGGATGGGGATGTTTGTGTTGGTGAGCCTGAGAATCTTGAATCCTCAGGTTTCCATGAAATCTGAGCTGGCACAAGCCGTGTCCTCCAATTTTCTAGGGAGAATAGCCTGCCCTTACCTTGAGATTCTGTAAGGGCTTTATCTGAGGCAGTTGCATCACAAGGTAACACTTGTCCTCCTCAAGATCCACCCTTGTTACCTCTCATTGACTCCAAAGTAATAACTAGGATCAGGTCTTAGCAAACCCTAAGTTGGGGAATACAGTCCTTCCTCTAGGAGGATAGGTTTCACTCTGAATCAACTGCAGATTCTGGTTAAAATGTATTGGGAGGAACCCAGGAAACATGTCTGAGAGTAGATCTTGAGGATATTGAGTCAAGGGGTGGGGTGGAGGTGGAATATAAGGCTTGATAGGAGAGAGTGACATGGGAGCACTCACTCATGATGCATGATTTAATTCCCTGGCGAGAATCTCTGGAGTTATTCCTAACACAATGCAAGGATGGCATATTAAAGATATGATAGGCATGCTAGCAGTTATCTGATATAGTATTAAGTGGTCAGAAAGCTCAGGAATGTATTTGTTATTTGAAACTGGAGAAATTATCACCCGACTTTTCCCTGGGAGGGCCCAGATGATATTCATAACTAAGGCAAAAAAATATTTAATGGTAGTCAGGTGCAGTGGATCACACCTGTGGTCCCAGCACTTTGGGAGGCTGAGGTGAGAGGATTGCTTGAGCCCAGGAGTTCAAGACCAGCCTGGGCAACATAGTGAGAGCTCATCTATACACACACACACACACACACACACACACACACACACACACACACACGGTGGGCATGGTGGTGCATGCCTGTAGTCCTAGCTTCTTGGGAGGCTGAGGTGGGAGGACTGCTTCAGCCAGGAGGTCGAGGCTGCAGTGATCCTTGATCATGCCAATACACTAGCCTGGGTGACAGAGTGAGATCCTGTCTGTCTCAAACAACAACAAAGAGAAATGTAATGGTGAAGAGTATACTGGAAACTTTGAAAAGCTTGGCAATGGCTGATTGACCTCTACAGTCTAGAACTGATGATGGAAGATACTGTCATGACTATGGGCTCTGTGGTATCAACATAGATAGATGATGGGATGCCGAAATTTTGAAGGCCAAGTTGCAGAACTTAACTGTCAGGGGCCCAGTGGACATAATTAACTTAATGGGCACCTAGGCACGAATCTGTGAACAAGGTAAAGTTCATGATGTTCCAAGGGGCAAGACAGAAGGACAGCTGATTAGGATGTTATTTGAGTTGCATAATTGACTTGTTATATAATGATGTTGATTGACTTGTATATTTGACTCCTCTCACCCCTCAAAAAAGAAAATTGAGAATTGGCAAGGAGAAGGCTGACATCAATCTTGGTAATGAAAAACCATAGTTCCCCATCCAGTTTCCAGATCTAAAGCTCATTATGCAAGGGAAGGCCCAGATCCCCTTGAGGAAGGATCATCCAGTATATTTGGTAAATATCCCCCTAATCCTTTCTCTAAGGGGCAGTCACGTACCATCATTTACCAGGGTAACTGTGCAATGGATAAAAAGGAATAGTCAGATTTTTTTTTTCAACCAAGGACTGTTGGATACAGTGCCTGACCTGACATGGATTCCAGAGGACCCAAAATACCATTGTGGTTCACTGGTTACAGTAGGGAAGCTCAGTGACAAATGGAGTCCTGGCCAAAGTTCATCTCACAGAAGGTAAAACGGGTCTGGTCCCACTCTTTATTTCTACTCTCCCTATATATACATAATTGAGATAGATATACTTTGAGGCTGAAAGAACCCTTGGACCTACACTGATGGCTCTTGCTTCTTGTCCCAGGGCTTCTTAGATGCTGTAGGACAGAGTTAATGACCTAGATGCTTCCCTTGACCAATGGGTCATGTCGACATAAAGTCAGTAAGGATATAGAAGACTTGAACAACAGTATTAACCAACTTCACCTAATTGACATTTATAGAACACACTAACCAATAACAGCAGAAAACACATTCTTTTTTTTTTAGTGCAAATGGAACATTTACTAAGATTGACCATATTTTAGGCCATAAAACAAGGCTCGATATTCTTAAGATGATTCAGATCTTAAAGTATATCCCCTGACCACAGTGGAATTAAATTATAAATCTGTAACAAAGATATCTGGAAAAATCTCAAATGTTTGAAAATTATATAACACAGGTAAATGATCCATGGGCCAAAGAAAAAAAGTCAAAATGGGAATAAAGGCACTTTTAATTGAAAGACAATGAAAACACAACATCATATTTGTGGGATGCAGCTAAAGCAGTATGTAGAGGAAAATTTATAGCACCAAAATGCCTTCATCAGTAATGAAGAAAAATCTCAAATCAGCCCTTACCTTAAGTAACTAGAAAAATAAGAGAAAATGAAACTAAAATAGATAGAAAAGGGAAAATAAGACCAGCATACAAATTGAAATAGAAAACAAAAGCAAGAGAGAAAATCAATAAAACCAATAAAATTTATAAACCTCTAGCCTAATACGAGAGACACAGAGAGAGAGAGAAGGAGAGAGAGAGACAGAGAGAGAAGGCACAAATTATCCATGTTAGGAATGAGAGTGGTGACATCACTATAGACTCTACAGATATTAAAAGGATACTAAGGGAATACTATAAATAACTATGCCAACTATTTTGACAACTCAGATGAAATGGACAAATTCGTTAAAAAAACCTTTGTGAGATGTTTAAGGATCATTCCAGTTTGGCCATGGAAATTCCAGAGAGGCATATAAAATTAAAGACATTATTATACTGATTTGTTCTAGAAAAGGGAGGCATGACATGCCACGTGGGGGCTACGTATAAGGTTTGAACGCCAAGGGAGCATGCTCAAGCTTAGAGTGAGTGAGGATCCATGAGCAAGTGCCTTTACTGGGGGTCAGAGCAGAGTACACAAGAAAATATGGGAAGGGATTTCATTGGTGGTTTTTGAATGTCACAGTCGGGAGGTGGCAGGAACTAGCCTATCACCCTGGTACACCTGGTCACTTGGGCAGGGTGGTTATAGCCTATTTGTGGGGATATTGAGGAAATACAAAGTTAAAAAAATTACAATATAGACACAACTATCAAGCTTATTAAATACTAAATAGGTAACATGTTTAGCCCTATATCTATTAAAGAAATTGAATTTATAGTTAAAAACCTTACCATAAAGGAAATTATAGATGGCTAGAATGTGCACTAGAGGAAATGATGCCTAGATGGCCAGATGGCCGCACAGTGAATTTTACCAAGCCTTAAAGGAACAAAGAAGATCAATTCTATAAGACTCTTCCAGAAAACTGAAGTTGGGAATTCTTTGCAGCTTATTCTATATGGCCAGCATCACTCTGATATCAAAACCAGACAAAGCCATTATGAGAAGAGAAAATTTCAGACCAATATTCCTCCTGAACATAGATGCAAAAATTCTTAACAATTTTAGCAAACCTAATATGAGAATATATAAAAAGGATAATACATCATGACCAAGTGAATTTTATCCCAGAAATGCAAGGTTGGTGTAACATTTGAAAATTAATTGATGTAATTCATCATATTAATAAACTAAAAAAGAACCACATGATCATCTCAATAGATATGAAAAGAAGTATTTGACAAAATTCAACACACATTCATGATAAAAATTTTCAGCAAACTCAGGATAGAAAGTAACTTCCTTAATCTATTAAAGGGTATCTACCAACATCATACTTAATGGTGAAAGGAAAATGCTTTCCTCTTAAGAATAGGAACATGGCAAGGGTGTCTTCTCTCAGCACTTATTTTCAGCATTACACTGGAGGATCTAGCCACTGCAATAAGGCAAGATAAAAATAAATAAAAGACTTCCAGATTGTAAAGGAGAAAGTAAAAACAGCCTTTATTTGCATAAGACATGATCATCTATGTAGATAATTCTGTTAAATTTATTTAAAAAACTATCACTAGAAATAGGCTAGACTCAGTGGCTAACACTGGCACTTTGGGAGACTGAGGCAGGAGGCTTGCCCGGGAGCTCAAGGCTGCAATGACCTGTGATAGCACCGCAGCTCTCTCACCTGGGTGACAGAGCGAGATCCTGTCTTATGCACACAAACACCCACCCACCCACAAAAAAACTATCACAGAAATAATACACAATATACTAAAGTTATATTTCTATATACTAGCAACAAAACAAACAGAAGTTGAAATTAAGAAAATAATACAATTTACAACAGCATGAACAATGAAATTCTTAGGGATAAATCAGACAAAAGTAAAACTTTTATAATGAAAAGCATAAAACATCACTCAGAGAGGTAAAATAAGACCTAAATAAATATACTGCGCATATGGATCAGAAGACTCAATATAGCCAAGATGTCCATTCTCCTCAAATTGGTGTGTACATTCAGTGTGATCCAAATCAAAATCACAGAAGGCTGTGTGCATGTGTGTGTGTGTGTGTGTGTAGATGCTGACAAATTGGTTCTACGATCGCATGAAACTACAAACCTAAGACAACTTTGAAAAAGAACAATATTGGGAGGCTTACAGTACCTGTCTTCAAGAGTTACTATAAAACTACAGTAATTAAGACAGTGTGGTATTAGTCTAAAGAAAGCAAATAGATTAGTGTAACAGAACAGAGAATCCAGAAATAGACTTGCATATGTATGGTTAATTGATCTCTGACAATATTGCAAAGACAATTCAATAGACAAATGACAGTGTTTTCAACAAATGATGCTGGAAAAATTAGATATCCATATGCAATAAAATAAAATTTGATTGTTTCACATGTTATAAAAATAAACTCAAAAGGGACTATATATCAAAATGTAAAGCTTGAACATGTAAAATTTCTAGAAGAAAATATAGAAGAAAACTTTTGTGAACCAGGCTAGTCGGAGATTCCTAACATACAACACAAAAGCATGACCCATAAGACAAAACTGATAAATTAGACTTCACTGAAATTAAAAACTTTTGTTCTTTGAAGTACCCTTTTTAGAAAACAAAAAGACAGCTGTAGACTGGGAGAAAATATTTTCAAACCTGAAGGAGTTTTATCCATAGCATATAAAGAACTGTCAAAACTCAATAATAAATTCAGTTAGAAAACAGGAAAAAGCTTGAACAGACACCTCATTTAGGAAGATCTGGATGGAAAATAAACATAAGAAAAGTTTCTCAACATTTTTAGTTAGTAGAGAAATAAATGCAAATTAAAACCACAAGGAGATACCACTTTAAACATTTATACATGAATGTTTAAACTTAAAAACACAGACCATATCAAATGATGGTGAGGATATAGAGCAACTAGAACTCTGAAACCTGCTGGTGGGAATATAAAATAGTACAACTATGTAAAACTATGTGGCAATTTTTTAAGCACATATACAATTCTATGACTTGGCCATTCCACTCCTAGGTACTAACCCATGAGATATGAAAACATATGTCCATACAAAGACTTGCACACAATAGCAGCTTTATTTGAAACAATTCAAAACTGGAAGCAGTCCAAACACCTATTAAAAGGTAGATAAACAAATTGTGTTATATTCATGTAATGGAATAATAACAGCAATAAAACCCAACAAACTCTTGATACATAGGATGAAATTTATCAATCAAAATAATTACACTATTGGAAAGAAGCTAGATTAACTTCATACTGTATGATTCTATTATCGTAAAATTCTAGAAAATGCAAACTAATATATGGTGACAGAAAGCAGAACGGGAGCTGGGAGGAGTCAGGTATTACCATCGGGCATAAGGAAACTTTGAGGTGATAGAAAAGTTTATCTTAATTGTGGAAGTGATTTCAACAGTGTATACATATGTTCACCCTTAACAAATTATGCACTTTTGATATCTGCAGTTTATTGTACTTTAACCTTCAAGCTGTTAAAAATTAACCGGAGATAATTTTCAATTGTTGTGTAAGGTTTGCCACAAAGTGTAATATCTGCAAAGAAGGAGACAGCTAATTTTTTCCTCTTAAGATTGTGGAAAAAGTTGTAATACTACAGAGACCTGTGGAATCTAAGGATTAGTTGACCAACGCTTGTAAAGCTACTAATCTGAAAAACACATTTTCAGTTACCAAAGTTATTTTCTCTCTTCCATCGTGTAAATAGAATGTCGGGGTTCTTCTAATTTGGGTGTTTCTAAAATTTAAATCCACGCGAACAGATTAGGAAAGGCCACGAAATCCTACGTCACCTCTAACCTCACTGCTTGAAGCTTTGCGAAAGGAACTGGCCATGGACCCCACCCCAGCCTATAAATCACCAGGGCGCAGCCTCAGTGCGTGTCGGCAGCTGCCAGCGTCAGGTGGCTCCCCGCACGCTTCTTCCTAGGCGGTAGGACGTGGCTGCCACGTGACTCCCGCTAACACCGGATGATGGCGCAGCGCTGTGCACGCAGGCGCAGTGTGGGGCCCTTGCGGCCGAAGCTCACGCGGTAAGCCGCTGCACGTGTGCTACGGCGGGCGGAGGGCCGGGATCCCAGTATGTGGGGCCAGGGTCACTTTTCTAGAGCTTCTGCAACGGAAAGTGTGAGGTCAGTAGTAGTTTTTGTGGTACGTGCAGTGGTGGCCGCTTCAAGGACTATTTTCGTCGCTGCTTGCGTTTTAAGTCTCCAATCCTGGGAGGAGGCCCATTTCAGGGTTTTCTGTCACCTAGCCGCCCGCCACCCCAGAGGGGTGCCAGATGCCCCGGTTTTTGAGTGCGTGCAGGCAGGCGAAAGTGGCTTGAAAAGACCTCGGGCCTGAATAATCCCCATGAAGACGAGGTCACGCAGCCTCCACACTCTCTTCCCCTTCTCGAAAATTCTGTGCCATATAAGTTTCAAAATCCGTTATAAAATAAGTGTCAGAGAGCTACGTGTACCCGTTTCTTCCAAATTTTCATCACGAAGTGGAGATTTGGACGTACCATTTTGTGATCTCTGTTTGCAGAAAGTGGGTATGGCATCAGTGCCTTCATAATGAGGGCAAGTCATTTTAAAATAAGATTTAAAAACTACTCTAGAAGCAGCTTCTTGGAGTGTGTGGAGAGATTTCCAAAGTAATTTTAACTTTTACTGAATTTAAGCCTTAATGCCTTCCATGGGAATATATCGTCTCCCTAAAAGTTTTTACAGCTTTTCAATCAGTTGAATTTAAAAACTGCTTTTTGACCAGTAGAAAAGAACTCTTGTTTTGGAGACATTTTCATGCCACTTACGAAAATTTTTTTTTTTAAAAATTAAGTTGTAACAAAAGTAACCCACTTTTAAAATTTTATTTTTCTGTGATGAGGAGTTAATGTTTTCCTTTTCATAATGAGAGAGCATTTGAAACTTTAGTATAGTGGTGTTCCTAGACAACTTTTAAAGCTCTTAAAAAGTTGCGGTGGCTTAGGCCTGTAATCCCAGCACTTTGAGAGGCCGAGGTGGGCAAATCACAAGGTCGGGAGTTCAAGACCAGCCTGGCCAACACGGTGAAACCCCATCTCTACTAAAAATACAAAAATTAGCCGGACGTGGTGTCATGCACCGGTAATCTCAGCTACTTGGGAGGGTGAGGCAGGAGAATTGCTTGAACCCGGGAAGTGGAGGTTGCAGTGAGCTGAGATCTCCAGCCTGAGCGACAGAGCAAGACTTCGTTTGGGAAAAAAAAAAAAAAAAATCAAAAAATCTGTGTTTAATTTTCCTTCAACACTTAGGAATGGAAGGTGCAATATTCGAGTATATTACAGATAAAATTACATAGTATACATTTATTTTGGAATATTTTTGCATTTGATAAAGTATATTATGTAGTGAAAATTATTTTTGAAGTAATAGGCAAAATTCTATGTATTTTTGCAGTCTTCAATCCCACAGAATCTTCAAAAATAGTAACCACCGTGCCTTTTACATAAAATAGACTACCAGTTTAAAGTATTTGTTCTATTACTTGTAATGTTTCTCTTTGTTTACGTTGTGGAAGTCCTTTTTATGGGAGGATATTTTCTAAAAAAGAATACATTGTTTCAAAGTATTGATTTATGTAAGTGATCAAAATATATATGAGTTGTTCGGTATAAATTTGTAAAAGTTTGGCTAAAGAGATAATTTTAAGGATAGAGATTATATATGATAAAATTGCATCTACTACAAAATACTCAAAAGAATTAGTGAAGGAAATATTGAGTTCATTTTTAATATAGAGTTTGAATTTTGATAACTGCATTTAGGACAAAACATTTGTAAGAATTGAACATGATGTAGTTTAGTCTTCATTCATTATTAACGGATGGATTATTATAATCTAATTTAAGGTATTGTTTTAGTTTTTCAGGAATTGTTCAAATGGATGAAGATACACATTACGATAAAGGTACTGACACTAAAAATTATTTTGGGGTGTAAGAGCTAGATGATACTGATTAATTTCTAATTTTCCTTGTATTGTGATTTGATTTTAGTGGAAGATGTGGTTGGAAGTCACATAGAAGATGCAGTAACATTTTGGGCCCAGGTAAATAGCAAACTGGTTGATATCCCCCCCTCACCTCCCCCAATCCAGTTCCTCCCCAACAAAAACAAAAATAAAACCCAAGAATAAATACATTTATCATTCTCATTGCCTAATACTTATTGAATTATTTATCACCAGGCATTGTTAGAAGACAAATGTTGACAGCTGTGACGTTACTTGACTCATGAATATTATGTGCATAATACACCAAGTTTAAAAAAATAAAATTGGCAAGATTGTGATTTCAGAATTCCACTCAATTCTAGGCTGCTTTTGCTGGAGTCTGAGAGCCTGTTGTATTTGTGAAGTTATAGCCCCATCTAGGGGTCTTTTATAAGATTGTTTCTTGAAGGAGGATAAGTTTTAAAAATCTCGGTCATTTTTTCTAATGGCTTAAATTTGAGATGTGGTATTTTTCTCATTATAAAATTGGAAGCATGAATGAAACATTTCTGATTTTCTGTTGGGAGGCTGTCAGTTAGGTAAAGTTACTCAGTTTTAAATACAAAGCAAGCACTGAAGGGCTGTGTTCCACAATTTAAGAAGGTAAATTCCTCTGATACACAGAACGACCTGCTAATTTTTGGTTTTGTAAACTATACATGATATGGAAGGGAAAGAAATTACATTTCTCTATACTACCTACAGCATGGGAACTCCTTTTGGTGGGGGTTGAGGTGAACTCGTAATGTGGGAAATAGGAGAATATATGAGAAGAAAGTTCTAGAAGAATATGATTAACCCAGAGTTCTTAAATATATAGTCATGCATCACTTAATGACTGGGATACATACAGAGAAATGCATCATTAGGCAACTTCGTCGCTGTATGAACATCATAGAATGTACTTAGAGAAACCTAGATGATATAGCCTACCACATACCTAGGCCATGTGGTGTACTTGTACCCCATGTTACTGTACGAATGCTGCAGACAATTGTACACAATAGTAAGTCTTTATGTATCTAAGCATAAAGGTACAGTAAAAACATTTTATAAAAAATTAAAAAATGGTACACCTGTATAGGGCACTTACCATGAATGGAGCTTGCAGGATTAGAAATTGCTTTGGGTGAGTCATTGAGTGAGTAGTGAGGAATGTGAAGACCTCGGACGTTACTGTACACTACTGTATACTTTATAAATACCATACACTTAGGCTACACTAAATTTATAAAAATATTTTTCTTCAATAAACCTTAGCTTACTGTAACTTTTAATAAACTTTTGACTCATTTGTAATAACACAGCTTAAAACAAACATTGTAGAGCTGTGCAAAAATATTCTTTACATCCTTATTCTAAAGCTTTCTTCTCTTTTTAAACTTCTGATTTTGTTTACTTTAAAAACTTTTTGATTAAAAACGAAGACACAAGATCTTCAATATCTCTGTCTTTCACCTCCACTTCTTGTCCTAGTAGAAGGTCTTCAGGGTCAGTAATGTGCATGGAGCTGTCATCTTCTGTAATAATAATGCCCTTTTGGAATACCTTCAGAAGGACTTGAGGCAGCTGTACAATTAACTTTTTAAAATAAGTAGGAGTACACTAAAATAAGAAAAATTATATTAAAAATATATATACACACACACACCAGTGACATAGTTGTTTATTTTCATTACCAAGTATTATGTACTGTACATAATTGTATGTGCTGTGCTTTTGTAAGACTGGGGCACAGTAGGTTTACACCAGCATCACCACAAATATGTGAGTAATGCATTGCTCTATGGTGTTACAATGGCTAGGACTACACTAGGCAATAGGAATTTTTCAGCTTCATTATGATCTTATGGGACTACTGTAGTGTATGTGGTTCATTCTTGACCAAAATGTCACTATGTGGGGCATGGCTGCATATAAAAAAACATTGTAGAAGGGTGATGTTATGGAAAACTTGGGGCAAATTCATGTGTCTGCTTATGCACGTATATTTGGCAAATTTGTTTCTGCTTACGCATGTTCTCTAAAGGTTGCTCACACGTTCTGGTTCTGTGCCCATTGTCTCTGTATTAGTGACAACTGCATCACTCTCAACAGTGTCCCAGGGTGGATGATAAATTATATTTAAGCTTATTATATAGAAACATCATTTATCGGTGTAAAAAGATTTTCTAGACTAGTGCTGTCTAGTAGAAATATATGAGCCACGTAAGTAATTTTAAAACATTTTTGGCAGCCACATTGAAGAAACTAAAAATAGCAGGTGACATTTTAATAAGTACATTTTATTTAACTCAATATATCCAAAATATTGTTTCAAAATATAATTGGCATAAAAATTTGAACAGGATAGTTTATATTTCCTTTTTAATATTGTCTTTGAAATCCAGTGTGTATATTAGACTTACAGCATATCTCCTTAGACTAGGCATATTTCAAGTGGGTATTGGCTGTTGAATTCACTAGTGCAGCTCTAGACTTTGATTTCAGTTTACTTTATTTGTGAATATATTGATTGAATTTGGAGCAAATTCAAGTCAGCAGTTTTTTTTTCTGTAAAGGATCAGATGATGAGTATTTTACCATTTTTAGGCCATACAGTTTCTTTTGCAGCTATTCAATTCTGCCAACACGGTGCAAAGCAGCCATAGACATAGTGTGAATGACTGTGTGTAGCTGTGATGCAGTAAACTTTATTTACTAAAACAGGTGGCTGTAATTTGCCAACCTCTGAGTTAAACCATGAAGTTGAGGCTCTTGTAGAAGAACGTTTAAAACAGGCATAGAGAAGTCTAAGTAGATTTGGAAATATGTGTAGGCAGATTAGGATGAAAATCTGCTCACATGTATTCTCAATTTTTTTGCCCTGTGGGCTTCTGCCTTATAAACCACTTATAAGCAAACACTTCAGATTGGATGAGTGGCAGCTGAAGGAATCTGACATATTTGACTCCACCTGTTTCTTTGAAAGAATGAGCTTCTGGTCAGGCATGGTGGCTCATGCCTATAATCCCAACACTTTGGGAGACCTATGTGAGAGGATCGCCTGAGCCCAGGAGTTTGAGACCAGCCTTGGCAATATAGTGAGACCTTGTCACTACAAAAAAAAAAAAAAAATTAGCCGGGCATGGTGGTGCATGCCTGTGTTCCCAGCTATGTGGGAGCTGAGGGTGTGAGGATTGCCTGGGCCCAGGAGATTGAGACTGCAGTGAGCTGAGATTGTGCCAAACAAACAAACAAAGAGCTCCTATTTGTTTTAGTCTGTATGGTGAAAAAATATAGTTATATGGAATATTTTGATTCCAGGGGTTTGTTCACAAAGGCTGCTTCTATTGTTTCTCAGGTCAGTTTAAATTCAGTTCCTGTTCTATGCTGAGACTTTGATATTCATCATAATGTTCTTTGAACTGCTCTTTCAGAGTTTTTTTTTCAGTCATCATGGATAATCATCTTCTTTCTAGCATTATTGAATATTTTGTTGGTATATTTCTTTAGAACATATATATATATATTTAACATTTTATTTTGAAGAAACTTTGACTTACAGGAATGTTGCAAAATTAGTACAGAGGCTAGAATGTGGCTCTGTATACTCTTCACCCAGCTTCCTTTAATGCTAATGTGTTATATAACCACAATATAGTGATCAAAGCCAGGGAATTAACATTAGTACAATGCTATTAACTAAACTACAGCCCTTATTTAAATTTTAGCAGTTTTTTTATCTTTTTGTGTTCCAGGATCCAATACAGAATGCCAAATTGTATTTAGTTGTGTATCTTTGGTTTCCTTTAACCTCTGAATGTTCCTCAATTTTTCCTTGTATTTCAAGACTCTTGACACTTCTGATGAATATTAGTTATTTTGTAGAGTATCTTTTAGTTTGGGTTTGTTTGATGATTTCTTATGAATAGATTAGCAAGAGTTCCACAGAAGTGATATTGTAGTCCTCTCAGCATATCATATTGGGGTTTCATGATGTGATATACCTTCTTATTGATGATAACCTTGATTCACTTGGGTAAGGTGGCAACTTCCAGGTTTTTTCACTGTAAAGTTACTCTTTTTTCTTTTGTAATTAATACATGTTTTAGGAGACTTATTGTGGCTGTCTAACCCAGTTTCTCTTCAAATTTTCACCCACGAATTTTATTGTTTATTGCTCTAGTGCTTGCCTAATGATGACTTTCTATTCTCCTCATTCCTTCCACATTTATTAATTGGAATTCTTCTGTAAGGAAGGGCTGTCTCTTCTCTGCCATTTATTTATTCAATTATTTATATTAATATAAACTCAAGGATATTTATTCCGTGGGTTATAATCCTATGCTATCATTATTTATTTTGTTGTTTAAATTATTCAGCCTTGGCCATTGGGACAAAGTTCACCAAAGAACACAGATTGGTACTTGTCTTTAAACGTCTCCTATTCTTTTTTGGAGCACTGTTTGTTTTTTTTTTTTTTCTAAGACAGGGTCTCCATCACCAAGGCTAGAGTGCAGTAGTGTGATCATGGCTTACTGCAGTCTCGAACTTCCGGGCTGAAGCAATCGTCCCACCTCATCTTCCTGTGTAGTTGGGACTATAGGTGCACACTACCATGCCCGGCTAATTTTTTGTATTATTTTTGTAGAGACAGGGTTTCACCATGTTGCCAAGCTAGTCTCAAACTCCTGGGCTCAAAAATGATCCTCCCACCTCGGCCCTCCAAAGTGCTGGGATTACAGGTGTAAGCCATCACAACCCGTTTTTTTTTTTTGTTTTTTTTTTTTTTTTGTTTTTAAGCATTTCTTTACTTTCTGGCACCATCAAATGTTCCAGGATCATCTTTTATTTCCCAGTTTGAGCTCTGCAATCAACTCAATCTTTAAGGAATCCTTTCCATATGATTTAATTATATTTGATATCTTGTTTGAATTCTACCTAATTTGAACACATTGGGAAGTAAACTTTTTCTATGGCCTAGTCTCATTTCTTATAAATAACTCATTTAAATTATGAAAAAATACAGACATAAGAACTTGATTTAATTTCTAATGGCCTAAAATCTTTTAAGTTTATCATGGTTAGAACCTTCAAGCGTGTAACACTGTAAAATAATATTTTACTATATCTTATACTATATCTGATCTTTCTAGAGTGTCAGTAGAAACAAAGATATCATGAAGATTGGTTGCTCACTGTCTGAAGTTTGCCCCCAGGCCAGTTCAGTTTTGGGGAATCTTGACCCAAACAAGGTGAGCCATATTCTTGAATATAATTATTTCATTCCTCCTGTCAGCTTTCCTGTGTCTTAGATCTTTAGTTTTTGGAGTTTTTGGTATATTTGAAAAGAAGAGGCTGATTTTTGGAATTTGTATAAACTACTGTTATGGTAAATTTATTAATTCAAAAATACTTATGGACTGAATATTACTCAGTCTTGAAAGGAAATTTGACATAAGCTACAACATGGATGCATCTTCAGGACATTAGCTAAATAAGCCAGTCACAAAAGGACAAATACTGTTATGATTCTACTTGTATGAAGTACTTAGAGTAGTCAAAATCATAGAGACAGAAAAAGTGAATGATGGTTATCAGGGACTGGGGGAAGATTGGGGATGGGGAGTTACTGATTAATGGGTGTAGAGTTTCAGTTTTACAAGATGAAAATAGCTATGGAGATGGATGATGAATGGTGGCGAAGGTTGCAAAACAGTATGAATGTACTTAATGCCACCGAACTGTACACTTAACAATGGTCAAGATAGTCAATTTTATGTTATGTATAGTTTACTACAGTTAAAAATAGGAAAAATAGAATTAAAAGCTACACTATTCTAGCCAAAAAAACAAAAGTGAAACGTATGTACTGTCTGCTATGTACCTGGCACTGTATTAAGCATTAAGTATGCAGTGGTGAACAAACTAGATTCCTTGCCTTTGACTTTGATTCACAAAAAATTTGTAAGATGCATCTTTATGCAGAGCAATTTGGCTTTTTCCTTGTTTACTGAGGTATAACTTGTATACAGTAAGGTATATATCTCTTAAGATCCTAAGTATTTAACTTGGTGAGTTTTTACATATGTATGTATCCATGTAACCACCATCCAGATCAACATATGGTTCCATCATTTCAGAAAATTCCTTCAGGCCCCTTTTCAGTCAATTCTTAGTCAGTAGTTTCTCCATCAGAGGTATAACCATCATTCTGACACTGTCATCATAGATTCATTTGTCTGTTCTTAAATCATGCAGTATGTACTTTATTGTATGTATCTGGCTTCTTTTGTTCAACATAATTTCTGAGATTCATTTATATTGTGTGTACTAGTGTATTGGTAGTCTGTTCTTTTTTAAGCTATTTAACATTCATTGTATAAATATAACACAATTTATTGATCTCATTTGATGGGCATTTGGATTTTTTGCAGTTTTTAACTACACTGAATGAAACTGCCGTGAAATCCTCATATAAGTCTTCTGCTGGATGTATTGACTCATTTCTTTTGCACATATATGTAGAGTAGAATTGCTAAATTGTAGGGTAGGCATGTTTCTGCCAAAGTAGATACTGCCAAACAGCTTTGCAAAAGTGTTGAACCAATTTACATTCTTATCAGCAATTTATGAGAGTTGTAGTTCCTTCATGTCCTCACCAGCCCCCTGCTTTGCTAGTGTACTGAGGTTGTGTTTTAATATTTTTATTAGCCCTTTGGAAGGGCTCTTGTGAAGTACCTATTCACATCTTTTCCCCATTTTTAAATTAGGTTATTTGTCTTGATTGATCTGTAGGCATTCTGTATGTTTTTTCACTTTAATTTTCATTTTTATTTCTACCTCTTAAAGTCAATGATAAAGTCACAACTGTAAAATGAATGCATTTAAAAAATAAAAGATATATTTCAATGACAAAAAGTATGCAATGATCATGAAAATCAACTGTACACTTTGCCAAGGCCAAAGAATGAAAGGCAATATGAAAAAGCCAATCTTCAAATATATCCTCAACAAAAACTCCCTCCTAAATAGTAAAATCATCATTTAAGAATATTTGTCTTTACACATCTAAACAGCAGCTCCAACCAAAAAAAAAGCGGGGGGAATGGGCAGATGATAACTTTCCCCACGTTTTCCAGATATAAACATGTGGTCACCAGGAATTCAAGATTAAACTTCTAAAGCAACATTTAACTCAAAATAAAGTGAACATTTCTGACAGATGACAACAGTAGTATGAAACTGACTTTTCCTTTCCTAGATAGAAATGAGATGGGGCATTTCAGTAATCATCTAAGAATAACTGTAGAAATACTCACAGTTCTACCACCGCACCCACTGGTATAAAGCAGATACCTTCCATGAAAGTATCTTTCACATTACTAAAATATCCTCACTTACTTGGGACAATTTCATGCGTAGATGAGTACAAACACTTGTTTTTAGGTGTGTGGAATTATTGGAGCTGAGATATTTGAAACAATATCTGAATCTTAGCAGAGATATAATAATCCTTTCACTATACATTGATTGGGCTTCCTTAACCAAATCTGAGCAACTACTGTAATAACAATGCTGGTGGTAGTCCATGATACTCTCAAATTTTTTCCCTTTAAGAAATGTATAATCCATGTAACACTAGTAAATATGTTACATTGTACACCTTCTTAACAAAGAATGGCTGTTTTCAGGCCTTACTAGGAAAACAAACGGACAAACAATGGCAGTTACTGCCTGTTTTTATCACTGATAAGCTGCAATAAAGCTCAAATGATGGATGGTTTACATGTGTGATATTAAGTACAAAATGAAAGCCATTATAATTTTACCAAAGAAACACGAAAAATATGGGAAGAAGTGAAATGAACATGGCATGGGTCCCAAAGATTACAATATGTTTCAGAACAGGATTTGGAAAACAAACAATTTCTTGAATATTTCTTATACTAGAAAGATCCAAAGCAAATCCAGGGAAGCTTAGCCATACCTTGTCAAAGATGAATACTTAGCTAAGTTAGAAGTTCCATTTGCTAAAGTGTATCTGCTGATCAGATCTACCCTGCTACTTAGAGCCAGCCAGGAAGGTGGCCATCACTCATGCTCATTCACTCTTTCTATGTCTTATCAAGAGTCACATGTAACAATTTTTTTTTCAAACCAAATGCTTTATACGGTGAACTACAGGAAAAACAATTCTAAATACACTTTTAAAATGCTAGAGAGTTAAGATAACCTCATTAAAGAAAAAATACCGAAAATGTAAAGGGTCTATGCAAAATAAGAGCTGTATTAAGTGTATACTTTCTATTTTAACAATTCACGTGGCTGTGCTCTTAAAATGAGAGAAGCAGATATTTTACCCATGTCTTCTGGCAAGAGATTCAAGAGCAGAAGTAGCAGGGCTATAAAATTTCATAAAATTTGTGGGATTTTTTAAAGCTAAATTATTCAATATCTTGTACTGTTGTTGCACCCATGTATTGCCCCGGAATATATGTACAGCATCCTAGCAACAGTGACTGCAACAAAAGTAAGGTAAATAGGTCTACAAAGCATTTGATTTCCTCATTAGAGAAAGTTTTTGCAGAGGAAATGCAAACAACTGCAATTCAGATCACATTATATAAGCTTGACAATTATTTAAACCTTGTATAAAATTAAATCTAACCCTTACCACAACAAATCTGTAAGGAATCAGAAAAGGATTTATAGTACACAAGTCTTGATTACTGTTTCATTCCACTTTGAAATCACTCTGAGCTAAAACAGCATTCTTCCAAGATTTAAAGAAAAATAGATTTTATAAAAGGGATTCTTTTACATTATTTTTGTTACTGACAGAAACAAGTTTTGCTTTTTTCCACTATAATTCGCTCTGATGAAAGAAATAATTCTCTCTCTTAACTCCTAACAAACGCTACATTTTCAAGACTAAAGGAATTACTGGTGGTATTCTTTCTCCTTGATCTAAACTATTTGTCTCTAAAATACGTCAAGTAAGCTTTTAAAGATTCAGGGAGGGGCAGCATTGTGATTTTTTTCTCTCAGTAAATTTTGAGGTGCCTCCTCTGGCTTCATTGCTTCACTGTGATCTTTTTCTTCCTCTTCTTTGTTATCTTCTTCCATTTTTTCATCCTCCTCTCTGTCTAGAGGCTGAGGAATAAGCTGATTACCCACAAATATGTACCTGTTAGTTCTCTGTTTAACTCTCTCTTTTTTCTTCCTTTTGGGTGGAGCCCTTTGCGGAATCCCCTTGGCCTGCATCTCATCATTTATGAAATTTCTAAGTGTGCGTCGAATGTAAATACGAGCCAAGCCCTGTGGATTCCTGACAGCACAGGGAGGGAGTCCCACAGAATCTGGTTTACCATTATCATTCTTACTTGGTTGCACAAGTGGAGCAAATGACACCACAAGGATATTTTTCCTTTCCCAAGTGTTTTGTCCAGTTCTGTGTTAACTGATCCTCCATAGGCATGACTGATATGCCCCCAACTTTTAGTAATATTTTCATGATCTTTCTGGACTCCACCTCCACAGTAAATTCGATCATACTGATCACTGTCAGATGCTATCTGGAGGCAATTACTGATGACAGATGCAGGTTCACAGAACTCAAATCTTAGGAGTAGTTTTCTTTATAGGTGCATGTTGGAATATCTTCATCTTGAAATGGACAGATGATTTCGCTTACAGTGGGGGCTTGCCAACTTGCACATATAATTCTTTTGATAAGCTGCTAGAAGATCAGGGTGACCTAGCCTTGCCCTGTAACTTCCCTCTTAGATGGATAGTCTGGGTCTAGGAGCTGATTATCAAAGCTATCACTATTTTTGATGAAGCTCTCCAATTTTTCCTTGGCATATTCTACCACATCTGAATGAGGCCCAATCCCATGGTTTACTCCAAAAGGATCTGTGGTGCAGCGGTTGGTCCAGCCCACTGCAGCAGTGAGCAGACCAGGTGCTGGGAGTTGGTGGGGTCTGCGGCAGCTGGACGCTGCCACCACCACAACAGCACAGCCACTGCCGCAGCCGAGGAGAGCAAATTGGTGGGGCCAGGACCTTTCTATATGTTATTTATATATGTTTTTTTGAGATGAAGTCTCTGTTGCCCAGGCTGGAGTGCAGTGGTGTGATCATGGCTCACTGCAGCCTCAACCTATTGGGCTCAAGTGATCTTCCCACCTCAGCCTTCCAAGTAGCTGGGACTAAAGGTGTGTGCCACCATGCCCAGCTAATTTTTAAATTTTTTGTAGAGATGGGGCATCACTATGTTGACCAGGCTGGTCTTGAATCCTGGGCTCAATCAGTTCTCCCACCTTAGCCTCCCAAAGTGCTGAGATGCATGGTGTGAATCACTGTGCCCAACCTGTACATATTCTTGACACGAGTCCTTTGTCTTTTATATGTGTTGCTAGTATCTTTTAGTCTGTGGCCTACGTACTCATTTTCTTGGTATTATTTGTAATTTAATTTATAAATTTTTTTTTGGTATGTGCATTCTGCTTCCCATTTAAGACCACTATACTTACCCCAAGATCATAGATATGTTTGTGTGGGTGTGTGTGTTTCTCTGGAAGTTTTTACCTTTTGCATTTAGGACTGGGGTGACCTCCAGTAAATTTTTTGATTATAATGTGAGGTAGAGATAAAGTTCAGTATTTTTCCATTTGGATATCCAGTTATACCATCACTATTTATTGAAAAGACCATCTTTTCTTTGCTGAATTGTATTGGCATGTTTGTTTTAAATCAAGTGACTATATATGAGTATTAACCATCTTTTTCAATATAATAGGTAACTATAATCTTGAGTGCATCAGATTCTCTGCCAAGAATTTACCCTGGGACATTTCTATACGTAGACAAAGATGTTTGTACAAAGATACTCATTGGCAGCTAGTAGGCAAAACTGGAGATTAACTAAATGTCCTTTATATAATACAATAGTAGTAGTAATTATAATAGTATTTATTTCCTTTGTGAGGTAGTGCCAGATATTCTAAGCATTTTGTGTGTAGTAACTCATTTAATGCTCACAGCATCCTTATGAGGCAGGTGTTATTTTTTACACCTTTTTTGAAATTCAGGCATAGCCAGGATAACTTTATGAAAGTCACTAGCTAATTAATGGTAGATCAAGTATAGAAACCCACAGAACCTATCTCTTTAACTGTTGCCCTGCTTAGAAAAATGAACAAATTGTGGTAGAGCCTTATTTTTTTCTTTTTCTTTTTTTTTTAATTGGCAAACATTCCTCAATTTTTTTTCTCCTCCCCTTTCCTCTTTTCTTTCTTTTTTTAAATTCTATTTTAAGTTCTAGGGTGCATGTGCACAACGTGCAGGTTTGTTACATATGTATCCATGTGCCATGTTGGTGTGCTGTGCCCGTTAACTCATCATTTACATTAGGTATATCTCCTAATGCTATCTCTCCCCCCTCCCGCAACCCCATGACAGGCCCTGGTGTATGATGTTCCCCACCCTGTATCCAAGTGTTCTCGTTGTTCATTTCCCACCTATGAGTGAGAACATGCGGTGTTTGGTTTTCTGTCCTTGTGATAGTTAGCTCAGAATGATGGTTTCTGGCTTCATCCATGTCCCTACAAAGGACATGAACTCATCCTTTTTTATGGCTGCATAGTATTCCATGGTGTATATGTGCCACATTTTCTTAATTCAGTCTGTCATTGATGGACATATGGGTTGGTTCCAAGTCTTTGCTATTGTGAATAGTGCCTCAATAAATATATGTGTGCATGTGTCTTTATAGCAGCATGATTTATAATCCTCTGGGTATATACCCAGTAATGGGATGGCTGGGTCAAATGGTATTTCAAGTTCTAGATCCTTGAGGAATCGCCACACTGTCTTCCACAATGGTTGAACTAGTTTACAGTCCCACCAACAGTGTAAAAGTGTTCCTATTTCTCCACATCGTCTCCAGCATCTGTTGTTTCCTGACTTTTTAATGATTGCCATTCTAACTGGTGTGAGATGGTATCTTATTGTGGTTTTGATTTGCATTTCTCTGATGACCAGTGATGATGAGCATTTTTTCACGTGTCTTTTGGCTGCATAAATGTCTTCTTTTGAGAAGTGTCTGTTCATATCCTTTCCCGACTTTGATGGGGTTGTTTGATTTTGTCTTGTAAATTTGTTTAAGTTCTTTGTAGATTCTGGTTACTAGCCCTTTGTCAGGTGGGTAGATTGTAAAAATTTTCTCCCATTCTGTAGGTTGCCTGTTCACTCTGATGGTAGTTTCTTTTGCTGTGCAGAAGCTCTTTAGTTTGATTAGATCCCATTTGTCAATTTTGGCTTTTGTTGCCATTGCTTTTGGTGTTTTAGTCATGAAGTCTTTGCCCATGTCTGTGTCCTGAATGGTATTGCCTAGGTTTTCTTCTAGAGTTTTTATGGTTTTAGGTTTAACATTTAAGTCTTTAATCCATCTTGAATTAATTTTTGTATAAGGTGTAAGGAAGGGATCCAGTTTCAGCTTTCCCCATATGGCTAGCCAGTTTTCCAAGCACCATTTATTAAATAGGGAATCCTTTCCCCATTTCTTGTTTTTGTCAGGTTTGTCAAAGATCAGATGGTTGTAGATGTGTGGTATCATTTCTGAGGGCTCTATTCTGTTCCATTGTTCTATATGTCTGTTTTGGTACCAGTACCATGCTGTTTTGGTTACTGTAGCCTTGTAGTATAGTTTGAAGTCAGGTAGCGTGATGCCTCCAGCTTTATTCTTTTTGCTTAGGATTGTCTTGGCAATGCAGGCTCTTTTTTGGTTCCACATGAACTTTAAAGTAGTTTTTTCCAATTCTGTGAAGAAAGTCATTGGTAGCTTGATGGGGATGGCATTGAATCTATCAATTACTTTGGGCAGTATGGCTATTTTCATGATATTGATTCTTCCTCTCCATGAGCATGGAACGTTCTTCCATTTATTTATGTCCTCTTTTATTTCGTTGAGCAGTGGTTTGTAGTTCTCCTTGAAGAGGTCCTTCACATCCCTTGTAAGTTGGATTCCTAGGTATTTTATTCTTTTTGTAGCCATTGTGAATGGGAGTTCACTCATGATTTGGGTGTTTGTCTGTTATTGGTGTATAGGAATGCTTGTGATTTTTGCACATTGATTTTGTATCCTGAGACTTTGCTGAAGTTGCTTATCAGCTTAAGGAGATTTTGGGCTGAGACTATGGGGTTTTCTAAATATACAATCATGTCATCTGCAAACAGGGACAATTTGACTTCCTCTTTTCCTAATTGAATACCCTTTATTTCTTTCTCTTGCCCAATTCCCCTGGCCAGAACTTTGAACACTGTGTTGAATAGGAGTGGTGAGAGAGGGCATCCCTGTCTTTTGCCAGTTTTCAAAGGGAATGCTTCCAGTTTTTGCCCATTCAGTATGATATCGGCCATGGGTTTGTCATAAATAGCTCTTATTATTTTGAGATACGTTCCATCAGTACCTAGTTTATTGAGAGTTTTTAGCATGAAGGGCTGTTGAATTTTGTCAGAGGCCTTTTCTGCATCTATTGTATGCTGGATTATGTTTATTGATATGGGTATGTTGAACCAGCCTTGCATCCTGGGGATGAAGCCAATGTGATCATGGTGGATAAGCTTTTTGATGTGCTGCTGGATTTGGTTTGCCAGTATTTTATTGAGGATTTTTAAATCGATGTTCATCAGGGATATTGGTCTAAAATTCTCTTTTTTTGTTGTGTCTCTGCCAGGCTTTGGTATCAGGATGATGTTGGCCTCATAAAAGGAATTAGGGAGGATTCTCTCTTTTTCTATTGATTGGAATAGTTTGAGAAGGAATGGTACCAGCTCCTCTTTGTATTTCTGGTAGAATTCGGCTGTGAATCCGTCTGGTCCTGGACTTTTTTTTAGTTGGTAGACTATTGATTATTGCCTCAATTTCAGAACCTGTTATTGGTCTATTCAGAGATTCAACTTCTTCCTGGTTTAGTCTTGGGAGGTTGTATGTGTCCAGGAATTTATCCCTTTCTTCTAGGTTTTCTAGTTTATTTGCGTAGAGGTGTTTATAGTATTCTCTGATGGTAGTTTGTATTTCTGTGGGATCGGTGGTGATATCCCCTTTATCATTTTTTATTGCGTCTATTTGATTCTTCTCTCTTTTCTTCTTTGTTAGTCTTTCTAGTGGTCTACCAATTTGTTGATCTTTTCAAAAAACCAGCTCCTGGATTCATTGATTTTTTGAAGGATTTTTTGTGTCTCTGTTTCCTTCAGTTCTGCTGTGATCTTAGTTATTTCTTGCTTTCTGCTAGCTTTTGAATGTGTTTGAGAGACAGTTTGTTATAATTTCTGTTCTTTTACATTTGCTGAGGAGTGCTTCCAACTATGTGGTCAATTTTGGAATAAATGCGATGTGGTGCTGAGAAGAATGTATATTCTGTTGGTTTGAGGTGGAGAGTTCTGTGGATGTCTATTAGGTCCGCTTGGTGCAGAGCTGAGTTCAATTCCTGTATATCCTTGTTAACTTTCTGTCTCGTTGATCTGTCTAATGTTGACAGTGGGGTGTTAAAGTCTCCCATTATTATTGTGTGGGAGTCTAAGTCTCTTTTAGGTCTCCAAGGACTTGTTTTATGAATCTGGGTGCTCCTGTATTGGGTGCATATATATTTAGGATAGTTAGCTCTTCTTGTTGAATTGATCCCTTTACCATTATGTAATGGCCTTTTTTGTCTCTTTTGATCTTTGTTGGTTTAAATTCTGTTTTATCAGAGACTAGGATTGCAACCCCTGCCTTTTTTTTTGTTTTCCATTTGCTTGGTAGATCTTGCTCCATCCCCCTATGTGTCTCTGCACGTGAGATGGGTCTCCTGAATACAGCACGCTGATGGGTCTTGACTGTTTTTATTATTATTATTTTTTGAGATGGAGTCTCACTTTGTTGCCCAGGCTAGAGTGCAGTGGTGTGATCTTGGCTCACTGCAAGTTCAGCCTCCCACTTTCACGCCATTCTCCTGCCTCAGCCTCCCTAGTAGCTGGGACTACAGGTGCCCACCACCATGCCCAGCTAATTTTTTGTGTTTTTAGTAGAGACGGGGTTTCACCGTGTTAGCCAGGATGATCTCGATCTCCTGACCTCGTGATCCGCCCGCCTCGGCCTCCCAAAGTGCTGGGATTACAGGCGTGAGCCACTGCGCCCAGCCGGGTCTTGACTCTTTATCCAATTTGCCAGTCTGTGTCTTTTAATTGTATTGGAGCATTTAGCCCATTTACATTTAAGGTGAATATTGTTATGTGTGAATTTGATCCTGTCATTATGATGTTAGCTGGTTATTTTGCTTGTTAGTTGATGCAGTTTCTTCCTAGTATTGGTGGTCTTTACAATTTGTCATGTTTTTGCAGTGGCTGGTACCGATTGTTCCCTTCCATGTTTAGTGCTTGCTTCAGGAGCTCTTGTAAGGCAGGCCTGGTGGTGACAGAATCTCTCAGCATTTGTTTGTATGTAAAGGATTTTATTTCTCCTTCACTTATGAAGTTTAGTTTGGCTGGATATGAAATTCTGGGTTGAAAATTCTTTTCTTTAAGAATGTTGACTATTGGCCCCCACTCTCTTCTGGCTTGTAGAGTTCCTGCCGAGAGATCTGCTCTTAGTCTGATGAGCTTGCCTTTGTGAGTAACCCGACCTTTCTCTGTGGCTGCAGTTAACATTTTTTCCTTCATTTCAACTTTGGTGAATCAGACAATTATGTGTCTTGGAATTGCTCTTCTCGAGGAGTATCTTTGTGGCATTCTCTGTATTACCTGAATTTGAATGTTGGCCTGCTTTGCTAGCTTGGAGAATTTCTCCTGGATAATATCCTGAAGAAAGTTTTCCAACTTGGTTCTATTCACCCTGTCACTTTCAGGTACACCAGTCAGACATAGATTTGGTCTTTTCACTCAGTCCCATATTTCTGGAGGCTTTGTTTGTTTCTTTTTACTCTTTTCTCTCTAAGCTTCTCTTCTTGCTTCATTTCATTCATTTGATCTTTAATCACTAATACCCTTTCTTCCACTTGATCAAATCAGCTACTGAAGCCTGTGCATGCGTCACATAGTTCTCGTGCCATGGTTCTCAGCTCCATCAGGTCATTAAGGACTTCTCTACACTGTTTATTCTAGTTAGCCATTCGTCTAATCTTTTTTCAAGGGTTTTAGTTTCTTTGCAATGGGTTCGGACATCCTCCTTTAGCTTGGAGAAGTTTATTACCAGTCGTCTGAAGCCTTCTCTCAGCTCGTCAAAGTCATTCTCCATCCAGCTTTGTTCCGTTGCTGGCGAGGAGCTGCGTTCCTTTGGAGGAGAAGAGGCGCTCTGATTTTTAGAATTTTCAGCTTTTCTGCTTTGGTTTCTCCCCATCTTTGTGGTTTTATCTATTTTTTGTCTTTGATGATGGTGACGTACAGATGGGGTTTTGGTGTGGATGTCCTTTCTGTTTGTTAGTTTTCCTTCTAACAGTCAGGACCCTCAGGTCCTCAGCGCAGGTCTGTTGGAGTTTGCTGGAGGTCCACTCCAGACTCTGTTTGCCTGGGTATCACCAGTGGAATCTGCAGAACAGCAAATATTGCAGAACGGCAGATGTTGCTGCCTGATCGTTCCTCTGGAAGCTTCGTCTCAGAGGGGCACCCAGCTGTATGAGGTGTCAGTCTGCCCCTGCTTGGGGGTGCCTCCCAGTTAGGCTACTCGGGGGTTAGGGACCCACTTGAGGAAACAGTCTGTCTGTTCTCAGATCTCAAAGTCTATGCTGGGAGAAGCACTACTCTCTTCAAAGCTGTCAGACAGGGATGTTTAAGTCTGCAGAAGTTTCTGCTGCCTTTTGTTCAGCTATGCCCTGCCTCCAGAGGTGGAGTCTACAGAGGCAGGCAGGTCTCCTTGAGCTGTGGTGGGCCCCACCCCATTCGAGCTTCCCAGCGGCTTTGTTTACCTACTCAAACCTCAGTAATGGTGGATGCCCCTCCCCTAGCCTCGCTGCCGCCTTGCGGTTCGATCTGAGACTGCTATGCTAGCAGTGAGTGAGGTTCCGTGGGCGTGGGACCCTCTGAGCCAGGCGTGGGATATAATCTCCTCATGTGCCATTGGCTAAGGCTATTGGAAAAGTACAGTATTAGGGTGAGAGTGTCCCGAATTTCCAGGTACCATCTGTCACGGCTTCTCTTTGCTAGGAAAGGGAATTCCCTGACCCCTTGCACTTCCTGGGTGAGGCGATACCCCGCCCTGCTCCATGGGCTGCACCCACTGTCTGACAAGCCCCAGTGAGATGAACCCGGTACCTCCCTCACTTGGAAATGCAGAAGTCACCCGTCTTCTGTGTTGCTCACGCTGGGAGCTTCAGACTGGAGCTGTTCCTATTCGGCCATCTTGGAACCTCTCTCTCTTTTCTTTATAAATCTTGATTTTACTTTTATTCGCTGAAACAATCTAATGCCAATTCTCCCTTCTATATTAATGGAGAATGAGCATGCAGATAAGTGTCTCTATGTGATTCCTTGACAGATTTCTTTCAGAGGCTATGTCTAGAAAAATTAGCCCATCTGAGGCCCATCATTGGAGCCAACCCATTCCTCAATTAAAAAAATTTTTTTTATGGGGGGATTACAGGTGTGAGCCACTGCGCCTGACCTATGACTGTGTTTAATATTGTTATAAATTAAGACATACTCCTTTTCTTCTATTGAATATAAAATTAATTACATTATCAAAAATTTAAACAAGTGTCAGCAATAGGCATCTGATTATAAGTGATTAATCAGCTACTTCTGATTGTTCATAAATGGATTATACTTTGTCAGTTTTCCTTAGTGATCTAAATGGTTCTCTCCCTCTGCCACCATGTAGGAGGGTCATAGGCTATGAATAGTGGAGTTGTGGGAGGAGAAGATTGGGCCCAGGCACAATGAGAGTGAATATATAGTTTTCACTATGTCTTGAGAACAGGTAAGTCTATCTGGGATAGATTTGTATGTTTTGGTGGTTGTATTACACTGACAGAGCCATGAACTTCAGATTCTTCACTTTGTTGAGTACTGTCATACCTAGGCGAGTTAGAGAAAACACCACACTCTGAGACGAATTAAGAGTCCTTTATTTAAGCCTGCGGCCAAAGAGACGGCTAACGCTCAAAATTCTCTCGGCCCCGAGGAAGGGGCTTGATTGAGTTTTATACCTTGGTTTAGGAAGGGGAGGGGAACTCAAATGCAGTAATTCTACAGAAGTAAAAACATGCAAGAATCAAAAGAAGCAAATGGTTACAGAGAGTTAAACAATTTAAAAGACAAATGGTTACAAAAAGCAACGGTACCAGGTGCAGGGCTCTAAATCCTTCATTATAATTAGATATAAATACTATGCGGGACATGAACTCAAGGCTTTATGTTGTTATCTCTTTGAGAAAAATCCTGGGAACTTCATACATTGTGCCAGTACCTTATCAGTTAATTGGGCTCCTTTGAAATGCTGAGGATCTGCTTACACTGGTCAACTCCTTGCGGGAGGGGGTTGGGTAAGGAGCCCTTAGTGTCTTGTAAATTAAGGGGTCAGTTGGAGTTTGTCTGGCTTTCCCAGCTAGAGAGAATCTTATTTACATGAGAAGCAAGGCTAGGTGATTAAAGAGACAAACAGGGCAAAATTTAAAATAGCTAGTTAGAGTAAAAACAAGGTTAGGCATTACAGTACCAGCTCTATTCTTGGACACAAGTGTTCCCAGCCCTGCCTCACCTGGTTTGCAATCAACCATTGCATATCTGTCGCTTACCTTATACCAAATTATTAATCATATTGTGATGTTATTACAAAGCCTTAATTAAAGATGATGCAGTCTTTTGCAGGGGTTGAAATTGGTTAGGACTGTTGATTGTCAGCTATTTTTGCTACTACCCCTGTTTTCTTACCAGGGTTGGGAGAGAGTACCATACTATTACTGCTCTCTCTTGCCCTTTAGTTGTTGAATGTTAGCTGAAGAAACCGGAGTTAATTATGAATTGAATACACTTATCCTTTGTAGCGTTTGAATTGTTATTTATTTATTTCTTTGTCTGAATTTATGTGTACTTTATTGTTTTGGTAAATAGGTTTGGTGTTTAGATTTCATAAAATAAATCTGTGGATTTGTCCTAGTTCAGAGTGATACATTGAAATTAATTTTATAATCCATAACTTAAAGCAGTATTCTTCAGCCATTTTTCTCATTATTCCCTCCTAAGGAGCATTTTTAGACCTGTTTTCTCCCTAATGGCCTAATGGGCCTTCTCCCCTTCAGATATTTTAATACTATAGATATACAGTATATAATAACGATGTTATTAGTAGGGTTGAACTTTGGAGGGCTACAGACCATTGTAATATTTAAGATTTCCAACTCTCCATAAGGACCACTTTTCTTCCCCTTAGGGATATTGCCCCAGTTGAGAATGTATGATTTAAAGTGGTTAAGGCCAGGCATGGGGCCTCATGCCCATAATCCCAGCACTTTGGGAGGCCAAGGCAGGAGGATTGGTTGAGGCCAAGAGTTCAAAACCAGCCTTGGGCAACATAGTGAGACTCTGTTTCTACCAAAAAAAAAAAAAGCTAGGTATGGTGTGTGTGCCTATAGCCCCAGATATTTGGGAGGCTGAGGTGGGAGGATTGCATGAGCCCAGAAGTTTGAGGCTACAGTGAGCTATGATCATGCTGCTGCACTCCAGCCTGGACAACAGAGTAAAACCTTATCTCAAAAAAAGTAGTTATCAGCCTGCAGTGATTTTTGTATCCTTCCCAATCCAATCATCTTACTTCGTTTTTGTTACTGTAAAGAAATACCTGAGTCTGGGTAATTTATAAAGAAAAGAGGTTTATTTGGCTCATGGTTCTGTAGGCTGTACAAAAAGCATAGCTCCAATATAGTATAGTTGAGAGTTAGACTTAAGTGGCATGTGCTTCACATGTTTATGTTTTAAAAAAATTATACCAATTATGTCTTCAGACATTAAAATAGTATGATTTTAAGTGTTTGATGCTTGTGTCTTCTAAAAAAAAAGTTGTTTTGCTTTTTATACAACTCTAACAAGGGACTCAGGGTACTTCCACAAATATTAGAAGGTGAAGAGGAGCCAGTGTCTGTAGATTACATGGTGAGAGAGGAAGCAAAGGGAGGAAGAGGTGCCAGGCTCTTTTCAACAACCAGTTCTCTTAGGAACTATGAGTGAAAACTCATTCCCTTCCACGAGAATGGCACCAAGCCATTTTTAGGGATCTGCCTCTACTATCTAATCACCTCCTACCAGGCCCCCCCTCCAACATTGAGAATCAGATTTTAACATGAGATTTGGTGGATGATATCCAAATGATATCCATCTAAATCATAGACACCTTCAGGAGACATTTGACAGTATTTGGAAACATTTTTGCTTGTCACAACTGGAAGTGGTGCTACTGGCATCTAGTGTGTAGAGGCCAGAAGGGATGTTGGTAAACATCTTACAATGCACAGAACAGAGGACAGCCCCACTCTGCCACTCAACACAGACTCATCCAGTCCCAAATGCCAGTAGTGCTAAGGCTACTTTGAAGTTCGAGAAAATGAAAGCCAGCCTGGGCAACATGGTGAGACCTTGCCTCTACCAAAAAAAAAAAACAAAAATTAGCCCAGGCGTGGTGGTGCATGCCCATGTTCCCAGCTACCCTGGGGACTGAGGTGGGAGGATCACCTGAGCTTGGGGAGGTCGAGTCAGCAGAGAGCCATGACTGCTCCACTGCACTCCAGGCCTGGCAACAGAATGAGACCCTGTCTCAAAAAAAAAAAAAAAAAAAAAGAAAAGAAAATGATTGAAAGTACGTAAATTTTCTCTTTATTCTTTTATTAAACATCATTCAATTGAAATATAAAATAAAGTTCAGTATTAAAGATATTATCTAATTTAGTTTTACCTACTTAATAGGACTAATGTCCTTGTATGTAAAGTAAAAAGCATGAAATCTTTCTTGGTTGGTAGGAAACATGGATTCCACTATAGTTGAGAGTTAGACTTACGTGGCATGTACTTGTCATGTTTATGTTTAAAAAAATTGTACCAATTATCGCCTCAGATATTATAATAGTGTGATTTTAAGTGTTTGATGCTTGTGCCTTAAATTTTTTTTTTGCTTTTTATACGCCTCCCTCCTCATTTTGGAGATGCAGAATAGCATAATGAACTCTGAAGTCAGAAGTTTGAATCTTGGTTCTGCAGTTTACTAGTTTATGTCTTTGGATACATAGTGGCATAAACAAAGTACCTGCCTCATAGGATTGTGAGAATTAAATGAGTTATATATAAAGTACTTATTGACATATAGGAAGAGCTTAAATGCTAACCTTTATTCTGATCTATTCAGCATGCTTTAAATGCCAAGTAATTTTGCTTTCTTTTCTCTTTGTAGATTTATGGTGGATTATTTTCTGAAGATCAGTGTTGGTACAGATGCAAAGTACTGAAAATCATCAGTGTTGAAAAGGCAGGAAATTAAGTGTTCAGTTTTTTTTGCTTTAAGAAATATTTATTGTGGTTCCAAAATTTGATGCTTATTTAGCCCTTCATTGGTTATTCATAGTACTGATACCTCGTTCAGTGATTAAAACAGAAGAAATTAATTGCTAAAAAACATGTTGTTTTATAATCACCTCAGATTATTCAAGAATAGATTATATAATATGTAGGTTATTTTTGGTGACTAGTTCTTTTTACCTCAGTTCTTCTGTTTTTTTTTTTGTTGTTGTTTGAGATGGAGTCTTTCTCTGTCGCCCAGGCTGGAGTGCAGTGGTACGATCTTGGCTCACTGCAACCTCTGCCTCCTAAGTTCAAGCTATTCTCCTGCCTCAGCCTCCCAAGTAGCTGGGATTACAGGCGCCCACCAACACATTGGCTAATTTTTGTATTTTTAGTAGAGACGGGGTTTCACCATGTTGGTCAGGCTGGTCGAACTTCTGACCTCAGGTGATCCGTCCGCCTCAGCCTCCGAAAGTGCTGGGATTACAGGAGTGAGCCACTGTGCCCAGCCTACCTCAGATCTTAATAATTATATTTAGTTCTTGATAATGAGTAACTTTTAAATGTTCATTTTATTAAGCTTTATAAGTAGGAGAAGAACATTTTGATTGATCCTTCTGAAGTTAGGTATATCTTTTATTTGGTTGATATGAATATTGTTAATAATAATGATTGGCTTGCCACTTTCTTATGCCTGGGTTAAATGTGGTGAGTTTTCTTTGTGTTAAGCTCTTTTTTTTTTTTTTTTTTTTTTTTTACATTGTGAATTTGTGGAGGATTTTTAAGAGGATTTAGGGAGATAGAATTCTGAATAGCTGTTTGGTGACAGTTGCATATTGCAGGCTGTGTGAAAGCACCTCTGTAAGATTTCCTTTGGTGTTTTTTCTACACCTGCTTTCTGTACTTAAATTATAATATGTATGTTTTTACTGAACCTGGGAAAGTGGTTAAGGATAAAAGAGAAAAAATTAAAAATATATATGTTTCATAAATATTTTCTTTGGTTTAATAAGATGCCAAGATGTAACAATTTGATTAATATTCTGAATAGCTTGGTTTAAAAAAAATCTCATTTTTTTGCTGTCATAGATAATGGTTTCTTTTAGTGGAATGGAACTTTCTAATTGACCTTTCTCCCATAATTTGACAACTGGAGATGATATTTTGCATTTGCTTTTCAGTTGGCTTTAATTTTTTAAATTAAAGGGCAACATGATGTTTGACCTTGTAATAACTATTTTTCTTTTTTACTTTTTAAACAGATGTAGAGCTGGAGGTAAGGGTGGTGAATCTGATAGTTTACATGGTCTACCTGGAGTGAGTTAATTGTATCAAAGGAAGTTTGATAACTTTGCCTTTCTTTTCAGATTTTATTCTTTCCAACTTGAAATTGAATTGAATGTTGATTGATTTTAACATTAGGAGAAACAGGAGAGGGCTGTAAGCTTCATAGGCTGATGTTTATTTAAAATATCGATTGTCTAAAAACAAAAAGCACCCTAATGAGAAATAGTACTATTGGAATTTAACTAGTAGCAAGTAAAGAAATCACTGTAATTTCATGGACTGTGGATGTTTTTTATTTTGAAGATACTATTAGAGATCTATTTCTGAATGTATTTTGTCATTTTGAGATAAGAATGCTATTTTGATATACAGGTCATTAACAGAGAGCAGCAAATTGGTGGTTTCTTTGGAAATATTTAATCTGGGGTCAGTATTAGTATTTGTCTCTTATTTTTTCCAGTGTCTGGTGAGGTACATTGACTATGGAAATACTGAAATTCTAAATCGATCTGATATAGTTGAAATTCCTTCGGAGCTGCAGTTTTCTAGTGTTGCCAAAAAGTATAAACTTTGGGGACTACAGATTCCTTCTAATCAAGAAGTTACCCAGTTTGATCAGGCAAGTCACGGATTTTAAATATTTTTGCTAATGAAAGTAAAACTATGTGCTTGAAACAAAATGTAGGTATAGTTAAATCTTACTTTAATATAAAAGTCTATATAAATTAGTGAAAAATAGGAATTATAATTAGAAAGCAATTATATATTTATGCTCATCTTTGCTAGGTAAACATTGAACAGATAAGAATGACATACACATATATAATATATGTAAGTAGTTTTTTCTGATGTAAATGTTTAAAAGGATAGTCTCTTTTTTTTTTTTTTTTTTTTTTTCGAGACAGAGTCTGACTCTGTTGCCCAGGCTGGAGTGCAGTAGCATGATCTCGGCTCACTGCAACCTCTGACTCCCAGGTTCAAGCAATTCGTCTGCCTCAGCCTCCCGAATAGCTGGATTACAGGCCTGTGCCACCATGTCCAGCTAATTTTTGTATTTTTGGTAGAGTTGGGGTTTTACCATGTTGGCCAGGCTCGTCTTGAACTCCTGACCCCAGGTGATACGCCCACCTTGGCCTCCCAAAGTGCTGGGATTACAAGCATGAGCCACTACACCCGGCCAAGGATAGTCTCTTATATGATGGAGAAAATAATGAATACAGTTATTTCTATAATTGTTTTGGGAAAGTATTTATTAAATAAAAGTGATCTTCACCTAGTCCTGGCCATAAATACCACAAATTTGAAATTAATGGGGTTATAATTAATCAGATTGTATCATTTTGGCAGAGCCTCATACTGTTTGATGTAATAATTGGCAGTGGATGTTTTGTTCATGTGGATTCTAGTTTATATTCTTTTCCATTGAATTTTGGGTTGGTAACCTAATTCTGGAAGACATTCGATAATTTCAGGGGTAGTCTTACAGGAATCCTACCTCTTTTAAAATCTGTTGTACAAAGATGATTCTTTTGGTAAATGGTAATGCTGGTGAGAGATACTACATTGCAAAGTAATCAGGTTTATAATTCTTATTTATAATAGCAACTCAAGTAGCTCATGTGGAAAACAGTTTAATCATTGTAAGCATTATAAAGAAATTAATTAAAATTAATTAAAATTGCCTCTTTATTTTCCTTTGAGAATCTTGTAGGTGTGTTGGGTATAGTTTTGTCTGCTATGTAGTTACTTATAAAAGACATTTCTGTACATGAAACTCAGGCTTTCATAAACATGAAATATAGATATTATAAAATTACACCCCAAGTTTCTGGTTTAAAATCTAAAGTTTGTTACTTTCTTCTTTAATATAAATGCTTTGACCAAGGTTGGGGAGGCTTGTTTTGGATTTCTTGCCTGTGTAAAACTCTAAAATCTTGTTTACAGACCTTAGAATATTATCTGCTCTCACTTTGTTTTACATATGGGGAAATTGTAGTCTAGGATAATTAAATGACTTCAAGTCGTGAAGCTAATTAGGGAAGAGCTAGGCCTAAAACTCAAGTCTATTGTTCTTTTCATAGTAAAATGCACAGATTTATGTTGATTGAAACACACATGAATTAAGGGGGAAAAAGACATTTAAAAAAGTTAATTTTAGAACTGAATGAAACTGCAGCTGAGAATGTTTTTGTATGTTTCAAAGATTCTTTGTATATGGTACTGTATATAAACATTTATATATATATATATATTTTTTTTTTTTTTTTGGTGGGGGGATGAAGTCTTACTCTGTTGCCCAGGCTGGAGTGCAATGGCATGATCTTGGCTCACTGCAACCTCCTCCTCTTGGGTTCAAGCGATTCTCCTGCCTCAGTCTCCTGATAGCTGGAATTACAGGCACCCGCCACCACGCCTGGCTAATTTTTGTATTTTTAGTAGAGATGGGGTTTCACCATGTTGGCCAGGCTGGTCTTGAACTCCTGACCTCAAGAGATCCCCCCCGTCTCTGCCTCCCAAAGTGCTGGGATTACAGGCATGAGCCACCCGGCTAAACATTTGTATTTGGATGCTTAGTTCAGTAAAAAGATCATTGATTAGAGTTAAGCTAATTGGCCCACAATGTTTTCCGGAAAAAAATGAGCTATTCTTGAATAGCTCTGCTTAGAAAGTCTGTGTTTAGTTATTAATTCTCAGCCCAAAGCTCAACTCTAATCTTCTATATGAAGTCTTTGCTAATACCCACTTACCTGGTCATCTGTGGTGTTTTAGTCACTCCGTAATAAAGCCTATAAAGTTGTAATTTTTTCCTCCCCTACAAGCTTAGTGAGTTTGGTAGAGATAAGTATTCACTTTTCTGTGCCTAATTTCCCTGCCAGGTAGGTGTTAGATGAGCATTAGTTTATCTAGCATTTGAATAAATAGATGAACAGTAGGGATTCAGTAACAACACAAATACCTCCCTCCTTCCTCTTTCCCAGAAGGTGTCCTGGGCACTGAAATTCCTTCACATTTTTTAACTCTTTCATGCTATGCTGCAGCACAGTCAGAATTGATACTCAGAATGGTAGTTTGCTGAAGATCAAGAGAATATTACATCACTATTTCTACATGCCTGACTTTAAAAATTATATGTAGAGTAAGGGAATGAGAGCTAGAGCTTGGAATTTGTGTTTAACAATTTAAAGGCCTTTTAGCTTGTTTTCTAATATATACAGGCAGAATTCAGAGGAATAAAGTAGAAAGCAAGTGATCCTTTCTTGTTTCTGAATGAAGCTTACCATTTTGGAAAACAGAATGAAATATATTTCTAAAAAGTGACATTCATCTTTTTTATGATTGAAAGCCTTATGTTCTAAACCAATGACCAGATTTATTTTAAAAAGTTAAGTTTTGCCCAGTGCGTTGGCTCATGCCTGTAAGCCCAGCACTTTGGGAGGCTGAGGTGGGTGGATGGCTTGAGTCCAGGAGTTTGAGACCAGCCTGGGCAACATGGCAAAACCCTGTCTGTATAAAAAATACAAAAAAATTAGCTGGGCATGGTGGCGCATGCCTGTAGTCCCAGCTACTCAGGAGGCTGAGATGGGAGGATTGCTTGAACTTGAGGGGTCAAGGCTGTGAGACCCTGTCTAAGAAAAAAAAAGAAAAAAGTTAAGTTTTATACCTTTTAAATACCTAAATATATTTTTTAAGTGCAGGTATATATCTCCAGCTCATAAGGGTTAGTGGAAAATATATTTCTTATGATACAAATTAAATGTTTATATGTATTTTATATATATATATATAAAAAGAGAAAACATACATATTTTTGGTGTAGTATTAAAAGATGTATCATATACTCTGTCATTCTTTTTGTTAGTTGGAACTGAGGAAGACTCAGATTTTATTTCAAGTTCAGGGTTCTGTGTTTATGATTATATATGATTCAGGGAGAATCTGGTTGAACCACTTCATACTAATTGTGATTGGTGACTGTAACTAAAATGAATTTGAATTCAGAGAGAAATCTAAAATTAGATTTCCACATAAAAATTCTATGCAAGGAGTAATGGACCTCTAGAACATTCAGCTTTAGGTAATTGAAACTTTTGTAGAAAATAGGTTATTTCCATTTGAATTCACGTATTGCCCAAAGACAGGGTTTCTTGAAATATTAATAATTCCACATATACCAGCAATAATTTTCAAAGACTTCCTAGGGGCAGAAGTTGTTCTTGAATTTTAGATAGACTTTTGATAATAAGAGTTGAAACCAAGGGTTTTTATGTGAAAGAGGTTAACTGGAAAACTACATCTAATTGATGAAAATCCTAATATTTTCAATTAGTTATATTTTGAGGTTGTTAGCTTTGCCTGCTTGATCCCATTTGATTGGTGATAACTTCTGGACCGTATTTGTTATTTATATTGATATTCTCGGTGAATTCAAACCTCTTGATATAATGTGTGTATTTCTGAATTTTATACCTTGAAAAATTTATAAAACCTGTGTTTTTGTTAACCTAAAGTATTTTCTTATAGGAATTTTATGCCTTGAAAAATTTGTAAAACCTATATTTTTGTTAACCTAAAGTATTTTCTTATTTTGTTTTGTGGATTTAAAAAATTATTTTTTCAGCTAGGCACAGGGTGTGTGCCTGTAATCACAGCTACTTAGGAGGCTGAAGTGGGAGGACTGCTTGGGCCCAGGAGTTCAAGACCAGCTTGAGCAAACATAGCAAGACCGTATCTAAAAAATTCTTTTTTTCTTTTTTTCTGGGGTAGTGATAGTTGATGATTCTTGAGCATATGTAGCTTGAGTCTCCTTCTCTGCTCCTTCAGATGCATCCTTCTAGGCCCAGGTATCCTCAACCTGTTGTTAAAATAAATGTGTCAGCTGGGTGCAGTGGCTCATGCCTGTAATCCCAGCACTTTGGGAGACCGAGGTGGGCGGATCTCAAAGTCAGGAGATCGAGACCATCCTGGCTAACATGGTGAAACCCCATCTCTACTACAAAATACAAAAAATTAGCTGGTCATGGTGGTGGGCACCTGTAGTCCCAGCTACTTGGGAGGCTGAGGCAGGAGAGTGGTGTGAACTCGGGAGGTGGAGCTTGCAGTGAGCTGAGATAGCGCCACTGCACTCCAGCCTGGGCGACAAAGCCAGACTCCATCTCAAAAAAAAAAAAAAAAATGTGTCCCAATGAAATAATTTTTTTTGTAATCCTATGTATTTCATACATTTAAAAACATTGTGAGAAAAAGTCCAAAGATTTCACCTGACTGATAAAGGAGCCCCATGGCCACAAAAAGGTTAAGAATTCCTACATAGGTCTCACTTTTACCATCTATACTACTGTGTAGTAGTATAGAAGTAGTATAGAGGAGAAACTAGTTCTTAAAAATGTTATTTAGTTTCTTGGACCTTGACTTCCCCACACCCCCTATTTCTTTTAAAAATGTGGCCGGTTTGTATTTTGTGGTTTTTAGTGTGTTTTTTACACTCTTGTTTGTCTGATTATTATAGGTATGATGTCCTATTTGGTTTGCTTTGTTTGCATAAACTATATTTTTTTCATATTTATAGAGTGGGAATGTAGCTAAAAATACACCTCCACCTTCTAAGAGAGATATGTTGCATCAGATGATGTCCCCATTTCAAGGAAGTTGTGAACCAGTAAATTTGAGCTGTACCTACCCATTTTGTGTTTTAAATTTATGCTTTATATATTCCGAAAAAGAATACTGACTTTTAATTTCCTTTATAGTATGCACAGGGTGAAAATCAGGAAAATAACCTAGAGAAATTTGGGGAGAGTAGTTAGATTGTGTCAAAGTAATTTTAGTAATTACAGTTTTATGGAGGAGTAGATAAGTTCTTATTAAAATTAAGTCTCAATATGTTCTAATCCCAAATATGTTTTAGGTATATCTTTGCTTAGTTCTCTTGATAGACATTCAATAGCTCAAAGTTAGCAAGCACCTAATTTCTCCTATGCCAGTTGTACAGTTGTAGCCCTCTTAAGCAAAAGTCTATTTAAGAGAGTTTTGAATGTAGAAGGCCAGGCGCGGTGGCTGACCCCTGTAATCTCAGCACTTTGGGAGGCCAATGTGAGTGGATCACTTGAGGTTAGGAGTTTGAGACCAGCTCAGCTGACACGGTGAAACCCCATCTCTACTAAAAATACAAAAATTAGCAGGTGTGGTGGTGTGTGCCAGTAGTCCCAGTTACTGGGGAGGCTGAGGCAGGAGAATCGCTTAAACTGGGGAGGCGGAGGTTGCAACGAGTCGAGATTGTGCCACTGCACTCCAGCCTGTGTGACAGAGTGAGATTCTGTCTCAAAAAAGAAGAAAAAAAGTTTTGAATATGTATTTGTGACACCTCACATTTTATAATTTCAGTTTGTTGATTTTTATTTATTTATTTATTTATTTATTATTATTTTTTTTTGAGACGGAGTCTCGCTCTGTCACCCAGCTGGAGTGCAGTGGCGCGATCTCGGCTCACTGCAAGCTCCGCCTCCTGGGTTCACGCCATTCTCCTGCCTCAGCCTCTCCGAGTAGCTGGGACTACAGGCGCCCGCCACCACGCCTGGCTAATTTTTTTGTATTTTTAGTAAAGATGGGGTTTCACCGTGGTCTCGATCTCCTGACCTGGTGATCCTCCCGCCTCGGCCTCCCAAAGTGCTGGGATTACAAGCGTGAGCCACCGCGCCCGGCCCAGTTTGTTGATTTTTAAAGAATTTGTTCGTGTTTTGTGCTTTCGGTTTGTGTTTTTTTTCGCTTCTGCTCATCTTACTTTAAAACCAGAGTTCCTGACTCTGCCTCTAAAACTTTTAAAGTTTTGTAATATCGAATACCTTTTCTAGATATCAGAGATTCATTTTTATGTGCTATTGCTTTTCAGGAAACGATTATATTTAGTTGGGGCCAAAGTAATCAATGTAATCTGCTGGGTTAAAAAAACTATTCTAGGATATTTACTTAGTATACATTTTTAGATTTATAAATATGGCTGCCTATACAAGTATTTAGCTCTACTTCATTTTAGCAAGGGTGTAATTGGAATACATTCATATACGTGGAGATGCATATTTGAATATTATAGTCAACAACAAGGTAATGTAGAGATTTTAGAATGAAGAAATATGATGCTTGGAAAAAATGGGTAGAAACAAAATAAGGGAAGAGAAACATGTTGGTGTAGCTGATTTATGTTTTCTTCTTTCTTAGGGCACAACCTTTTTGGGGAGCTTAATTTTTGAAAAGGAAATAAAAATGAGAATTAAAGCAACCTCTCAAGATGGAACAGTTATTGCTCAGGCTGAGTATGGCAGTGTGGATATAGGGGAAGAGGTGTTTAAGAAAGGATTTGCAGAGAAATGCAGACTTACTTCCAGAACTGACATCTGTGAGGAAAAAAAATTGGATCCTGGTCAACTTGTTCTCGGGAACCTCAAAAACCCCATTCCTTTGTGGGGGCATAGATCAAACCAGTCAACCTTCAGCAGGCCCAAGGGGCACTTAAGTGAGAAAATGACTCTTGACTTGAAGGATGAAAATGATGCAGGCAATCTTATGACATTTCCAAAGTAAGAATTTAGTTTTCACTAATTTCTAATTAATGGTAGAGGTCCCTGTCATAGTAGAATAGAAGTTAAGGCTTATGCTTTTGGAATCCTTAACTGTGCCAGTGATTTTAAGGGCTGTTGCTGATATTTCTATTTTTCTCAAATGTATTCCTCTTTGCTTTATTTAGCAGGGATATTTTCATTAAAAGCTATTTTGAAAGAAAAATAATTCCTGAATTATTTAAAAGTTTACATGCCAACTTTTCATGCCAACTATTTGGAGTACACTTATCAAAAATAAAAATCTGCTCCTAAATCTGAATTATTCAGGCAAAGTCAGAATTCCAGATAAGATTTGAAGTTTTTCCTATGGCTTTAGGAATATTTTAAAGAGTTTCAGGAAATTGCCTTTACTTTTTAAATAAAAGTGAGGCTCTTTCTTCTTCTTGTGAAAACTTGTGATGGAGTTTGATTATTCCGAATAGTTTACTTTTTAGATAATTTTAAATCATCAACTTGAAGCAGAAATCCAGATTTGATATTTATATGTATCAAAACATTCTTCTATATCATGGTCCAAGCCATGATGCTGTATCTTGGATGATATAGCTGTTTGATGGGATCTCATCAGTGCTTTAGGAGCTAAACTGTCAAATGGGGGTGGGAGGCGGTGGACGGGGGGATCACAGGGGATCACAGGATGGGGGGGTCACGGGGGGATCACAGGAGGGATTGGAAAAAAACTAATACAGAAATGCTTTTTACTTTGTTCTCTGTAGTTGATAGTGCTATGAAGAAGTTGGAATATATGTTCTTTGAGAATTAGAGGCATTATTGAATTACAACTTCAGTTATAAAATCTTGTTTGCATTAAATTGTTTTTTAATATGAACTAGGTAAATATTTCAGTTTTCAAAATTAACTTTCAGATATATTGTGGTATAAAAGGTCCAAGATAACTTAGATTTGTTTTCTCTGTCAGCCTTATACAGTTTGTTTTTCAAAATAAATGAATTTGTTTTTATAGGGAAAGTTTGGCTGTTGGTGACTTTAATTTAGGGTCTAACGTCAGCCTGGCAAAAATTAAGCAGGACCAGAAACTGATTGAAGAAAATGAAAAACTTAAAACAGAGAAGGACGCTCTTCTCAAAAGTTATAAGGAGTTAGAATTGAAAGTAGAGCAGATTGCCCAGGAGCTGCAGGTATGTTCAGTGGCTTAAGGTGAAGAGTGTCCAACTGGGAAATCTGCGTACTCATCTGCTGCTATTTATTTTTCTGTCACTTTCCTTTCCTTTCCCACCTCATTCTCTCCTTCTTTGCTAATCCCTGTATTTGTTTATAGGTGAATTTTTTTCATATACTCCAGACTAATCATCTTTGGATTTCATTGGATGTTTGAAAATTTAATAATTTCTCATTTACATTTCCCTTTATGTTCTAAAAACTTTTCAAATAAGGCAATTTTCAAACATTCTAAAAGGAGAGAGACTTGAATAATTAATTCTCATGTGCCCATCACCCAGTTTTTACAATTATAACACATGGCCAATCTTTTTAAAACTTTACACTTCCTGGATTATTTTAGAAGTCCCATTCATATTATTTCATAGTCTTCAGTATGTATGACTAATAGAAAAGGACTTTAAAAAACCATAATAATAATACTATTCATACTTAAAAGTAAACAATAATTCCTTAATATTATTTATATCCAGGCAGTATTCAAATTTGCCATATTGTGTCATGAATGCCACATGATTGTAGGCATGTTGATTGTAGTTCTCTCCAATCAGGATCCCAGTTAGGCACATACGTTGCATTTTGGTTGATATTTCTCTTAAATTGCCTTAATCTGTATCCTTGTGTTGCTTAACTGGGTTCTTGATCTCCACATGTGTCTTCTTTTATGGTAATTAGGTCTCCAGATTTGCTCAGATTCTAGTTCAAAAACTCCCCCCCCGGGATACAGTGTGGTTGATAAGTGTGTGTGTGTGTGTGTGTGTGTGTGTGTGTATGTTTGTGTTTTACACCAAATCTATTGTTCCTGCACTAGTTCCTCCAATTCTCTGACACCAACTGGGTGTCTAATAATTCAGCTCTATTCTGACACTACATTACCTGTACTTAGCATATACCCTACAAGTTAAGGACTCAGTTCCATAAAGCTGCCTCTAATTTAGATGCCAGCCACAAATGGGGTCCCCAGGCTACTTGCATATCTACCTCCCCACTCTAAATTCGGGGTTTCCCATGACCCTCCCTCAGGTTAGATAATTCACTAGAACTACTCACAGAACTCACAGAAGTGCTATACTTATAGTTTTATTATTAAGGATATTACTCAGAAACAGCCAAATAAATGGAAGATATGCATAAGGCAAGGTACTGGGGCAGGAGGTACAGAGCTTCCATGCCCTTTCTGAGTGTGCCACCCTCCCAGGTCATGGATGTGTTTATCAACCCAGAAGCTCCCCAAATCTCATTCAGAGTTTTTTTGGTTTTGTTTGTTTGTTTTGAGACAGTCTTGCTCTGTTGCTTAGGCTGGAGTGCAGTGGTGTAATTTCTGCTAACTGCAACTTCTGCCTCCCGGACTCAAGCAATCCACTCACTTCAGTCTCCTGCCTAGCTCAGACTACAGGCGTGTGCCCCATTCCTGGCTAATATTTGTGTTTTCTTTTCTTTTTTTCTTTTTTGAACTCAAACTTGCCTTGTTTATATCCCCAATGGCATGATCTCGGCTCATTGCAACCTCTGCTTCCCAGGTTCAAGTGATTCTCCTGCCTCAGCCTCCTGATAGCTGGCATTAAAGGCACCCGCCGCCATGCCTGGCTAATTTTTGTATTTTTAGTAGAGACGGGGTTTCACCATGTAGGCCAGGCTGGTTTCGGACTCCTCAGGTGATCCACCCACCTCTGCCTCCCAAAGTGCTGGGATTACAGGCATGAGCCACTGTGCCCAGCCCACATTTTCTTTATCCAGTCTATCATTGATGGGTATTTGGGTTGGTTCCAAGTCTTTGCCATTGTAAATAGTGCTGCAATAAACATACGTGTGCATATGTCTTTATAGTAGAATGATTTATAATCCTTTGGGTATATACCCAGTAATGGGATTGCTGGGTCAAATGGTATTTCTTGTTCTAGATCCTTGAGGAATTGCCATACCGTCTTCTGCAATGTTTGAACTAATTCACACTCCCACCAACAGTGTAGAAGTGTTCCTATTTCTCCACATCCTCTCTAGCATCTGTTGTTCCTGACTTTTTAATGATCACCATTCTAACTGGAGTGAGATGGTGTCTCATTGTGGTTTTGATTTGCATTTCTCTAATGACCAGTGATGATGGGCTTTTTTTCGTATGTTTTTTGGCCGCATAAATGTCTTCTTTTGAGAAGTGCCTGTTCATATCCTTTGCCCACTTTTTGATGATGTTGTTTTTTTCTTATAAATTTGTTTTAAGTTCCTTGTAGATCCTTGTAGATTCTGGATATTAGCCCTTTGTCAGATGGATAGATTGCAAAAATTGTCTCCCATTCTGTAGGTTGCCTATACACTCTGATGATAGTTTCTTTTGCTGTGCAGAAACTCTTTAGTTTAATTAGATCCCATTTGTCTATTTTGGCTTTTGTTGCCATTGCTTTTGGTGTTTTAATCATGAAGTCTTTGCCCATGCCTATGTCCTGAATGGTATTGCCTAGGTTTTCTTCTAGGGTTTTTACTGTTTGAGGTTTTACATTTAAGTCTTTAATCCATCTTGAGTTAATTTTTGTATAAGGTGTAAGGAAGGGGTCCAGTTTCAGTTTTCTGCATATGGCTAGCCAGTTTTCCCAACACCGTTTATTAAATAGGGAATCCTTTCCCCATTGCTTGTTTTTGGTAGGTTTGTCGAAAATCAGATGGTTGTAGATGTGTGGTGTTATTTCTGAGGCCTGTGTTCTGTTCCATTGATCTTTATATCTGTTTTGGTACCAGTAGCATGCTGTTTTGGTTACTGTAGCCTTGTAGTGTAGCTTGAAGTAAGATAGCGTGATGTCTCCAGGTTTGTTCTTTTTGCTTAGGATTGTCTTGGCTATATGGGCTCTTTTTGGTTCCATGTGAAATTTAAAGTATTTTTTTTCTAGTTCTGTGAAGAAAGTCATTGGTAGTTTGATGGGAATAGAATTGAATCTATCAATTACTTTGGGCAGTATGGCCATTTTCATGGTATTGATTCTTCCTGTCCACGAGCATGGAATTGTATTTTCTGTACAGTCAGGGTTTGCTGTGTTGCCCAGGCTGGTCTCAAACTTTTGGGCTCAAGCAGTCCTTCCTCTTTTGGCTCCAGAGTTGCTGGTACTGCAGGCAAGCCACCATACCTTGCTAAATTAATGAATTTTAAACACATTTGGCATGTTTTAATCGACTGAAGCCATTTTTTTCTTTTTGACGCACACATTATCCCCTTTGAAGTCTTTTTAAATTAGCTGCTGTGTCCTTTTGACATCATAACAGATGATATTCATAATGGATAAATCACCATTATTAAGTTTTTCATTAATCTGTGACCTAATGATTTTTGCAGCCATCGATGATTGTTGTCTGCAACCATGTTTTCATCAGGTGCTGTATTTCTTTTTTTTAATTATACTTTAAGTTTTAGGGTACATGTGCATAACGTGCAGGTTTGTTACATATGTGTACATGTGCCATGTTGGTGTGCTGCACCCATTAACTCGTCATTTAGCATTAGGTATATCTCCTAATGCTATCCCTTCCCGCTCCCCCCACCCCACAATAGTCCCCGGTGTGTGATGTTCCCCTTCCTGTGTCCATGTGTTCTCATTGTTCAATTCCCACTTATGAGTAAGAACATGCGGTGTTTGGTTTTCTGTCCTTGCAATAGTTTGCTGAGAATGATGGTTTCCAGCTTCATCCATGTCCCTACAAAGGACATGAGCTCATCATTTTTTTTGGCCAGGTGCTGTATTTCTTAGCTGGAAAATTTCAACTATTTGGTCATGCTGAAGCCTAGTTTGTTCAGTAAAGGCAAGATAAATACTTTATTCATTCCCTTTATATGTACATGTTTTCAGAAAAATAAGTTTATTCCCTAGGATTGTCCAGTGTTGACCAGCAAGGGTTATTTGTTCTCCTTAAGTATTATTATGAACTAATGAATTTTAAACATATTTGAGTGTTTTAATTCACTGCAGCCATTATTCTTTCTGATGCCCATCTTATACTCTTTTCAAGTCTCTAAGTCATCGCTCTGTCCTTTTGATGTGATTCCAGTAGTCTGATAGCTTCCTTGTTTTCTAGTGTCACAAGATGTTCCATACTCACCTGCATTTCCTACACTAATCCTGTAAAAGTTATTTCTCCAAGCTATGGTTCTTTTTAGTGGCAAGAGGTATTTAGATACCAGACTTTGGGTGCTAGGGATGTATATAGCTATTGCTTTAGTCTTTGCTTCTAGGTTATAGAATGTCTAATGGATAGGGTTAGGAAATATTAATTTTATTTTCTAATGCTATATTGAGATAGCATATTATACATATTATACATATAGTAAAAATGCACAAATACTGTGTAGAACTTGATAAATTTTGACATGTGTATACACTCATGTAACCTGAATCACCCTCATCAAGACTGGCTGATCAAACTATGATTAATCAGATATTTCACCTAGTATCAAGCTCTACCAATAATTTCAGGGACACAGGTAACAAAGAGACTCCTTTGTTCCAGAGCAGGTGCCCCAGTCTCTGACCAGAGACTAGAATGTCTGCTGTGGCTACTGCTGCCAGGCATCAAACAGTGTCTCTAAACTCTCTGCCATCTGTAGGATTGTGACTAGAGAGGGTGGGGCCCCTCTCAGGTGAGCAGTGTGGATATGAAGCAGTCGGGAGCGTGTTCTACTCAAGTCTAAGTCTCACGGCAGCCTATAGCAGAGCTTTGGGTGTTGTCCCAGGTGTGCATAGGAGAGCCTGGCTTTTCTGCCCCTTCTTGGCTGGGCAGCAGCTGCAGTCATGTCAGCCTAAAGTCAGGCCAAAGTTGGGCCACAGCTCAGAATTAAACTCTCAAAGTGACACTTTTGGCCTGTGCCCTGGGATACTGGGGCACCACCCAGGTGAGCAGCATGGGCAAAAAGCTGTGGGAAGTGTAGTCTGATTGTGTCTCAGTTTCACAGCAGCCCGTTGCAGGGCGGTGGGTATTCTATAGATATGTGTGGGGTAGCCTGGTTTCCCTGTTGGTCCTTTGCTGGTCAGTGACTGGGGCCATGTCAGCCCAAACTCAGGCCAAGGGCAGGACTCAGCCCAGCATTGAACTCAGAAAATGGTGCCGTGGGCATGGGGCTAGAGAGAATGAGTCACCACCCAGCCAAGCAGCATGAGCAAGAAGGTGTAGGGAGTGTGATATACTTATGTCTCAGTCTCAACAGCAGCTTGTAGCAGGGTGACAAGTATCCTCCTGGGGGTGCATGGACATGCTTGTTCTCCCTCTCCTTTTTTGGAGCAGTACAGTGGCTGCAGCCATGTCTATAGGTCCCTGGTATCTAAACTCTTAAAGTGGCTCCCTGCTGAGGCTGCTCCAGACTTGGGTGCCTGTGGGATTCTGTGTGGATTCCATTTCTGGAACAATGTCTCTGTGTGATCTTTAGGCAGCTCCATATGTGAGGTGTGAGGCCCTACTGGATCGAGGGTTTCTCCTGTAGCAAATGTTGTAAAAGCTTGTTTCAGAGCTCTGGGGATTTTTCTCTTACGGTTTCCCTGCATACAGTAGCCTTTCCCAGCTCTCAGCTGGTTTCTGCCTAGGCATGCTTCTTCGAACCCTCTCCTTTCTTACTTCTGGGGCTTTCTCTCTCTTCTCTGGTGAATCCAAATGTTCATTCTTAGACAGTCTGTTCAAAATGTGTCTACTTACTATTCTGATTCTTCCCTGTGGAAAAAGAACACACTATCTAGTTGGCCATCTTGATTATTTTCTCTCTCACTCATTGTTTATCATTGTGGTTTGGTGTGTTTCTGTAGTGGGAACATTTGATTCCTTTCTTGTTTTTGCTTGCGTGTTTGCTTTGCTCTGTGGGTTTTATACTTTTTTTTTTTTTTTTTGAGACAGAGTCTTGTGTCATCCAGGCTGGAGTGCAGTGGCACAGTCTTGGCTGTCTGCAACCTCCACCTCCTGAGTTCAAGCAGTTCTCCTACTTCAGGCCCCTGAGTAGCTGGATTAAAAGCACCTGCCACCATGCCCAGTTAATTTTTGTACTTTTTAGTAGGGACGGGGTTTCACCATGTTGGCCAGGCTGGTCTTGAACTCCTGACCTCAGGTGATCTGCCCGCCTTGGCCTCCCAAAGTGCTGGGATTATAGGCGTGAGCCACTGTGCCCAGCTGGGTTTTGTACTTTCATGTGTTATTATGATCACAGATTGTGTATTGCCCTCCCTTAAGCATCTCTTGTAGGGATGGTCTAGTGCTGATTAATTCCCTCAGCCTTTGCTTGCCTGGGAAAGACTACTACTTCTTCATTCATGAAGGACAACTTTGCTGGATATAGTATTCTTGACTAGCAGTTTCCTTTCAGCGCTTTGACTGTATCGTTTCATTCTCTCCTGTAAGGATTTTACTGAGAAATTTATAGTTAGTCTGATGGGGGTTTCCTTATAATTGATGACACGCCTTTTTCCTTCTGTTTTTAGAAATATCTTTGTCTTTGACTTTTGACAGTTTGACTGTAATATGCTGTGGAGAAGACCTTTATGAATTTTATCTGTTTGGGCATCTCTGAACTTCTTTTATTTGAATTTCTAAATCTCTTGCTAGACTTCGGAAGTTTTCGGCTATTATTTTATTAAATATAAGAAGTTTTCAATCCCTTTTTTTCTCTTTCTGTGACGTTGAAAATTCAAATATTTGTTTGCAGTATGGTGTCTCACATGCCTTGTAGGCTTTTTTCATTCTTTTTTGTTCTTTTTTTAATTTTTGATTGACTGGGTTAGTTCAAAAGTCTTGTCTTCAAGTTCTGAAATTCTTTCTTCTGTTTGATCTAGTATATTTTTGTTGTTGTTTGTTTTGTTTTGAGGCAGGGTTTTGTTTTGCTGCCCAGGATGGAGTACAGTGGCACAATCACAGCTCACTGCAGCCTCCAACTTCTGTGCTCAATCAGTCCTCCTGCCTCATCTTCCTGGGTAGCTGGGACTACAGGTGCATGCCACCATGCTGAGCTAATATTTTAAATTTTTATTAGAGATGAGGTCTTGTTATGTTGACCAGGCTCTTCTCAACCCCTGAGCTCAAGTGATCCTCCTGCCTCAGCCTCCCACAGTGCTGGGATTACAGGCATGAGCCATCATGCCAGGCCTAGATCTAGTATATTGTTGAAGCTTTAGAATGTATTTTGTATTTCATTCAGTGAATCCTTTAGTTCTAGGATTTCTTTTTTTTAATGATACCTATTTGGTAAATTTCTCATTTATAACCTGAATTGTTTTTCTGATTTCTTTATGTTATTTTTCACAATTATCTTTTATCTCACTGAACTTCTTTAAAATCAGTATTTTGAATTTTTAATCTGGAATTTCAAAATTCTTTTTGATTATGATCTGTTGGTGGAGAATTACTAACTTCCTTTGGAGTTATATTTTCTTGTGTTCTCATGTTTCTTTTGTTACATTGATATTTGTGCATTGGGTGTAACAGTTGCTTCTTCCAATTTTTTGGAAATAATTTTGTAGGGGAGGATCTTTTCCTGAAGATGTACCTATGGTGTTGGTTGGATAGGGCCCTTTGGCTTTAATTCTGGGTTCATGTGGTAGTATAGTCTTTGTATGATTCCTTTGGATGTGAATAGTCAGTGGTGTTTGTGATTTCCTCTATGGCTTAGGGTGTGGTTGTTAGTGGGGGCTGTGGAGAAGTTTTGCTGGGTATAGGAATGCCAGGTTTGCCAGTCCTCAGACCCCAATGGTGGCAATGCCAGGCCAAGTATGCCTGTCCTTGGTTTCCAGGACAGCACATGCGGGCACTACTGTTAGAGAGCCCAGGTTGGCCAATGCTTGGGTTTCCAGGAGTCTTGCTTGGGTGCTAGTAGCAGCAGTGGTGGGCCAGACAGGTGAGTGTGTTCTTGGGCTCTTAGGCAATGGGCACGATGTGGGTGATAGTAGCAATGGCTTGACAACCCTGTGCTTTCCAAGTGGTCTACACTGGTGTTAGTGCTGGCTGTGATGTGCTGAGTGGGTCAGTCAGGCCCACAGGTAGCATGTGCAAGTGGATGCCAGCTGTGTTGGTAGTGGCAGGTTGGGTAGGCCTGACCTTGGGCCCTTGGGAGGAGTGTTCAGGTACCAATGGTGGACTGGGCTGGGTGATACGCAGGGCCTTGGGTGGTGTGCTCAGACACTGGTGAGAGGGGGTATGGAGCTGGATGGAGTGGACCTGTCCTCAGGTCCAGGTGGTGAGTGCAGACTCTGATTGTGGTAGGCAGGTGCAGGATGATGCCCAGGTTTCCAATGGAATGCTTGAGTGGGGGTGGCAGTGGTTGCTTTGCAGCCCTGTCACTGGGGAGGGTGAGGTTGCTTTCAGTGGCAGCAGATGTATGGAGGTGGCTGGTGAACACGTACTTTGCTCTTACATTTGCTCCAGTTGTGGCAGTTTGCAAGGGCAGCAGCTGCAGGTGGGAAAGTTTGTCCTTTGGGTATGTGGAAATGTGTGGCAGCTTTGCTGCTTAGGACAGCAGGGTCACTGTAAATGGCTCACACTTTGACACTGGTGGCAGCAGCAGCTAGCATTGTCTCAGGTTCTGGGTTGGGTAGCCCTCCTTGGGTCATGTGAAGATGCATGGCTGCCCTTCTACTGGTGGGGTTGGGGTTCCTGCCGGTGGCTTGCAGTTTGGCCTCAGGTGTGGCAGCAGCTAGCAGCAATGGTGGTTGTGGGATGGGATAGCCTTTCCTCTGGGTCCGTGAAAATGCATGGTTGCCCTTCTTGGGGGTAGAGTGGCTGCCAGTGGCTTATGTTTTGATTCTGTGGCAGCAGCAGCCAGTAGTGGTGGTGGCTGCAAGCAGGATAGCATTTCCTCAGGGCCATCAAGATGTATGGCTGTTCCTCTGCCATGGGGAACAGGGTTGCTGCCAGTGGCTCCTACCTCTTCGCGGGTACTTGCAGCCAGCTGCAGTGGTGGCTATGGGCAGGAGATGTCAGCTTTGCTCCAGGGTTGTGGAGTTGTAGGGGATGTTGGGCCCTAGACCACGATGCAGTCTAGTTGGGGTTGGGCACGCAAAATGGCAGCATGCTGTAGTTGCTTAGGATTGGGGGGTGGGTGTATGGGACCCAACATGAGCTCCCTGTATGGAGCAATATACTTGTGTAGTCTCTGGGCAGCTCTCTGTGTTTCAGAGCACATGAGGATCAAAGGTTCCTTTGGTGGCTAGGATTGCAGGAGTTTGCAGTGAGAATATGGGCCACTGGGGTCTCTCATTTACCCCTTCTATGCATTGAGGAGCCTGTCCAGGCTCCCAGCCAAGAAGGCTGCTTCTCTTCTTTCTCCTTCCTTGCTTTATGTGTTTCCTGTCACTTCTCTGTTGAAGTCCTGTTTCTCTCTTAGATAATCTATTTGAAGTGTGATTATATATTTGCTATTTTGGCTCTTTTTTCAGAAGGAGGCAAATACCAGTGGCCTCTAGTGAGTCATCTTGAAGCCCCTCTCTGAAATAATTTATTCTAACAAACACGTTTTTGTGTGTTATATTTATTGCATACTGTATCTTTACAATAAAGTAATCTAGAGAAGGGAAAATATTATTAAGAAAATCATAAGGAAGAAGAAATATATTTACGTTTTATTAAGTCTTAATCCTCATTGTCTTCATGTTGAGTAGGCTGAGGAGGAAGAGCATGGGTTGGTCTTGTCTCACAGGTGACAGAGATGGAAGAGGTGGAGGGATAAATAAGTTAAATAATTTTAACTTAATATTATTTAATTTTAAAATAAGTTAAAATTATTTAACTTACTAACTTATTTAAAAATAAGTTAAAATTAAAATTATTTTAAAATAAATTAAAATTTTTACTTTTTTTTTTTCAATAAGTTATACAAGGTGTACCAGGCAGGCACACCTTGTGTAACTTTTTGAGAAAAATCCGTTTGTAAGTGGACCTGTGCAGTTCAAACCTGTGTTGTTCAAGCATCAACTGTGTTTTTTTTCATACATTGTTGGATTCAGTTTTCTAATTTTTTGGAAGGTTTTTACATATATGTTCATGACATATATTGGTTTGTGGCTTTCTTTTTGTGTAATGTTGTTTTCTGGTTTCAGTATTAGGGTGATGCTGGCCTCATGGGATGAGTTTGGAAGTATTTCCTCTGCTTATATTCAATGACTGAGAATTGGTATAGTTTTTTCCTTAAATGTTTGGTAGAATTTACCAGTGAACTTATATAGGCCTGACACTTTCTGTTTTGGAAGGTTATTAATGGTTAATTCAATTTTAAAAATAGAAATAAGTCTGTTCAGATTATTTTTTATTTTTATTTATTTTTTTTTGGAGACGGAGGCTCACTCTGTTGCCCAGGCTGGAGTGCAGTGGCATGATCTCTGCTCACTGCAAGCTCCGCCTCCCAGGTTCACGCCATTCTCCTTCCTCAGCCTCCCAAGTAGCTGGGACTACAGGCGCCCACCACCACGCCTGGCTAATTTTTGTATTTTTAGTAGAGACAGGGTTTCACTATGTTAGCCAGGATGGTCTCTATCTCCTGACCTCGTGATCTGCCTGCCTCGCCCTCCCGAAGTGCTGGGATTACAGGTGTGAGCCACTACGCCCGGCCTGTTCAGATTATTTTTGTGTGAGCTTTGGCAGATTATGTCTTTGAAAGAATTAGTTCACTTAATCTAGATTATCAAATTTGTGGGACTTGAGTTGTTCATAATATTTTTAAGTTTTAATTTCCATTGGATCTGTACTGATGCCCTCTCTTTCATTTCTGATACTGGCAATTTGTGTCTTCTGTCTTTTTTTTTCTTAATTAGCCTGGTTATAGTGTTACCAATTTTATTCATCTTTTCAAAGTATCAACTTTTGGTTTTGTTGATTTTTCTCTCCTGATTTCCTGTTTTCAAATAGATTGATTTATACTTTCCTATTTTTGCATATTTAAGATTTAATTTGCTGTTCTTTTTATGTTTCCTAAGGAGCAAACTTAGATTATTAATATCAGTTTCATTTCACTTCTAATATATATGCATTTAAATGCTGTAAATTTTTGTCAATGCACTGCCTATGCTGCATTCTACAAAGTTTGGTAGGTTGTATTTTTATCTTGAAAGTATTTTTAAATTTGTCATGAGATTTCTTCTTTGACTCATGTATTATTAGTAATGTTGTTTAATCCTTACATGTTTTGAGATTTTTTTCGATTATCTTTCTGTTATTGATTTCTAGCTTATTCTATTGTGGCCTGAGAGCAGACATTGTACGGTTTCTATTCTTTTAACTCTGTTAAGGTGTGTTCTATGGCCCAGAATGTGGTGGCCCATAATTTTGGTGAATCTTCCACGTGATCTTGACAGGAATGTATATTCTCCTGTTGTTGGATGAAGCATAGTTCACCCTTGAACATGAGTTTGAACTACGTGGGTCCACTTATATGTGGATATTTTAAATAAAAGTTACATCAGTTATGCCTGCCTCTCCTGCCTCCCCTTCCACTTCTTCCATCTCTGCCATTGGTGAGATAGGAATACCAGCCTTTCCTCTTCCTCCTTGTCGTCAGCCTGCTCAATGTGAAGATGATGGAGGATGAAGACTTTAATGATGATCCACTTCCATTTAATGAATAGTAAATATATCTTCTCTTCTTCATGCTTTTCCTTATATTTTCTTTTTTCTGGCTTACTTTACTGTGAGAATACAGTATATAATACATATAACATACAGATTACTTGCTAACTGATGGCTTGTCTTATCAATAAAGCTTCTGGTCAACAGTAGGCTATTAGTAATTAGGTTTCTGTGGAATCAAAAGTTATACATAAATTTACAAGACTGTAGGGGGTTGGCACCCCTAACACTTGCTTTGTTCAAGAGTCAGCTGTAGTCTGTAGATGTTAATTATCAACTGTACACTATAGATGTTAATTATATCCAATTTATTGGTGTTGAGTTCAAATGTATCTTTACTGATTTTTCCATGCTAGATCTGTCCACTTCTGATAGAGGGATGTTGAAGTCTCCAACTATAATACTAGATTTATTTATTTCTCCTTGCAGTTCTTAGTCTTTGAGTCATATATTTTGATGCTGTATTATTAGGCACATACAGAGAATTGACCCCTTTATCATTGTTTCGTGTTCCTCTTTATCCCTGAAAACTTTTCTTGCTTTGAAGTCTACTCTGTGTGAAATTAGTATAGCCACTAGTGTTTAGTACCTGTGTTAATTTGTTTCCCTTTGATTAGTGTTAGCATGGTATATTTTTCTTCATCTGTTTAATTTTTATTTTATTTATTTTTTGAGACAGGGTCTCACTCTGTCACCCAGGCTGGAGTGCAGCAGTATAATCATGGCACATTGCAACCTCGAACTCCTCTCAAGGATACCTCAAGCTATCCTCCTCCTGCCCCAGCCTCCTGAGTAGCTTGGACTACAGGCATGCACCACTATGCCTGGCAATTTTTTTTTTCTAAGAGATGGGGTCTTGACATGTTTTCCAGACTGGTCTTGAACTCCTGGTCTTCAGCATTTCTCCAGCCGCAGCCTCCCAAAGTGTTGGGATGACAAGTGTGAGCCTCTATGCCTGGCTACATTTACTTTTAATCTGTAGGTATCTTTATATTTAAAGTAGGTTCTGGTAGACAGTGTGTATTTGAATCTTGCTTTTTCATCCATTCTGACAGTCCGTCTTTTAATTGGTGCATTTAGACCAGTGGTCTCCAACCTTTTTGGCACCAGGGACCAGTTTCATGGAAGACAATTTTTCCAGGAGGGAGGTTGGGGGTTTTGGGATGAAACTGTTTCACCTCAGATCATCAGGCATTAATTAGATTCTCATAAGGAGCATGCAACCTAGAGCCCTCATGTGTGCACTTCACAATAGGGTTTGCGCTCCTATGAGACTGTAATGCCGCCGCTGATATGACAGGTGGCGAAGCTCAGGCGGTAATGCTGGCTCACCTGCTACTCACCTCCTGCTGTGTGGCCCAGTTCTTACCAGGCCATGGACCCTACCAGTTCATGGCCTGGGGGATGGGGACCCCTGATGTAGACCATTGACATTTAAAGTGATTATTGATGTGGTTGCATTGGATTAAGATCTGTCTGATGCTCTTGCTTGTTCTTTTGTCTTCCACATTTTTTCTCTTTTTTTTGTGCTTTAATTGAGCGTTTTATATGATTCTATTTTTTCTTCTTTCTTAGCATGTCAGTTATACTTTTTTTAAAAAATGTTTTTTAGTGGTTTCTCTAGAGTTTGCAGTATACATTTACAATTAATTCAGGCCCGCTTTCAAGTAGCACTGTATCACTTAATGGGTAGTGTGAGCACCTTATTATAAGAAAATAATCATAATTCCTCCCTCTTACTCCTTGTGTTGTTGATGTCTTTCATTTCACTTATATATAATTATATGTAAGCGTATATATGTACATATAAACATATATAATCAAATACATTGTTGCTATTATTTTTTAAGAAACCGTTTTCTGTTAGATCAATTGAGAATAAGAAAAAAAGTTTTTATTTTGCCTTCACTTATTCCTGCTTTGGTGCTCTTCCTTTTTTATGTGGAGACAAACTTCTGACCTATATTATTTTTCTTCTCTTCAAAAACATATTTTAACATTTCTTTCAAGAAAGGTCTACCAGTTGCATGGTCCCTCATTTTTTTTTTTCTCTAAGAAGGTCTTTTATTTCATCTTTGCTTTTCCAGGATGATTTAGGACACAGAGTTCTAGGTTAGTGGCTTTTTTTGTTCAACCCTTTAAATATTTCACTCCATTCTCTACTTCCTTGCATGCTTGCCAAGGAGATATTTTGTTCGTTTTCATTGCTATAAAGGAATATCTGAGACTGACTATAAAGAAAAGAGGTTTATATTGGCTCATGGTTTTGCAGGCTATATAGAAAGCAGGGTGCCAGCATCTGCTTCTGGTGAGGGCCTTAAGAAGCTTACAGTCATGGCTGAAGGCAAAGGGGAGCCAGTATATCACATGGGGAGATAGGGAGCAAGGAGAGGGGAGCAAGGGAGAGAAGGGGTAGGTCCTAACCAAATCTCTTGTGAACTGAGTGAGAACTCACCACCAAGAGGATGGTGCTAAGCCATTCATGACGGATCTGACCCCTGAACCAATACCTCCCACTTGGCCCCACTTCTAACACTGGAGATTACATTTAAACATGAGATTTGGAGGGGACGAACATCCAAAGTATATCAGATGTTGAATATGATTCTTAACTTTACTCCTCTATAGGTAAAGTGTTTTTTCCCCTCTGGCTTCTTTGAGGATTTTTTCTTTATCTTTGATTTTCTGTAGTTTGAAAATAATATGCATAGTTTTATTATTATTATTATTTGCATTCATTCAGCTTAGTGGTCTTTGAGCTTCCTGGATCCATGTTTTGGTTTAGGAAAATTCTCAGTATTGTTTTAGGTATTTCTTTTCCTTTTGGCGTTCTCATTACTCATATGTTACATGTTTTGTAGTTGTCCCACAATTCTTAGGTCTTCTGTTGTTTCTTTTGAGTCTGTTCTCGTTGCTTCTCAGTTTTGGGGTTCCTATTAATATATCCTGAAGCTCAGAGATGCTTTTCTCAGCCACATCCAGTCTACTAGGATGTCCATTGAAGGCATTTTTGATTTCCGTTAGTGTTTTGATATCTAACATTTCTTTTTGGTTCATTCTTAGGATTTCCATCTCTTTGCTTACATTGCCCATCTGTTGTTACTACATGCTATCTACTTTCTCCATTGTAATGCATAGCGTTTTAATCATAATTGTTTTAAATTCATTGTCTGATAATTCCAACATCCCTTCTACATCTGGTTCTGAATGTTTTCTTTCTTCAAACTGTAGTTTTTGCCCTAGAGTATGCCTTGTAATTTTTTCTTTTCTTTTCTTTTCTTTTTTTGAGACAGGGTCTTGCCCTGTTGTCTAGTCTGGAATACAGTGGTGTGATCTTGGCTCACTGCAACCTCCACCTCCTGGACTCAAGAGATCCTCCCATCTCAGCCTCCTGAGTAACTGGGACTACAGGTGTGCACCACCATGCCTGGCTAATTTTTGCGTTCTTTTTTTTGGTAGAGACTGTTTTGTCATGTTGCCCAGGCTGGTCTTGAACTCCTGGGCTTGAGCAGTTCACCCACCTCAGCCTCCCAAAGTGCTGGAATTACAGGCATTAGCCACTGTGCCTGGCTGTAATTTTTTCTTGATAACTGTATATGACATATCAGTTAAAAAAGCAATTGGTTTAAATATGTCTTTAATAATGTAATTGTAAGATGTACGGGGGAGTGATGTGTTGTATAGTCCTGTGATTAGGTCTCAGTCTTTTTGTGAGTGCATGCCTCTGGCCTGTGAATTCACAAGCATTTCTCATTTTTTTCCTCCCCATTTAGGTGGGATAGGATGGCTAGAATAGGATGGAATTGGGTATTTACCTCATCCCATGTGGAAGGATAGAGCTGGCTGGAGTTGGATATTTCCGTCCCCCAGGTCAGTTAGGCTTTGACGAAACCTCAGCAGGTTAGGCTCTGCTTAACTGATTTCTTTTCAGGGTAGATCTTATTAAGAAGTACAGAGTGCTCTGGGATATTTCAAAATGGTTTGTTTTCCCCTCCCACTGCTGGAAGCATGAGGGGATTTTACTGCGATGATATGTATGATACTGTATTTACTGTGAGAACGTGATCTAGCTCCTGGAGGTAAAACTCACAAAAGCACGGGGGTTCCCATGACTGGATGCCCCTGGAGCTTTCAGCTCTCAGTCTTGCCCACACCTAGTTTCCAGCAGTTTGTCAGCAGTCCAGGTTTTCCTATCTAGGCACTGCTTCCTGTAGAAATTTCTGTTCCAGTATGTTGTGATTCTCTGTATCCCTGTCTCTCTAATTTTAGGAGTAGCAGTTTTCCCAGTGACCCTACCTATCTCACCTTTTCTTACAGATCTGAGAAAAGTTGTTGATTTCCACTTTGTTCAGCCTTTTAATATGTGTTAGGATGGCATAGTGACTTCCAGGCTCCTTACATGTGAAACCAAAACCAGAAGTCCCTATATTATTGTTTTAAATCTTTTGTAATATACTTTTAGAGATAAAGATTTCTTTCTAAGCATTGCTTTATTTACAAACCACAAATTTTGATATGTTTTGTTTATTATTTAGTGAAGCATATTTAAAACATTTCCTCGTGAATCCTAGTTTGAACCCTGAGCTACTTAGAAGCATGTTGCTTAATTTCCACAAATTTGAAGATTTCCCCAATATACATTTTATTTTTTTCTTGGTACATAGTATTTATATATGTTTACTGGTGTATGTGTGATATTTTGTCATATGCCTAGAATGTGTAATGATCAAGTGTAGGTATTTAGGATATCGATCACCTAAAGGATTTATCATTTCTGTGTGTTGGGAACATGTCAAGACCTCTCTTCTAGCTATTTTGAAATATACAATACATCGTTAACTATAGTCATCTGCTATCAAACATTAGAATTTATCCCTTCTATCTAACTGCATGTTTGTACTTACTAACCAAACTTTCTTTATTCTTCTATCCCTACGACATCCTTCCTAGCCTCTGGTATCTATCATTCCACTCTCTACCTGCATGAGATCAACTTTTTTTAGCTCCTACATATTAACAAGAATGTAAAATATTTTCTTTCTGTGCCTGGCTTATTTCACTTAATAGAATGACATCCAGTTCCATCCATGTTGCTGCAAATGACAGGATTTCATTCTTTTTTTTATGGCTGAATAGTATTCCATTGTATATATACTGCATTTTCTTGATCCATTGATGGACACTTAGGTTGACTCCATGTCTTTGATGTTGTGATAGTGCTGCAGTAAACTTAGGAGTGCATGTTAATTCCTTTCTTTTGGATAAATACGCAGTGGTTCCTACAATATATTTTGTTACTGATTTCTAATTTAATTTTATTGGTATCAGAGAGCATACTCTGAATGGTTTCAGTCCTTTTAAATTTATTGACATTTGTTTCATTACCCAGCATATGGTCTGTCTGGAAATGTTTCATGCATTTTTAAGAGTTATGTGTATCCTATAGTTGTTGGGTGAAGTGCTTTATAAATATTAGGCTAAATTGGTTGATAGTGGACTTCAAGTCTTTTAGACCCTGACAGATTCTCTCTACTTGTTCAGTCAGCTACTGAGAGAGAAGTACTGAAATCTAAATATTATTGTAGTTTTTTCTGTTTTATTCCCTTTTGTTCTATCAGATTTTGTGATTTTTTTTTAAAAAAAGCTCTGTTATTATGCAAATATACATTTAGAATTGTTGTATCTTTTTGATGAATTGACCCATTTATCTTTACTAAATGTCTCTCTTTATTGCTTAGAAAATACTCCTTGTGCCAAAGGGAGTTGTTGCTTGACATTAATACAGGCATATTTGCATATAGTATTTTTATTCGAAGTTCCTAGAGCAGTCAAATCTGTAGGCACCCAAAGTTGAATGGTGGTTTCTGGGGGCTTGGGGGAGGGGAAGGGGAGATAGGGAGTAGTGTTTGATAGATACAGAGTTTTAATTAGGAAGGATGAAAAAGTTCTGGAGATGTAGGGTGCTGATGATTACACAACAATATGAATGTACCTAATGCAACAGAACTATACATTTTAAAATGGTTAAAATGATACATTTTATGTTATGTGTATTTTACTACAATTTAAAAAAAGACATAGCGCCAAAAAAAGATGATGAATGAATAAATTCCAAAAAGCTGTGCCAAGAGTGATAATGTATAGTTTGTTTAGAATCATTAAAGCCTTCATTCTTTATTTAATTGAAGCAGTTAAAAATAAATATTAATTTGAAATAAAAATCAGCAGCTAGATTCTATTATGTTTTATTCAAATTTGGAAACTTTTTTTTTTTTTTGAGACAGAGTCTGGCTTTGTTGCCCAGGCTGGAGTGCTGTGGCACAATCTCAGCTCGCTGCGACCTCTGCCTCCCTAACTCAAGCCATCCTCTCACCTTAGCCTCCTAAGTAGCTAAGACTACAGGCACGCACCACCACACCCATGTATTTTTTCGTAGAGACGGGGTTTTGCCACATTGTCCAGGCTGGTCTCAAACTTCTGAGCTCAAGCCATCTGCCCTCCTTGGCCTCCCAAAGTGTTGGAATTACAGGCATGAGCCACTGTGCCCAGCCAAAAATTATTTAAATTATAGCAGAAATACAGTTTCCTATTTGGGTCTTACTAGGATGTGCTTATTCTTTGTTTCAGCAAGAGAAGGCAGCTGCTGTGGATTTGACTAACCACTTAGAAAGCACCCTGAAGACCTGTATAGATACCAGAATGAAAAATCTGGCAGCTAAGATGGAAATACTGAAAGAAATGAGGTAAGTAAAAGCATATTTTTCAGAAGGATATTTTAAACTAATTGTTAATCAGTTGGTGCTTTGTTTAAATTGTATGCTTGCCATTTTTGCTTTAAAATTAAACCTTTGTATTTTTATGACTTCAAAGAGAGAAAGATAGTTATTTCTGAGATGAATTTTATACTGTTTTTGTCAGGTTTCTACTGTCACTGCTTGGAGCTATAGTGTTCTAAGGTCATAACTGAGACTGAAATTGAAAAAACAGCAACATAGCTTTTAAGTGATAGTTTGATGGGAAACTACCATATCCAGTTATTTTGCTTGGGGTTATTTTCAGGAGTACAGCATGTCTTTGAATAACGTGTTTTCATTCAACATTATTTCATTATAACATTGAAGAAGAAAATCAATTCCTAGCTGGAGCCCCACTGTCTGTGTGGAGTTTGCACATTCTCTCCATATTTGGGTGGTTTTCTTGGAATACTGTGGTTTCCTCTCACATCCCACTTAGGTGAATTGGTGTGTCTGTATTGTCCCAGTATGAGTGAGTGTGGATGAGCGTGAGTGTGCCCTGCAGTGCAATGGTATCATGTCCAGGATTGGTTCCTAAACGTACTCTGAGCTGCTGAGATAGATGTGGCCACCTGCAACCGCTGGATTGGAATAAGTGGGTTGGAAAATGAATGAGTGAATGAATATATACAGATTATCATCAAATAAAAATTTGTAAAGTATGCAAGAATCATATAGATGCCTTTGCAATAAACGACGTGGCATGAAAGCATTCAGCGAGCCCACTACGTTTGTTATTGTTTGTTTTTGAACCTGTGGTGGTAGGGGGCACTTCTTACAATTTTCACTTTGCAAACATTTATTCCTTGATTTAACCCTACTGTCACCCACTCATTCACCAAAGTTTGGGTAAATAATTATCTTTGTTGTTTTTATTGCTTTTTCTTAAATGTATGTAGAGGACACGTATATTTTAGTGTTTAATATTAGAAATGTTTTGGGTCTTTATTTGGAAGTGCTGTTTTTGTGACTAAAAATAGGCCATAGGAACTTAACTCTTGTTTAGATCAATTAGCCTATGATACAGTGGGTTTCTTATATGTCTTTTCTCTTAGACATTGTAAATTATCTGTAGACCAAAAATTGAAGGTTCATTTCATATCATTTCAAATTCTGCAGACTTTCGAAGTTGCCTTTTTTATAGTTTAAAAAATTTTTAATTTTTTCATATTTTTTTGTCATGAAATTAGTATATCACAGATGTTTTTTAATTAAAAGTTTATATTAAATTATGCATGTCTGCATAAAAATATGTGGACTGAAAAAATAAGTTATACATGATTTTATATAAAGTTTTAAAAGGTACCTCTTCAAAGCCAGTGCTATAAACAATAACTTTTAGACCATTACTATTAAAGTGTAACTTTTTCTCACACCAGCTTTCTAATTTATTGATCTTTTTCTTTTTGATGTTTTTAAAAATAGGCACGTTGGCATCAGCGTTCGTTTCGGACAAGACCTTTCAGATGCTATACAAGTGTTGGATGAAGGGTGCTTTACTGCTCCAGCTTCTTTGAATGGATTAGAGATAATATGGGCAGAATACAATCTGGCTCAGGAGAAGATTAAAACTTGTGAATATGTGGTGAGTTGAGAATTTTTCTCTATTGTGGTTTTTATCTGTTGAACATAAGGAAATTTTTTTTTAAATTTCTTCTGAAAAAAATAACGAGATACATGTGCAGAATGTGCAGATTTGTTACATAGGTATACATGTGCCGTGGTGGTTTGCTGCACCTGTCCTCTACGTTCCCTCCCCTCACCCCTCCCATTTCCTAACAAGCCCTGGTATGTATTATTCCCCTCTCTGTGTCCATGTGTTCTCAATGTTCAACTCCCACTTATGAGTGAGAATATGCAGTGTTTGGTTTTCTATTCTTGTGTTAGTTTGCCGAAGATGATGGCTTCCAGCTTCATCCATGTTGCTGCAAAGGACATAAACTCGTTCCTTTTTATGGCTGCATAGTATTCCATGGTGTATATGTACCACATTTTCTTTATCCAGTCTATCGTTGATGGACATTTGGGTTGGTTCCAAGTCTTTGCTATTGTGAACAGTGCTGCAGTAAACATACGTGTGCATGTGCCTTTATAGTAGAAAGATTTATATTCCTTTGGGTATATACCCAGTAATGGGATTGCTGGGTTAAATGGTATTTCTGGTTATAGATCCTTGAGGAATTGCCATATCGTCTTCCACAATGGTTGAACTAATTTACATTCCCACCAGCAGTGTGAAAGTGTTCCTATTTCTCCACATCCTCTCCAGCATCTGTTGTTTCCTGACTTTAATGATCATCATTCTAACTGGTATGAGATGGTATCTTCTTGTGGTTTTGATTTGCATTTCTCTGATGATTAGTGATGTTGATCTTTTTTTCATATGTTTGTTGGCTGCATAAATGTCTTCTTTTGAGAAGTGCCTGTTCATACCCTTTGCCCACTTTTTGATAGGGTTGTCTTTTTCCTGTAAATATGTTTAAGTGCCTTGTAGATTCTGGATATTAGATCTTTGTCAGATGGGTAGATTGCAAAATTTTTCTCTTGTTCAGGAGAACAGGTTGCCTGTTCACTCTGATGATTTTCTTTTGTTGTGCAGAAGCTCTTTAGTTTAATTAGATCCCATTTGTCAATTTTGACTTTTGTTGTTTTTGTCATGAAGTCTTTGCCCATGCCTGTGTCCTGAACGCTGTTGCCTAGGTTTTCTTCTAGGGTTTTTGTAGTCTTTAATCCATCTAGAGTTAATTTTTGTGTAAAGTGTAAGGAAGGGGTTCAGTTTCAGTTTTCTGCATATGTCTAGTTTTCCCAGCACCGTTTACTGAATAGGAGATGCTTTCCCAATTGCTTGTTTTTGTCAGGTTTGTTGAAGATCAGATGGTTTTAGATGTGTGATGTTATTTCTGAGGTTTCTGTTCTGCTCCATTGGTCTATATGTGTGTTTTGGTATCAGTAGCATGCTGTTTTGGTTACTGTAGCCTTGTAGTATAGTTTGAAGTCAGGTAGCATCATGCCTCCAGCATTGTTCCTTTTGCTTAGGATTATCTTGGCTATATGGGGTCTTCTTTGATTCCATATGAAATTTAAAATAGTTTTTTCTAATTCTGTGAAGAATGTCAATGGTAGCTTGATGGGAATAGCATTGATTCTATAATTTTTTTTGGCCAGTATGGCCATTTTCATGATATTGAGTCTTCCTATCCATGAGGATGGAATATTTTTCCATTTGTTTGTGTCCTGTCTTATTTCCTTGAGCAGTGGTTTGTAGTTCTTCTTGAAGAGGTCCTTCACATCCCTTATTAGCTGTATTCCTAGGTATTTTATTCTCTTCATAGCAGTTGTGAATGGGAGTTCATTCATGATTTGGCTCTTTGCTTGCCTCTTGTTGGTGTGTAGGAATGCTTGTGATTTTTGCACATTTATTTTGTATCCTGAGACTTTGCTGAAGTTGCCTATCAGTTCAAGACGTTTTTGGGCTGAGACGATGGGGTTTTCTAAATATAAAATCATGTCGTCTGCAAACAGACAGCTTGTCTTCCTCTCTTCCTATTTGAATACGCTTTATTTCTTTCTCTTGCCTGATTGCCCTGTTGAGAACTTCCAATACTATGGTGAATAGGAGTGGTGAGAGAGGGCATCCTTGTCTTGTACCAGTTTTCAAAGGGAATGCTTCCAGCTTTTGCCCATTCAATTTGAGGCTGTGGGTTTGTCAAAAATAACTGTTTATGAGATATGTTCCGTCAATACTTAGTTTACTGAGAGTTTTTAACATGAAGGCATGTTGAATTTTATCGAAGCCCTTTCTGCATCTATTGAGATAGTCATGTGGTTTTTGTTGTTGGTTCTGTTTATGTGATGGATTACGTTTATTGATTTGCGTATGTTGAACCAGCCTTGCATCCCAGGGATGAAGTGGACTTGATCGTGGTGGGTAAGTTTTTTGATGTGCTGCTGGATTCGGTTTGTCAGTATTTTATTGAGGATTTTCGCATTGATGTTCATCAGGGATATTGGCCTGAAGTTTTCTTTTTTTGTTGTGTCTTTTCCCGGTTTGGGTATCAGGATAATGCTGGCTTCATAAAATGAGTTAGGGAGGAGTCCGTCCTTTTCGATTGTTGGGAATAGTTTCAAAAGGAATGGTACCAGCTGTTCTTTGTATTTCTGGTAGAATTCAGCTGTGAATCTGTCTGGTCCTGGGCTTTTTTTGTTTGGTAGGCTGTTAATTACTGCCTCAATTTCAGAGTTTGTTATTGGTCTATTCAGGGATTCAACACCTGTGGGCATTTCTCGTCAGGTGGAACGAGAGACTTGAGAAAAGAAAGAGACACAGAGAAAAAGTATAGAGAAAGAAAAGTGGGCCCAGGGGACCGAGGACCTGTGCCCGCACAGGTCTCTGAGTTCCCTTAGTATTTATTGATCATTATCTCTACCATCTCGGAGAGGGGGATGTGGCAGGACAATAGGGTAATATTGGGGAGAGAGTCAGCAGGAAAACATGTGAACAAATGTCTCTGTCATAAACAAGGTTAGAAAATGTGCTGTGCTTTGATATGCATATACATAAACATATCTGGTTCATTAAAGAGCAGTATTGCCATCAGCATGTCTCACCTCCAGCCTTAAGGCGGTTTTCTCCTGTCTCAGTAGATGGAACATACAATCGGGTTTTACACCGAGACATTCCATTGCCCGGGGATGAGCAGGAGACAGATGCCTTCCTCTTATCTCAACTGCAAAGAGGCCTTCCTCTTTTACTAATCCTCCTCAGCACAGACCCTTTATGGGTGTCGGGCTGGGGGATGGTCAGGTCTTTCCCTTCCCACGAGGCCATATTTCAGACTTTCACATGGGGAGAAACCTTGGACAAGACCTGGCTTTCCTAGGCAGAGGTCCCTGGGGCCTTCCGCAGTGTTTTGTGTCCGTGGATACTTGAGATTAGGGAGTGGTGATGACTTTTAACAAGCATACTGCCTTCGAGCATTTGTTTAACAAAGCACCTCCTGTGTAGCCCTAAATCCATTAAACCTTGAGTCAACACAGCACATGTCTTAGGGAGCACAAGGTTGGGGGTAGGGTTACAGATTAACAGCATCTCAAGGCAGAATTTTTCTTAATACAGAACAAAATGGAGTCTCTTATGTCTACTTCTTTCTACATTGACACAGTAACAGTCTGATCTCTCTTTCTTTTCCCCACACTTCCTGGTTTAGTCTTGGTAGGGTGTAGGCATCTAAGAGTTTATTCATTTCTTCTAGATTTTCTAGTTTATTTGTGTAGAGGTGTTTATAGTATTCTGTAATGGTAGTTGGTATTTTTATGGGGTCAGTGGTGATACCCCTTTAACATTTTTTGTTGAGTCTGTTTGATTCTTCTCTCTCTTCTTCTTTATTAGTCTAGCTAGTGGTCTATTTTGTTACTTTTTTTTTTTTAAAAAAACCAGACCCTAGATTCATTGATGTTTTTGGAGTGTTTTGTGTGTGTGTGTGTGTGTGTGTGTGTGTGTGTGTGTGTGTGTCTGTCTCCTTCAATTCTTCCCTGATCTTATTTCTTGTCTTCTGCTAGCTTTTGGGTTTGTTTGCTCTTGCCTTTCTAGTTCTTTTAATTGTGATGTTAAGACGTTGATTTGAGATCTTTCTAGCTTTCTGATGTGGGCATTTAGTGCTATAAATTCCTCTCTTAACACTACTTTATCTGTGTCCTAGACATTCTGGTACATTGTCTCTTTGTTCTCATTGGTTTCAAAGCACTTCTTGATTTCTGCCTTAATTTCATTATTTACCCTGGAGCAATTCAGGAGCAAGTTGTTCAATTTCCATGAAATCGTGTGGTTTTGAGTGAGCAATACTAACCTTAAATGTAAATGGGCTAAATGCCCCAATTAAAAGACACAGACTGGCAAATTAGCTAAGTGGTCAAGACTCATCCGTGTGCTGTATTCAGGAGACCCATCTTTCGCACAAAAACACGTACAGGCTCAAAATAAAGGGATAGAGGGAAATTTACCAAGCAAATAGAAAGCAAAAGAAAGCAGGGGTTGCAGTCCTAGTCTCTGACAAAACAGACTTTAAATCAACAAAGATTAAAAAAAGACAAAGAAAGGCATTACATAATGGTAAATGAAACAGTTCAACAAGAAGAGATGACTATTCTGAATATATATGCACCCAAGGAGCACCCAGATTCATAAAACAAGTTCTTAGAGACCTACAAAGAGACTTGGATTCCCACACAATAATAATGGGAGACTGTAACACCCCACTGTCAGTATTAGATCAACGAGACAGAAAATTAACAAGGGTATTAAGGACTTGAACTTAGCTCTCTATCAGGTGGACCTGGTAGACGTCTGCAGAACTCTCTACCCCAAATCAACTGAATATACATTCTTCTCAGTGCCACATGGCACTTATTCTAAAATTGACCACATAATTGGAAGTAAAACACTCTTCAGCAAATGCAAAAGAACTGAAATAATAACAAACAGTCTCTCAGATCACAGTGTAATCAAATTAGAACTCAGGAAATGTTATCTTTCTAGAAAGAAAAGGAACTGGAGATATTGTAATGATAGTTTGTGTAAAATCTTTAACTTTTACAGTATCTTCATATTAATAATTTGCTTCATTTATAGCCTTGTAAGAAAGGGGTAATAGACAACCGGTGATTGTGGAGAAGGGGTAACAAAATCTTTTCCCCTTTTGCATGAAAACTTTACCTTTGGTTAACTCCCTGTCTTTGTTCCCTTCGTAATGTGATAAAATATTTCAACTGTGGTACCAGGCAACATTTTTCATGGTAAATATAACTTATGATTGTCAAATTGCGTCTGTACTGGGAGGAACTACAAACTACAAATACTTGATGTGGACTCTTATAACTAAACATGCCCCTTGAGGGACCCTGGAAGCTATACCTATGGAGTTGTTATAAGAGATATTGGCTTTTGAGGGACATTAGGCTTGTAAACCAGAGTGGCTTTCATACATGGTAATGTGGATCTTTTCTGGTCTGAGTAGTGTATTGTATGCATATAAGACTCTGCCTTACTATTAATTAGTGTCTGAGTCATCTATTGTTGGGAGGTAGTTGTTTGTGTGTGTGAGTAGGGGTATGAAAATGAAATATTTCGCATAAATTCTTTATTAGCTTAGGTACATATATTTATTTCCTGTTGCAGTTTTCTTTATTGTATTGGGCTGAACAGAACTTCCTGTTTTTCTTGTAAACCATTCCCTACAACCACCATAACTTTCCCTAGTACCTGTGAGCTCTATACTTGTTGTTTGGACTTGTTCCATCTTAAATATTTGTGGTTTCTGCCTCTGTGGATTATACCCTGTAAATCTTACTCCCTAATCATACCTAGGTTGATCAGTTGGCAGCCTGACTGGCTCTGAATGAGAAGTATGAGCAGGATAACTAGGCTTTTGAAAATGCCAGGAATGTTTAGTTTGGAGAAGGGATTTGATTTTGGTTATTTTACATATTAGGTTTTAACTGATCACTTCTGATTATGGGAGAAAGAAGATTACCGCAGAATGAATAATTTTTTAAATTTCTATGAAACACAGGCAGTGTGTTTATAAACATTTTCTTACGTTAACTTTTAAAATGGGCATATTTGCTCCCATTTTATAAGTGAGGAAACAGGCTTACAAGGGTAAGGAAATTGTTCAAGATTACCTAGTTGTAATTTTTTAAAATTAAAAAATTACTTTTTTTTTTGAGGTATGGTCTCCCTCTGTCACCCAGGCTGGAGTGCAGTGGCACGATCACAGCTCACTGCAGCCGCAACCTCCAGGGCACAAGAGATTCTCCACTTCAGCTTCTCAAGTAGCTAGGACTACAGGCGTGCACTACCAACCATGCCTGGCTAATTTTTTTGTACTTTTTATAGTGACAGGGTTTTACCATGTTGTCCAGACAGGTTTTGAACTCCTTGGCTCAAGTAATTCTCCTGCCTCAGCCTCCCAAAGTCCTGGGATTGCAAGTGTTAGCCACCATGCCTGGACCCTAGTTCTAAATGTTAATATGGAACTTGAACCCAGACATGTCTGACAGCAAAGCCTATTCTTTCTCCATTTAAACCACACTATTGATATTAAAATACTTCTTAATGTATTTTCATATAAGATGAAAAGACAGAAAAAACCTGCCTTACTTGTTTTTGTGGTTTGAGCATAGTGAAAGTATTCAGGATGGAGCTTTAGCACTTAGTATCCTATGAGTACAGATGTGACTTTTTTTGAAAGCAGAATTTTTTTTTTCTACTACTGTTTGTGTTTCTGGACTTAAAGTTTACTTGATAGATGGAAGGGTAGATTATTGGCTAAATATACAATCATAATAGCCACTCAAATGAAATCGTCATTTTATTTCCCTTATTGTACTTATTTTGGCTTAGAATTGTTAACTTTTATTCAAGTATTTTGCATAGTTCTTTAACTTGATTGCCATGTGGCCATGTGTATTTTTTTTTTTTTTTGAGATGGAGTCTCGCTCTGTCGCCCAGGCTGGAGTGTAGTGGTGTGATCTCGGCTCACTGCAAGCTCTGCCTTCCAGGTTCACGCCGTTTGCTGCCTCAGCCTCCCGAGTAGCTGGGACTACAGGCGCCCGCCACCACGCCCAGCTAATTTTTTGTATTTTTAATAGAGACAGGGTTTCACCGTGGTCTTGATCTCCTGACCTCGTGATCCGCCTGCCTCGGCCTCCCAAAGTTCTGGGATTACAGGCGTGAGCCACCGCACCCAGGTGTTTTTTTTTTTTTTTAAATGATGAAAACAATAGGTTTTACTTGAGGTCTTTTCTTTTTTATTTATAATTTTAAAATAGTCTGGTTGAGCTTATGCAAGAAAAAATATCCTAAAATTCAGGCTTTTAAGTGTATGTGCCAGACACTGTTATAGGTAATAGAGATAAAAATTTTTAAAAGACATCATCCTTTCTTTCTTTCTTGGGTATAGGTTGGATATATTAATATATAGTTTTAATACAGTATGGTAAGTGCTATAATAAAGAAAATGCATAGAGTTCTTGGATGTCTTTCACATACGTATTTCCAAACACAGCCTGTTGGACAAATTGGAGGATTTATCCTGGTGTTTAAGTGTATCTTGAAAGATGAGTAGCTGAAGGAGTTGAGAATGGGATGGGAATAGGAAAGAGGCCATATGTAATTAGTAGGAACTTATATAATTTTCTGTAAGAAAAACAAAAATTTCATTGTTGCAGAAATAATGGGAAAAATAAAAATTAGCAGATCAGAGTTGTTGAATTTAAATGTTTTATTTTTAATTAAGAGAAAGGAAGTTTGTCATTTTGTTGATCTAAGGAGAGAAATGTCCTAAATGCTACTATGTTTGGAGAATATCAAGTTAATTTTGGAGATCACTTTTTTTCATATAGGTCATATGCAGAAAAGACCTGATGTATTAATGATGGTTATTCTTTTATTCTTCCTCCAGAATGAAGGGAATATTTTGATTGCCCAAAGAAATGAAATGCAGCAGAAGCTGTACATGTCAGTAGAATATTTTATTCTGGAAGTTGATGAGTCATCTCTTAATAAACGCTTAAAAGCATTGCAGGTTGGAATTAAAAATATATTAAATATACGTTAAATTGTAAGTTTGTTTAAGAAGTGAAATTAGCATTTACCTTAAGACTTTAGATTGTTCTGTGATGGTTGCAAAAGTTTTTCCTATTTCCTGAATTCTAATTTCTTTTTAATGGGATTAAAAGTTTATATTAATATATTTTGTGGCTATGTTTATATGCATATCTATCTTGCAAACAAGGTAAAATGGCTAGGGACTCCAGGCCTGCTACAGCAGTATTCACTGGGGAAATTAATGGAGACAGGAGCAGTAGCAGGTATGTGGGTCCCTATCGTCCATTGCATTCTAGCAGAAAATGTAGTAGGACCACATGTTAGAGGGAGAAGGGATCAACTCTGATCCTTAAATTATAGGGTTTTTAGGCTCCATGACCAGGGAAGTTTCTCCCTGATGTGATCAGAGGCTAGAGTACTGTAGTACATATAGCTGTATGATATGGTGGAATCTTGTCTTCAGCTCTGTCTTGCCAGCTCAGGAATGACTTTAATTTGGGGTGAATGAACATGGCAATGTTAAATAATTTCACCTAATAATAGTGTTTCTCTCTACTTATTCAGATCTTTTTTTGTCCTTTAATATTGTTTAAAATTTTTCTCTATAAGTCCTCATGTTTTTATCTTCATTGAACTTTTATTTATTTATGCTTTTGATTGCTTTTATGAATATTATCTTTTCATTTCCTATTTTTGATTGAATAGAGGAATACTGTTCATTTTTACGTACTGATGTTTCTCTGATAACTCTGCTGACCTCTCTCTTTTAGTTCACATTTGTCTGTTGATACTCTGCTTTCTGTGTTTTCAAATGTTTTCATTTGAAATGTTTTCATTTCATTTTCAAATGTTTTCATTTGAAAACCATAACTCTTTAATCTTTTCTAGTCCTTTTACCTTTTATGTATTTTTGAATTTTTACTGCTTTGGTCAGTTACTCTAGTACTAAGCTGACCAGTAGCTGATATCGATCTTGTTGTGGACTGCAGGGAATAAGCTTGCTAGAAATTTGGAGAAGAAGATATTCAGGGACATCTAGGCATTGTTTCTTTCTGTCCTGCTGGATGAAGATGTAGTTTCGATGATGCTCCACATGGCTTAAGAACCGTTGGAGCGCTGGTTTGAAACATTTTTTTAAATGGAATTGCATAAATAGTATAAGTTCTTCCAGAATGTTGAAGTAAGCCTTGCATATAAAAGGGCAGTAATATAGTAAGAATTTACTTTTCCACAATGCAACTTCTACTTTATCCGTTAAGGTTTATTTCTTCTCACTGTTAGTAAATGTAGGTTAAGGTTCTGTAATTAAGATAATCTTTAAACCTCTTTTCTTTTAAAAGTTCAATGCTAGAAGACTTTTTGCCTTATCTGGCTTGTCTCCACTTCTAGTATTCCCTCAGGTCACCAAAATATTCTTTAAACTTCTCTTTATTTTGCTGAGAAATAGTTTATTTTTCAAGTATCCAAGAAAGATATTTCTATAATGAAGGTCAAATAAATTAAAGTTCTTGATTTCTGATTTCCTCAGCATTTTATTTAGACTTCTTTTATGGCGTACAATACATGGTTGATTTTTTGTGACTGGTCTTCTTAAGTTCAAAAAGAAATTGTATTCTCGGTTTTCTTGGTGTACAGTTTAAGATATATGTAAAACTTGCTTAGGTTTTGGTTGGTTCAGTATATCAGTCTTTGAGATATTTTTGTTACATATATCTGAAATAGATAGGTTTGTCCCTATTTGTCCCTATTGTTCTTTTGGTTCTTGTTCAAAGTATTTCAGCGCCACATTGTTGAGTGTTAAGGTATTCATGATTGTAATGTATTTAAAAATGTGTATCCCCCCCACGACACATGTTTACCTATGTAACAGACCTTCACATGTACTTCCAAGCCTAAACTAAAAGTCAAAAATAATAATAAAAATGTTTTCTTTTTAACTACTATGTAATCTTATTTTTTCACTTAGATTTTAAAAAATAAAATAAAAAATTTTTTGTTTGCCTTTTAAGTTCCTATCCCACCTTTCTTTTTAGTTAACACTGTAACATCTTTTCTTTTTTTCTATTTTTATTTTATTTATTTTTATTTTTCTTGAGATGGAGTCTCGCTCTGTCACCTAGGCTGGAGTGCAGTGGCCGATCTCGGCTCACTGCAACCTGTGCCTCCCAGATTCAAGCGATTCTCCTGCCTCAGCCTCCCGAGTAGCTGGGATTACAGGCACACACCACCATGCCTGTCTAATTTTTTGTATTTTAGTATCGATGGGTTTCACGATGTTGCCCAGGGTGGGCTTGAACTCCTGAGCTCAGGCAGTCTACCCACCTTGGCCTCCAAAGTGCTAGAATTACAGGTGTGAGCCACTGCACCTGGCTTCTCCCTTTATTTTTAACCTTTTGTATTCACGTTTTGAAATGCCCTCCTGGTAACACACTAATGGATTTAATTTTTGAAAGCACCCAACGTATATCTTTTTTGTTGGTAACTTAATTTACATATTTATAATTACTGTTTTATTAAAACTTATTTCTGTTTATCGTGGTTTCTTTTTCTCCCCTTTTCTGACTTACACCTTTAATACTTTTTTTTTTTTTTTGAGATGGAGTCTCACTCTGTTGCCCAGGCTGGAGTGCAGTGGCACAGTCTTGGCTCATTGCAACTTCTGCCTCCTGGGTTCAAGTGATTCTCCTTCCTCAGCCTCATGAGTGGCTAGGATTACAGGCAGGCCTGGCTAATTTTTGTGTTTTTAATAGAGATGGGGTTTCATCATGTTGGCCAGGCTAGTCTTGAACTCCTGGCCTCAAGTCATCCACCCGCGTCAGCCTCCCAAAGTGTTGGGATTACGGGTGTGAGCCACTGTGCCTGGCCACTCTTCTAATACTTTAGAACATTCTTATCTGCCTTTGGTGCCTTTCCTCTCTTTCTGTACCTCCTTCCCCAAACCAACCAGTGAACCAACCACAATTGTCTAGGATTTTAGTCACAGGTTATTATAGATACTATGTGTGATAGCTCAGTTAAATAGACTTTAGAGTTATTTTTCCATTCTTATTTCATAAGTCGTTTATCTCTTGGCTTTCTCTGTATATTGGAATATTTTCTCTAAGAGTGCTTTCAAAGAAATCTTTGTGTATTTGATTTTGTGAGTTATTTGATATTTTAGGATATCTCATTTCAATCTCAAATACAAATAGTTGTTTAGCTGACTATAAAATAGCAAGTTCAAAGGGCATGTTTCCTTTACACCTTTGACAATAATAATCTATTGTATCATTTCTATAATTTTATTTCTTTATTTATTTGAGACAGAGTCTTGCTCTTTCACCCAGGCTGGAGTGCAGTGGTGCCATCTCAGCTCACTGCAACCTCTGGCTCCTGGGTTCAAGCAATTCTCATGCCTCAACCTCCTGAGTAGCTGGGACTACAGGCATGCGCCACTGTGCCTGGCTAATTTTAGTAGAGATGGGGTTTCACCATGTTGGCCGGGCTGGTCTCGAACTTCTGACCTCGAGTGATCCACCTGCCTTGGCCTCCCAAAGTGCTGGGAGCCAGCACTGGTCGTGAGCCAAAGTGCCCAGCCTTCTTATTTCCATAATTGTTGATATCAGTCTAATCTTTGTTCTTCTGTGATCTTTTTTCCCTCTGGAAGTTTTAAAATTTTCCTTTGACTTTGTTCTTAAGTTGCATCAGAACATGTTTATGTTTTGACTGAATCTGAGCCAGTTCAGTCTGAGGTTTTATATATTTCTTTAATTGCAGGTAATACTTGATAATTATTTCTTAAGATACTTCCCTCCCCCATTAAATTTTTCTCTTATTCTGACTTCTGTTAGATAGATATTTAAGCTTCTATTTCTGTTATCTACATATTTTAATGGCTAATCTATTGTTTAAAATCTTTTTATCTTATGTAGGAGGTGGGTTAAACTAAATAAATAAATAAAATCTTTTTATCTTGTTGGTATCTTTTTGGAGGGATCCTTGACTCAACCATGTAGCTAATGAATTAATCCTCTAGCTGTGTCCCTTCTGCCATTTAGCCAATCCATTGTGTTTTGTATGTCAAAGATTATTTCTTTTATATTTAATATCTTCAGTTGGTTATTTTTTATAAGTACTTGGCTTTGTATTTCCAACATTCTTTTGTTGAGAATATTTATTATGCTTATTTTTGAGTTCTTACTGTTATCTGGGCCATTGACACTGATTTTGCTTCCTTTTTATAAAGTGGCTTAGTTTTTTATACTTCTTTCAGAGTGCTTGTGACGTTTACACCATTTTATCCTCTTCTTATCTCTCCTCAAGATCTCATATTCCCTTGGAACTATAAGCTACCTTAGTTCTTCGCTGTTGTGTAGTTATATGAAGGGCCTAGGGAAGAGTGAAAGTCTGGACCACAACTTTTAAGACTTTGGATAGGTTTAGAGACTAGAATGGGGTTGTTTTTAAGGGTCTAGAGCTTCTGATGTTGCAACCAGGGATTATCTACTCCCTCTTTGCTTCTCTCCTGGGTGGTCTTACTCCTCAGCAAACCTCTATTCCCTCTGCCTCAGCTACTGCTCCTTTCCAGGCACTACCACCCTGAGATGTAAATGCTGCCAGATATTCAGGGGAGAAGTGAAGGAAAGAGAATTGTCAGGGGCTGGCCAGCTCTTCTATATTGGTTATCAATTTTTGCCTCATCTGTGTTCTTGTGCTGTACTTGCATAAACCCGTTGCCTCTTGATGGTGCTGCTGTTTTTCCTCTTGATGTGAGGGAGAGAGAAGGGCCTATGAAAAAAGTTTTCTTTTCCCACAGGTAATTCTATGCTGTGACACAGTCCTTCTTTCACTTGTAGGGACTTTATTAATTCAGTGCTAAACACCAACCATCCTCTGCCTAAGATTTCTCAGAGTTTTGTGATTAAAAACTTCTGAGATCTCTTAAGCTTTTTTCTTATCTCTGTAAAATTTCTAGGGTTTGATTTCTGGAGAGAGCTAGCAGACTGTGCCTATCTTGTCTTTTCCAATTCTTTATTACATTAAAAAATTTTATTATTACTGTTTTTTTTTTTTTTTTTTTTTGCACATCTGCCCAGGCAAACCCAGCCAGGCCAATTCATTAAAAAAATGCCTTTAAGTACAGTCAAAGGCTGCATGGTTTGGCCAATGATGGACTGTATATATGGTGGTGATGCCATAAAATTATAGTGCTTAACTGTACCTTTTCTGTGTTTACCTAGGCAATCGTTACAATTGCTTACATTATTCAGTACAGTAGCATGCTATATCTAGGAGCAGTAGGCTATAGCATGTAGTTTGGTTATGTAGTAAATTTATACCGTCTAGGTTTGCATCAGTACACTCCATGATGTTTGCATAATGATGAAATTGCCTCACGATGCATTTCTTAGAAGATATCCGTGTCGTTAAGTGATGCATGATTGTCCATATATATGTTTAATGTCTTTACTTAATTAGAATTATTTGTATATTTTGGTGTGTAGTTTATTTTTATTTGGCAATCGGTCTTAGAAACTTTCATGCCAGGACAAACAGTAGTGATTCTTATGATAGACAAAGGAGACTCAGAAGAGTGTTTAGGGGTGGAGGGTGGTGGATGTTGAGAAATTACTTAATGGGTTTAGTGTACATTTGGATGATAGATACGCTAAAGCCCAGACTTTACCACTACACAATATATCCATGTAACAAAATTACTCTTTTACCTAATAAATTTATACAAAAAGGGAAAACAGGGTAATGTCTGCTTAATTAAAAACCATAAGGATATAAAGCTTTCTATTTGTAACTAATTCACTTAATAAACTTTACTATTATGGTCCAAATAAACCACCTTCTAGGTAGTTTTGTGTTTTCATCTCTATGTGATGATTCTAAGTTGTATTTATGAAATTCTCAAGAATGGGGATTCAGCATACTCCTTTTCTGCCCCTTAGATCCTAACACAGTGCTTGAATCCTGAATTAGTTAATAAACTTTAATAAACAGAAGTATATCTCTCTGCAGGATTTGTCAGTCTCTTTAGAAGCAGTGTATGGACAAGCCAAAGAAGGAGCAAATTCTGATGAAATACTTAAAAAATTTTGTGACTGGAAGTGTGATAAAAGAGAGGAGTTCACCAATGTTAGAAGTGAAACAGACGCTTCTCTGCAGCGTCTTGTAGCATGGTTCCAAAGAACCTTAAAGGTAATAAAAGCTCCTGCCCGATTGTGTTTGTAGCATAAACCAGGGAATATATATTTTAAAAATCACGTGCTTTGTTCAAGAGCTGACATCGTCTACCTACTGTGTATCAGATTTAAACTTGCCACCTTACCAGTCAAGGTTCTTTATCAGCTTTTAGTCAGATTGCTCCTTTTATTAGTCCTAAAAAAATCATATCGGTCTTGTTCCTCCTTTTTCTCAACTTTTCCTAAGGATTGTCCTCTTTCCTCTTTTAACCATTTATTTTCTTACAGTATGCTATGTGTATGTACCTTTTCCTTTCAGTGCATAAATGTTATGAGGGTAGGCACTTTTTTTTTCCTGCATTCCTAGTTCTTTTACATTGCCCAGGGTATAGCTTAATACTCTGCTTCAGATATTAAGGCACAATGAATGCTGATTGAATTAAATGAGATATTTCATGTGTTTATTTTTGCAAATGAGGTTTTTGACCTATCTATGGAAGAATCACTGATTTCAGAAGACACAATGGATAATATTGATGAAATCCTAGAGAAGACTGAGTCAAGTGTCTGCAAAGAGCTGGAGATAGCTCTGGTTGTGAGTATCGATATTCTTTATTATTGCCTCCTTGGAAGCAGTGTGGTTTCATTTCATGGTTAGAAAGTATTAACCAATAATAGAGTTTTTCTTGCTAGTTAGAAAGTATTAGGACTGATCATAGCTTTCTTCTGATAGGCTTGTTTGAAAGAGTAACAATGTCTAGTTCTAATCCAAACACAATGCAAAGTCTTATTCTTAGGTGACATTTTTGTTTTAATAGGACATTTCACATAAAAAATCTGTTTAATTCTAAGAAAACTGCTCTTAATTTGAGTGGACAATATGTCTATATTTTTTGATTCTTGAATGTGTCGTACCAAATGACTATAAGAAGAGACTCCTTAGAGTTTGTGAAAACTTAAAATCTGAGAGAGCTCTGAAAGTTGACACACAAGATGGATTGGTCATCCTCTTTCTTTCTCCATTGTGTATATTCTTTGTTACTGTGTCAAGGTAAAAATTAGTGTAGCTACTCCAAAGGGTGTTTTGTAATTTTAATTATTGCTTATTGGGACTCTTCCCAGTTATTCAGGTTGCTTTCCAATGTTTCAGTGCTTAGGCTTCTCATTTTGCTTGTTTTTTCTTTTTTTTACTTTTTATAATTTTACTCATATTGGCATTAAAAATACATTAAGAAGTTTTATATTGTTAAATAGTCCTGATGTAGATAGTTTTGTCAGACTTGATTTTAGAAGAAGTTGTTAACAGGTGGTTTCTAAAAGTAAAGTGTTGAAGGTCTATATATTGTTTATAGTTCTTGTATTTAGCATATTAGTATCCCTGATTTCCATTGATGGTCTCACTCCACACAGCTTTGGGAATAATGGTGTAATATGGGTAAAGTTTCCCATATGAATGGCTTTGCTTTTTTTAGAGAGAGAGTGTCTTGCTCTGCCGCCCAGGCTGGAGTGCATTGATGTGATCCTAGCTCACTGCAGCCTTGAACTCCTCAATCTCCGTGCCTCAGCCTCCCTTGTAGCTAGTACTGCAGGTGTATACCACTGTACTCAGCTGATTAAAAATTTTTTTTTAGGGACTGGTCTCACTATGTTGCCTGGCCTCCATATGAACATCTTTGATATCTATCTTTCTTTGTGTTTAAGAACTGTTTTGAAATCACTGCAGAAATCTGTTAAAGGCATAATTTTGAAGTTTATCTATTGTCATTGGAGGCCTTAACTCTTTTGGATATTCCTTTGTGTATAATTCTATGTGTGTGTGATTTCACTTAGGATCAAGGTGATGCAGACAAGGAAATAATTTTAAATACATATAGTCAAGTACTGCAAAAGATTCGTTCAGAGGAAAGGCTCATTGCCACAGTACAAGCTAAGTACAAGGACAGTATTGAGGTTTGATTGTGTTTTCTCTTATTGATCTTATAAATTGATGCTTTGCATTTTTCAGTACTTAAATTTTTCTCTTGGTGTTTAATACTCAGTGTCAGTAAATTATCTATTATTACAAGAATTCACTATCAACTGGAAATGGTGATTTTTGATGATATATCAAATTTTTTATTGTTTTAAATATTTTATTTTCTTATGTCCATCAGAACCACAACCTTTAACATCATTTTCTTTTTGCCTGTGGAAGTCTACTGTAGATAATTTGCTATATACAGAAAGATAAGAAATAAAACATTGCTTATAATTCCCTTAGCCTAAGAGATAGTTTTAGAGTATTTACTCACTGGATGTGCATCTATATGTTTGTGGGCATATATATATGCATTGCATTGTTTTTAAAGTTATTTCAAACATACTTTCTTCATTTAATGGTATATTATGAACATTTTTTTATATGATTTTTCTATACTGTCATCTTGAATGACTAAATCCTCATCCCTATGTAGATATACAACAACATTAACCTTTCATGTGTGTTGGACATTAAAGTTACTTCCAATTTTTCCTACCATAAATAACACTGTACATATGTTTGTGCATAATTTTTTGTTTTTATTTCTCAGATTTCTAAATTCTATAATTACTAAGTTAAAAGGAATGGACATTATTAAAACTTGATACATACTTTCAAACCACTTTTGGGAAAGATGATTTCAGTTTACATCCTCACTAGAAATTCCTTTTTCATCCATACTAACAATGTGTGTTTTATTGTATGTCTCAGTTTGAAATATTACTTTTGTATTTGCTACTTTGAGTGCTGGAACTGATATTCTTCTAAATAGAAACATGGATAAAAAGGAAATCTATTGAATTGTCTTGTTGAAAATTATAGATTTTCTTAGTATCTCAATCTGAACTCAGTAAATACTGGTTGAATCTTAACAGAGAAATAATAAATGATCACTGTTCAATAAATATTTTTCTTATGTGTTTGAAAATACATAACTTTTGTTTACTTAGTTTAAAAAGCAGCTTATTGAATATTTAAATAAGATTCCCAGTGTGGATCACTTGCTATCCATTAAGAAGACATTGAAAAGCTTAAAAGCTCGACTCAGATGGAAATTGGTTGAAAAGAATAATTTGGAAGAGGTAAGGAAACAGTTGTTTCTTACTGATCTTTATGTGCATGTCATTTTATTTGGTCTCTGCTTCATAAAAATAATACATAAATACACTCTTTACAATAAGAGAGCCATTACATTCACATTTTGTTTCATATACTTTATCTTGTTTTCTGTGTATATAAATAAAATTGAGATTACAGTAATAGTGTAAAAATTTTCCTATATCATTAAATATTCTTTAAAAACATTTTCCTAGGCTGCGTTGGTTCTTAGTAACATGAACATTTTAGAATAATTTTAAAAGCTCTTTTGGTTTGGACTGTTAGAATGTTTATTGTAATACCAACTTGCTACATGCAGGTGACAGGGTACCCTCTCGAAGGTGGCGTTTTGTCATAAAGTATTTTTAAGATCGTGGTATCTTTTGTTAACTCCCTTTTTATGGATAGATGTAATATTTCTTGCAAGTATTTTAAGTTGCTTTTATATGATAATAGAACTGGAAGGATTAGGATGCCCTAATCTGGACTAACTTCTTCCTTGAGGCTAGAAACTTTGTGAATAAGATAGTAAACTTTGTGTTCCCTTGAGGATTTGATTTATGTACAAGGATCTGTATTATGCCTCAATCCAATTTGAATTATCTGTCTTCTACTTCTGAGCACTGAATTGGAGGTGGAGCGGAGGACTATTCTAGAACTAATATCATAGTTGAAGAGCTTTCTAGTTTTATTCTATTCTGGGCTTTGGGAAAGTTGATTTTTTTAGTCTGATTTTTCAACTTTTGGAGAAATCTGACTTTTGTTATACTTTAAGTTCTGGGATACATGTGCAGAATGTGCAGGTTTGTTACATAGGTATACACATGCCATGGTGGTTTGCTGCACCCATCAACCCGTCACCTACATTAGGTATTTCTCCTGATGCTATCCCTCCCCTAGACCCCTACCCCCCAACAGGCCCGGTGTGTGATGTTCCCCTCCCTGTGTCCATGTTTTCTCATTGTTCACCTCAACTTAAGAGTGATAACATGCGGTGTTTGGTTTTCTGTTCCTGTGTTAGTTTGCTGAGACTGATGGTTTCCAGCTTCATCCTTGTCCCTGCAAAGGACATGAACTCGTCTTTTTTATAGCTGCATAATATTCCATGGTGTATATGTGCCACATTTTCTTTATCCACTCTATCATTGATGGGCATTTGGGTTGGTTCCAAGTCTTTGCTATTGTGAACAGTGCTACAATAAACATATGTGTGCATGTGTCTTTATAGTAGAATGATTTATAATCCTTTGGGTATATACCCAGTAATGGTATTGCTGGGTCAAATGGTGTTTCTGGTTCTAGATCCTTCAGGAATTGCCACACTGTCTTCCACAATGGTTGAACTAATTTACACTCCCACCAACAGTGTAAAAGTGTTGCTGTTTCTCCACATCCTCTTCAGCACCTGTTGTTTCCTGACTTTTGTGGGTGTGTGTGTGTGTGTTTGTATGTTGCCTATGTTCTGTTTTTTTCCATTATTATACTTTAAGTTCTGTGCTACGTGTGCACAACATGCAGGTTTGTTACATAGGTATACATGTGCAATGTTGGTTTGCTGCACCCATTAACTAGTCATTTACATTGGGTATTTCTCCTAATGCTGTCCCTCTCCCTGGCCCCCCCACCCCACAACAGACCCCAGGGTGTGATGGTCCCCTTCCTGTGTCCAAGTGTTCCCATTGTTCAGTTCCCACCTATGAGTGAGAACATGTGGTGTTTGGTTTTCTGTCCTTGTGATAGTTGGCTGAGAATGATGGTTTCCAGTTGCATCCATGTCCCTGCAAAGGACATGAACTCATCCTTTTTTATGGCTGCATAGTATTCCATGGTGTGTATGTGCCACATTTTCTTAATCCAGTCTATTATTGATGGGCATTTGGGTTTGTTCCAAGTCTTTGCTATTGTGAATAGTGCCACAATAAATATACATGTGCATGTATCTTTAGAGCAGCATGATTTATATACCCAGTAATGGGATGGCTGGGTCAAATGGTATTCCTAGTTCTAGATCCTTGAGGAATTGCCACACTGTCTTCCACAATGGTTGAACTAGTTTACAGTCCCACCAACAGTGTAAAAGTGATTCTATTTCTCCACATCCTCTCCAGCACCTGTTGTTTCCTGACTTTTTAATGATCACCATTCTAACTGGTATGAGATCGTATCTCACTGTGGTTTTGATTTGCATTTCTCTGATGACCAGTGATGATGAGCATTTTTTCATGTGTCTTTTGGCTGCATAAATGTCTTCTTTTGAGAAGTGTCTGTTAATATCCTTTGCACACTTTTTGATGGGGTTGTTTTTTTCTTGTAAATTTGTTTAAGTTGTGGTAGATTCCGGATATTAAACCTTTGTCAGATGGGTGGATTGCAAAAATTTTCTCCATTTTGTAGGTTGCCTGTTCACTCAGATGGTAGTTTCTTTTGCTGTGCAGAAGCTCTTTAGTTTAATTAGATCCCATTTGTCAATTTTGGCTTTTGTTGCCATTGCTTTTGGTGTTTTAGTCATGAAGTCCTTGCCCATGCCTATGTCCTGAATGGTATTGCCTAGGTTTTCTTCTAGAGTTGTTATGGTTTTAGGTCTAACATTCAAGTCTTTAATCCATCTTGAATTAATTTTTGTATAAGGTGTAAGGAAGGGATCCAGTTTCAGCTTTCTCCATATGGCTAGCCAGTTTTCCCAGCACCATTTATTAAATAGGGAATCCTTTCCCAATTGCATGTTTTTGTCAGGTTTGTTAAAGATCAGATGGTTGTAGATGTATGGTGTTATTTCTGGGGCCTCTGTTCTGTTCCATTGGTCTATATCTCTCTTTTGGTACCGGTACCATGCTGTTTTGGTTACTGTAGCCTTGTAGTATAGATTGAAGTCAGGTAGCATGATGCCTCCAACGTTGTTCTTTTTGCTTAGGATTGTCTTGGCAGTGTGGGCTCTTTCTTGGTTCCATATGAACTTTAAAGTGTTTTTTTTTCCAATTCTGTGAAGAAAGTCATTGGTAGCTTGATGGGGATGGCATTGAATCTATAAATTACCTTGGGCAGTATGGCCATTTTCACAATATTGATTCTTCCTATCCATGAGCATGGAATGCTCTTCCATTTGTTTGTGTTCTCTTTTATTTCCTTGAGCAGTGGTGTGTAGTTCTCCTTGAAGAGGACCTTCACATCCTTTGTAAGTTGGATTCCTAGGTATTTTATTCCTTTTGTAGCAGTTGTGAATGGGAGTTTACTCATGATTTGGCTGTTTGTCTGTTATTGGTGTATAGGAATGCTTGTGATTTTTGCACATTGATTTTGTATCCTGAGACTTTGCTGAAGTTGCTTATCAGCTTAAGGAGATTTTGGGCTGAGATTATGGGGTTTTCTAAATATACAATTATGTCATCTGCAAACAGGGACAATTTGACTTCCTCTTTTCCTAATTGAATACCCTTTATTTCTTTCTCTTGCCCAATTCCCCTGGCCAGAACTTTGAATACTGTGTTGAATAGGAGTGGTGAGAGAGGGCATCCCTGTCTTTTGCCAGTTTTCAAAGGGAATGCTTCCAGTTTTTGCCCATTCAGTATGATTTTGGCTGTGGGTTTGTCATAAATAGCTCTTATTATTTTGAGATATGTTCCATCAGTATCTAGTTTATTGAGAGTTTTTAGCATGAAGGGCTGTTGAATTTTGTCAAAGGCCTTTTCTGCATCTATTGAGATAGTCATGTGGTTTTTGTTATTGGTTCTGTTTATGTGATGGATTATGTCTATTGATTTGCATATGTTGAACCAGCCTTGCATCCCAGGGATGAAACCGACTTGATCATGCTGGATAAGCTTTTTGATGTGCTGCTGGATTCGGTTTGCCAGTATTTTATTGAGGATTTTTTAATCGATGTTCATGAGGGATATTGGTCTAAATTCTCTTTTTTTGTTGTGTCTCTGCCAGGCTTTGGTATCAGGATGATGCTGGCCTCATAAAATGAGTTAGGGAGGATTCCCTCTTTTTCTATTGATTGGAATAGTTTCAGAAGGAATGGTACCAGCTCCTCTTTGTACCTCTGGTAGAATTTGGCTATGAATCTGTCTGGTTCTGGACTTTTTTTGATTGGTGGGCTATTAATTATTGCCTCAATTTCAGAGCCTGTTATTGGTCTATTTAGAGATTCAGCTTCTTCCTGGTTTAGTCTTGGGTGGGTGTATATGTCCAGGAATTTACCCATTTCTTCTAGATTTTCTAATTTATTTGTGTAGAGGTGTTTATAGTATTCTCTGATGGTAGTTTGTATTTCTGTTGCATTGGTGATGATAGCCCCTTTATCATTTTTTATTGTGTCTATTTGATTCTTCTCTCTTTTCTTATTAGTCTTCCTAGCAGTCTATCAATTTTGTTGATCTTTTCAAAAAAACCAACTCCTGGATTCATTGATTTTTTGAAGGGTTTTTTTTTTGTGTGTCTGTATGTACTTCAGTTCTGCTCTAAACTTAGTTATTTCTTGCCTTCTACTAGCTTTTGAATGTGTTTGTTCTTGCTTCTCTATTTCTTATAATTGTGATGTTAGGGTGTTGATTTTAGATCTTTCCTGCTTTCACTTTTGGGCATTTAGTGCTATAAATTTCCCTCTACACACTGCTTTAAATGTGTCCCTGAGGTTCTGGTACGTTGTGTCTTTGTTCTCATTGGTTTCAAAGAACATCTTTATTTGTGTCTTCATTTCATTATTTATGCAGTAGTCATTCAGGAGCAGGTTGTTTGGTTTCCATGTAGTTGTGTGGTTTTGAGTGAGTTTCTTAATCCTTAGTTCTAATTTGATGGCACTGTGGTCTGAGAGACAGTTTCTGTTCTTTTACATTTGCTAAGGAGTGTTTAATTTCCAACTATGTGGTCAATTTTAGAATAAGTGTGATGTGGTGCTGAGAAGAATATATATTCTGTTGATTTGGGGTGGAGAGTTCTGTAGGTGTCTATTAGGTCCGCTTGGTGCAGAGCTGAGTTCAAGTCCTGGATATCCTTGTTAACCTTCTGTCTCGTTGATCTGTCTAATGTTGACAGTGGGGTGTTAAAGTCTCCCATTATTATTGTGTGGTAGTCTAAGTCTCTTTGTAGGTCTCTAGGGACTTGCTTTATGAATCTGGGTGCTCCTGTATTGGGTGCATATATATTTAGGATAGTTAGCTCTTCTTGTTGAATTGATCCCTTTACCATTACGTAATGGCCTTGTCTCTTTTGATCTTTGTTGGTTTAACGTCTGTTTTGTCAGAGATTAGGATTGCAACCCGTTTTTTTTTGCTTTCCATTTGCTTGTTAAATCTTCTCCATCCCTTTATTTTGAACCTGTGTGTGTCTCTGCACGTGAGATGGGATTCCTGAATATAGCACACTGATGGGTCTTGATTCTTTATCCAATTTGCCAGTCTGTGTCTTTTAATTGGGGCATTTAGCCCATTTACATTTAAGGTTAATATTGTTATGTGTGAATTTGATCCTGTCATTATGATTTTTACTGGTTATTTTGCCCGTTTGTTGATGCAGTTTATTCATAGCATTGATGGTCTTTACAATTTGGCATGTTTTTGCAGTGGTTGATACTGGTTGTTTCTTTCCATGTTTAGTGCTTCCTTCAGGAGCTCTTGTAAGGCAGCTCTGGTGGTTACAAAATCTCTCAGCATTTGCTTGTCTGTAAAAGATTTTATTTCTCCTTCACTTACGAAGCTTAGTTTGGCTGGATATGAAATTCTGGGTTGAAAATTCTTTTCTTTAAGAATGTTGAATATTGGCCCCCACTGTATTCTGGCTTGTAGAGTTTCTGCCAAGAGATCTGCTGTTAGTCTGATGGGCTTCCCTTTTTGAGTAACCTGACATTTTTTTCCTTCATTTCAACCTTGGAGAATCTGACAATTATGTGTATTCTCTGTATTTCCTGAATTTGAATGTTGGCCTGCCTTGCTAGGTTGGGGAAGTTCTCCTGGATAATATTCTGAGGAGTGTTTTGCAACTTGGTTCCATTCTCCGCGTCACTTTCCAGTACACCAATCAAACCGTAGATTTGGTCTTTTCGCTTAGTCCCGTATTTCTTGGAGGCTTTGTTCGTTTCTTTTTACTCTTTTTTCTCTAAACTTCTCGTCTTGCTTTATTTTATTAATTTGATCTTCAATCACTGATACCCTTTCTTCCACTTGATTGAATCGGCTATTGAAGCTTCTGCATGTGTCACGTAGTTCCTGTGTCATGGTTTTCAGCTCCATCAGGTTATTTAAGGTCTTCTCTTCACCGTTCATTCTACTTAGCCGTTCATCTAATCTTTTTTCAAGGTTTTAACTTCCTTGTGATGGGTTTGAACATCCTCCTTTAGCTCAGAGAAGTTTGTTATTACTGACCTTCTGAAGCCTACTTCTGTCAGCTTGTCAAAGTCATTCTCTGTCCAGCTTTGTTCCGTTGCTGGCAAGGAGCTGCGATCCTTTGGAGGAGAAGAGGAGCTTTGGTTTTTAGAATTTTCAGATTTTGGCCGGGTGCGGTGGCTCACCCCTGTAATCCCAGCACTTTGGGAGGCCGAGGCGGGCAGATCACAAGTTCAGGAGATCGAGACCATCCTAGCTAATATGGTAAAACCCCATCTCTACTAAATATACAAAAAATTAGCTGGGCATGGTGGCGAGCACCTGTAGTCCCAGGTACTAGGGACGCTGAGGCAGGAGCATGGTGTGAACCTGGGAGGCGGAGCTTGCAGTGAGTTGAGATCGTGCCACTGCACTGCAGCCTAGGTTACAGAGTGAGACTCCATCTCAAAAAAAAAAAAAAAGTATTTTCCACTTTTCTGCTCTGGTTTCTCCCCATCTTTGTGGTTTTATCTACCTTTGGTCTTTGATGTTGGTGACCTACAGATGGGGATTTGGTGTGGATGTCTTTTTTGTTGATGTTGATGCTATTCCTTTCTGTTTGTTAGTTTTCCTTCTAACAGTCACGTCCCTCAGCAGCAGGTCTGTTGGAGTTTGCTGGAGGTCCATTCCAGACCCTGTTTGCCTGGGTATCCACCAGCGGAGGCTGTAGAACAGCAAATATTGTAGAACAGCAAATATTGCTGCCTGATCCTTCCTCTGGAATCTTTGTCCCAGAGGGGCACCTGGTTGTATGAGGTGTGAGTCGGCCCCATCTGGGAGGTGTCTCCCAGTTAGGCCACACAGGGTCAGGGACCCACCGGAGGAGGCAGACTGTCCATTCTCCAAGCTCAAACACCATGTTGGGAGAACCTGTGATCTCTTCAGAGCTGTCAGACAGGGACGTTTAAGTCTGCAGAAATTTCTCCTGCCTTTTGTTCAGCTATGCCCTGCCCCCAGAGGTGCACTCTACAGAGGCAGAGACCAGGCTGAGCTGCAGTGGGCTCCGCCCAGTTCGAGCTTCCTGGCTGCTTTGTTTACCTACTCAAGCCTCAGCAATAGTGGACGCCCCTCCCTCTACCAGGCTGCTGCCTCGCAGGTCAATCTCAGACTTCTGTGCTAGCAGTGAGCAAGGCTCCGTGGGCGTCGGACCTACTGAACCAGGTGCAGGATATAATCTCTTGGTGTGCCATTTGCTAAGGCCGTTGGAAAAGCGCAGTATTGGGGCAGGAGTGTCCTGTTTTTTCAGGTGCTGTCTGTCACAGCTTCCCTTGGCTAGGAAAGGGAAATCCCCTGACCCCCTGTGCTTCCCGGGTGAGGTGATGCTCCACCCTGCTTCAGCTCACCCACTGTGGGCTGCACCCACTGTCCATCCAGTCCCAGTGAGATGAACCAGGTACCTCAGTTGGAAATGCTGAAATCACCCGTCTTCTGCGTTGATCACGTTGGGAGCTGCAGACCAGAGCTGTTCCTATTCGGCCATCTTCGAGCAGATGTTTCCTGACTTTTTGATGATTGCTGTTCTAACTGGCCTGAGATGGTATCTCATTGTGGTTTTGATTTGCATTTCTCTAATGACCGGTGATGATGAGCTTTTTTTCATATGTTTGTTGGCCGCATAAATGTCGTCTTTTGAGAAGTGTCTGTTCATATCCTTTGTCCACTTTTTGTTGGGGTTATTTGCTTTTTTCCTGTAAATATGTTTTAAGTTCCTTGTAGATTCTGGATATTAGACCTTTGTCAGATGGGTAGATTGTAAAAATTTTCTCCCATTCTGTAGGTTGCCTGTTCACTCTGATCATAGTTTATTTTGCTGTGCAGAAGCTCTTTAGTTTAATTAGATCCCATTTGTCAATTTTGGCTTTTGTTGCCATTGCTTTTGGTGTTTTAGTCATGAAGTCTTTGCCCATGCCTATGTCCTGAATGGTATTACCTAGGTTTTCTTCTAGGGTTTTTATGGTTTTAGGTCTTAAGTTTAAGTCTTTATTTAATCTTGAATTAATTTTTGTATAAGATGTAAGGAAGGGGTCCAGTTTCAGTTTTCTGCATATGGCTAGTTTTCCCAACACCATTTATTAAATAGGGAATCCTTTCCCCATTGCTTGCTTCTGTCAGGTTTGTCAAAGATCAGATGGTTGTAGATGTGTGACATTATTTCCGAGGCCTCTTTGTGTTCCATCGGTCTATATATCTGTTTTGGCACCAGTACCATGCTGTTTTGGTTACTGTAGCCTTATAGTATAGTTAAAGTCAGGTAGCATGATGCCTCCAGCTTTGTTCTTTTTGCTTAGGATTGTCTTGGCTATATGGGCTCTTTTTTAGTTCCATATGAAGTTTAAGGTAATTTTTAAAAAAATTCTGTGCAGAAATTCAGTGGTGGCTTGATGGGGATAGCATTGAATTTATAAATTATTTTGGGCAGTATGGCCATTTTCATGATGTTGATTCTTCCTATTCATGAGCATGGAATTTGTTTCCATTTGTTTGTGTCCTCTCTTATTTCCTTGAGCAGTGGTGTGTAGTTCTCCTTGAAGAGGTCCTTCACATACCTTGTTAGCTGTATTCCCAGATATCTTACTCTCTTTGTAGCAGTTGTGAATGGGAGTTCACTCATGATTTGGCTTTCTGTTTGCCTATTATTGGTGTATAGGAATGCTTGTGATTTTTGCACATTGATTTTGTATCCTGAGACTTTGCTGAAGTTGCTTATCAGCTTAAGGAGATTTTAGGCTGAGATGATGGGATTTTCTAAATATACAATCATGTCATCTGCAAACAGAGACAATTTGACTTCCTATCTTCGTGTGTGAATACCTTTTATTTCTTTCTCTTGCCTGATTGCCCTGTCTAGAACTTCCAATACTATGTTAAATAGGAGTGGTGAGAGTGGGCATCCTTGTCTTGGTGACAGTTTTCAAAGGGATTTCCAGATTTTCCCATTCAGTATGATATTGGCTGTGGGTTTGTCATAAATGGCTTTTAATATTTTGAGATGCATTCCATCAATACCTAGTTAATTGAGAATTTTTAGCATGAAGGGGTGTCAAATTTTATCAAAGTCTTTTTCTGCATCTATTGAGATATTCATGTGGTTTTTGTCATTGGTTCTGTTTATGTGATGCATTATGTTTACTGATTTGCCTATTTTGAACCAACCTTGCATCCCAGGGATGAAGCTGACTTGATTTTGGTGGATAAGCTTTTTGATGTGCTGCTGAATTCAGTTTGCCAGTATTTTATTGAGTATTTTGGCATCAATGTTCATCAGGGATATTGGCCTGAAATTTTCTTTTTTTTGTTGTGTCTCTGCCAGGTTTTTGTACCAGGATGATGCTGGCCTTATAAAATGAGTTAGGGAGGAGTCCCTCTTTTTCTATTGTTTGAAATTGTTCAGAAAGAATGGTACTAGCTCCTCTTTGTACCTCTGGTGGAATTCAGCTGTGTATCTGTCTGGTCCTGGACTTTTTTTGGTTGGTAGGCTATTAATTACTGCCTCAGTTTCAGAACTTGTTATTGGTCTATTCGGGGATTCGACTTCTTCCTGGTTTAGTCTTGGGAGGGTGTATGTGTCCAGGAATTTTTCCATTTCTTCTAGATTTTCTAGTTGATTTGCATAGAGGTGTTTATTGTATTCTGTGATGGTAGCTTAGATTTCTGTGGGATCAGTGGTGATATCCCCTTTATCATTTTTTACTGTCTATTTGGTTCTTCTTCTTTATTAGTCTGGCTAGTAGTCTATCTATTTTGTTGATCTTTTCAAAAAACCAACTCCTGGATTCATTGATTTTTTTGAAGGGTTTTTCATGTCTCTATCTCCTCCAGTTCTGCCCTGATCTTAGTTATTTCTTGTCTTCTGCTAGCTTTTGAATTTGTTTGTTCTTGCTTCTGTAGCTCTTTTAATTGTGATGTTAGGGTGTCGATTTTAGATCTTTCCCGCTTTCTCCTGTGGGCATTTAGTGCTATAAATTTCCCTCTAAACACTGCTTTAGCAGTGTCCTAGAGATTCTGGTACGTTGTGTCTTTGTTCTCATTGGTTTCAAAGAACTTATTTATTTCTGCCTTAATTTTGTTAATTACCCAGTAGTCATTCAGGAGCAGGTTGTTCGGTTTCCATGTAGTTGTGTGGTTTTGAGTGAGTTTCTTAATCCTTAGTTCTAATTTGATGGCACTGTGGTCTGAGAGACTGTTTGTTATGATTTCTGTTATTTTCCATTTGCTGAGAAGTGTTTTACTTCCAACTATGTGGTCAATTTTAGAATAAGTGCGATGTGGTGCTGAAAAGAATGTATATTCTGTTGATTTGGGGTGGAGAGTTCTGTAGGTGTCTATTAGGTCCACTTGGTCCAAAGCTGAGTTCAAGTCCTGAATATCCTTGTTAATTTTCCATCTCATTGATCTGTCTAGTCTAATATTGACAGTGGGGTGTTAAAGTCTCCCAGTATTATTGTGTGGGAGTCTAATTCTCTTTGTAGGTCTCTAAGAACTTGCTTTATGAATCTTGGTGCTCCTGTATTGGGTGCATATGTATTTAAGATAGTTAACTCTTCTTGTTGCACTGATCCCTTTACCATTATGTAATGCCCTTCTTTATTTTTTTTTTTGTTTTTTTGATCTTTGTTTGTTTAAAGTCTGTTTTATCAGATACCAGGATTGCAACCTCTGCTTTGTTTTGCTTTCCATTTGCTTGGTAAATCTTCCTCCATCCCTTTATTTTGAGCCTATGATGTCTCTCCTGAATATAACACACCAATGGGTCTTGACTCTTTATCCAATTTGCCAGTCCTTGTCTTTTAATTGGGGGCATTTCACCTGTTTACATTTCAGGTCAATATTGTTGTTTATGAATCTGATCCTGTCATTATGATACTAACTGGTTATTTTGCCCATTAGTTGATGTAGTTTCTTCATAGTGTCGATGGTCTTTACAATTTGGTATGTTTTTGCATTGGCTGGAACCAGTTGTTCCTTTCCATATTTAGTGCTTCCTTTAGGAGCCCTTGTAAGGCAGGTCTGATTTTGACAAAATCTCTCAGCATTTGATTGTCTGTAAAGGATTTTATTTCTCCTTTGCTTGTGAAGCTTAGTTTGGCTGGATATGAAATTCTGGTTTGAAAATTCTTTTCTTTAAGAATGTTGAATATTGGCCCCCACTCTCTTCTGGCATTGTACGGTTTCTGCAGAGAAATTGCTGTTAGTTTGATGGGCTTCCCTTCGTGAGTAATCCGACCTTTCTCTCTGGCTGCCCTTAACATTTTTTCCTTCATTTCAACCTTGGTGAATCTGACAATTACGTGTCTTGGGGTTGCTGTTTTTGAGGAGTAGGTTTTTGGTGTTCTCTGTATTTCCTGAATTTGAATGTTGGCCTGTCCTGCTAGGTTGGGGAAGTTCTCCTGGATAATATGCTTAAGTGTGTTTTCAACTTGGTTCCCTTTTCCCTGTCACTTTTAGGTACACCAATCAAACGTAGGTTTGGTCTTTTCACATACTCACATATTTCTTCAAGGCTTTGTTCCTTTTCATTTTTTTTCTTTAATCTTGTCTTCACACTTTATTTCATTAAGTTGATCTTCAGTCTCTGATATCCTTTCTTCTGCTTGATTGCTTTGGCTATTGATACTTGTGTATGCTTCATGAAGTTCTCATACTGTGTTTTTCAGCTCCATGAGGTCATTTATGTTCTTCTCTAAACTGGTTATTCTAGTTAGCAATTTGTCTAACCTTTTTTCAAGGTTCTTAGCTTCCTTGCATTGGGTTAGAACATGCTCCTTTAGCTCGGAGGAGTTTGTTATTACCCACCTTCTGAAGCGTACTTCTGTCAATTCATCAAACTCATTCTCCATCCAGTTTTGTTCCCTTGCTGGTGAGGAGTTGTGATCCTTTGGAGGAGAAAAGATGTTCTAATTTTTGAAATTTTCACCCTTTTTGTGCTGGTTTTTACTCATCTTCTTGGATTTATCTACCTTTGGTCTTTGATGTTGGTGACCTTTGGATGTGTTTCTTCATGTGTGTGTGGACATCCTTTTTGTTTATGCTGATGCTATTCCTTTCTGTTTGTTAGTTTTCCTTCTAACAGTCAGGCCCCTCTGCTGCAAGTTTGCTGGAGTTTGCTGGAAGTCCACTCCAGACCCTGTTTGCCTGGGTATCACCAGCGGAGACTGCAGAACAGCCAAGATTGCTACATGTTCCTTCCTCTGGAAGCTTCATCCCAGAGGGGCACCTGCCAGATGCTAGCCAGAGCTCTCCTGTATGAGGTGTCTGTCATCCCCTGCTGGGAGGTGTCTTCCAGTCAGGAGGATGGGGGTCAGGGACCCACTTGAGGAGGCAGTCTGTCCCTTAGCAGAGCTCGAGCACTGTGCTGGGAGATCTGCTGCTCTCTTCAGAGCTGGCAGGCAGGAACATTAAAGTCTGCTGAAGCTATGCCCACAGCTGCCCCTTCCCCCAGGTGCTCTGTCCCAGGAGGATGGGAGTTTTATCTATAAGCCCCTGACTGGGGCTTCTATCTTTCTTTCAGAGATGCCCTGCCCAGAAAGGAGGAATCTAGAGAGGCAGTCTGGCTGCAGAGGCTTTGCTGGGCTGCGGTGGGCTCTGCGGAGTCCGAACTTCCTGGTGGCTTTGTTTACACTGTGAGGGGAAAACTGCCTACTCAAGCCTCAGTAATGACAGAGGCCCCTCCCCCAACCAAGCTGGAGAGACCCAGGTTGACTTCAGACTGCCATGCTGGCAGTGAGAATTTCAAGCTAGTGGATCTTAGCTTGCTGGGCTCCATGGGGGTGGTATCTGCTGAGCAGGACCACTTGGCTACCTGGCTTCAACCCCTTTTTCAGGGGAGTCAACGGTTGTGTCTTGCTGGCATTCCAGGCGCAAGGGGGGTATGAATAAATATTCCTGCAGCTAGCTCGGTGTCTGCCCAAACGTCTGCCCAGTTTTGTGCTTGAAACTCAGGGCCCTGGTGGTGTATGCACCTGAGGGAATCTCCTGCTCTGTGGGTTGTGAAGACTGTTGGAATAGCATAGTATCTGGGCCAGAATGAACCATTCCCCATGGCATAGTCCCTCATGGCTTCTCTTAGCTAGGAGAGGGAGTTCCGCAGCCTCTTGCGCTTCCTGGGTGAGGTGATGCCCCACCCTGCTTTTGCTTGCCCTCTGTGGGCTGCACCCACTGTCTAACTAGTCCCAGTGAGATAAGCTGGGTACCTCAGTTCGAAGTGCAGAAATCACCCGCCTTGTCCGTTGATCTCGCTGGGAGCTGCAGACCGGAGCTGTTACTATTTGGCCATCTTAGTATCTGGATCCTTGAAATCTGACTTTTAAAGTGTAAACCAAACTACCTGAGGCAGGTATCCATCAATTTAGAAAGTTTATTTTGCCAAGGTTAAGGATGCATGCCTGGGAGGCAGGTCTGTGCCTTTCTCAAAGATGATTTTGAGGGCTTAAATATTTAAAGGAGAAAGGATGGATACTGGGGAAAGAGGAAGAAATTTTAAAAAGACGTGAGTAGATAAGAGTCAGATGGTTTGAATTCTTTAATCTTTGATCACCTTTCAGCAAATACACAATTTACATTTGAGAGAGGGGTAGAGGAATAGTCACTAGCTCAGTGAATCTGCATTTTTGTATCAGAGGAAGGAATCAGGTATGCATTTGTCTCAGTTCAGCAAAGGGATGATGACTTAGAGTTCTGTCTTTTGTCCTGCACGTGAGAAAATAAGCCATCGATTTACATTGTCAGGGTAAAATTCAACAGAACTGTTTTAGGGTGAAGATCCTGGGACCCATAAGGAATTTCCTACTGAGCAAATTGTGAGAGAGGTATGCAGGGTTTTTATGGTTGTAGCTATCTTATTTAGGAATAAAATGAGAAGCTGGTTTGCCTGACACAGTTCCCAGCTTGATTTTTTCCTTTGGCTTAGTGATTTAAAGTTCCCAAGATTTATTTTCCTTTCACAAAAGCATGCATACTTTTTAAGGTGGCTTATGTATTATCCTTGGAGACAGTTCACACATTTACTCATCTTTTTGTTTTGTTTTTAACCAAATCTCATGTAGAAGACAATTGTAGGGAATTCAGGTGTATTCTGGTTGCTATTATTAACGTTTCTTTTGTTTGAATGGCAGTTGGCCATCTTTATCTTAGAGAAAATCTACAGCAGATGAAGAGACAAGAAAAATCTATGTAATTAATTTTATGTCTTTACTTTCTATAATTCCTTTTTCTAGGTTTCAGAAAAGTCATTGTTAGAATAAATTGACCTAAGTTAATTCAGCAAGTATTAGAAGGGTCTTTTATGTGCTAGGTACTGAAGGATACATAGAAACCACACAGAGTAATTTACTATAGAACTTGAATTCTTAAAGGAAACCACACAGAGTAATTTACTATAGAACTTGAATTCTTAAAGAAAGACTTGTTTTCTCTATGTTAATAAAAAATACTTTTCTTTCTGATTCAAGTCAGATGATCCTGATGGCTCTCAAATTGAGAAAATAAAAGAAGAAATAACTCAGCTGCGCAATAATGTCTTTCAGGAAATTTATCATGAGAGAGAGGAATATGTAAGTATTTGGTTCTTCGAAGTTTTACATTAGGTTTTACTCTAGAAATTGAATTTAAATACCCGTTTTATGAAGTGGACTGTAATCACAAGGCTAGAAGTATTATATAGAAAGTTTGTATATATTGACCTAGTAAGATTTTTGTAAATTTAGAAATAAATTTCACATGATAAAATATTCTGACCATTGTACCAGTGTGGAAATAACTGAAAACTGTAAAGAAGGAAAAACATCACTTGTAATATTTCCACTCAGTGATAATAGTAGTAATCACTGTTAACTTTTGACTTTCAGTCTTTTTTTGTTTGTTTTTAGAATTGAGATTATAGCACAGATACACTTTTGCATATTGCCTTTTCTCTGTTTAACGTAAAACCTAAAGACCTTTTCCTTACATAAAATTTATATCAACATCATTTTCCCATAATGTTGCAATGAAAACATTAATGGAGCAGCATAATTTAGTTGAAGAATGTAACAATAAGACTACCTGGTTTTGGGGGCAGGAGAAGTTACATCTTTTAAGTCTCTATTTTCACCGCTGATTTTTGTGAGCTTGGGAAAATAAGTCATTGTATTTTTTCTTTAAAATGGAAGAATATTGTATTTTATGTCTGGGAGATGTTACCAGGAAGAAGTTAGTTAAGAAACAGTGCTTTGAAAGTAAAAATACTGACCGGGCGTGGTGTGGCTCACACCTGTAGTCCCAGCCCTTTGAGAGGCCGAGGTGGGCGGATCACTTGAGCCCGGGAGTTTGAGACCAGCTTGGGCACATGGTGAGACCCCATCTCTACAAAAAATACAACAATTAGCTGGTCATGGTGTCATGTACCTGTAGTCCCAGCTACTTTGGAGGCTGAGGCAGGAGGATTGCTTGAGTCCAGGAGGTTGAGGCTGCATTGAGCTATGATCATGCCACTGCATTCCAGCCTGGGCAACAGAGCAAGACCCTGTCTCAGCCTCCAAAGTAGCTGGGACTACAGGTACATGACACCATGACCCTAAAAAAAAAAAAAAAAAAAAAAAAAAGAAAAGACAATAATAATACTGTGAAAACAATAGGTATTTTAAGTGTCATGCTTTCTTTAGCAAATTTATCTGAGTATATGTAAATACCTTATGGACCTTGGGTTAAAATAGCGATCTTCCAATGATTCGACAAATGTTTAGAAGTTTTGCTTAATAAATATGTGATAAGTGGCTTTTCTTTTGTGAAGATACTCAATTTTCACATTTATTTCAAAGTTACTTATGTAGAGCTATGTGTTTTTTCTCTCAGGCTTTAAAAATTTTTCTTAACGAAACAGCTGTTATTTTAAAATGTCACTGTGTTCTTTTTTTTTTTTTTTTTTTTTATATTTAGGTTTTAGTATGTGCAGAATGTGCAGTTTTTAATCATTAATCTAGGTGTCATCTATTTTGTGATGTTCCCCTTCCTGTGTCCATGAGTTCTCATTGTTCAATTCCCACCTATGAGTGAGAACATGCGGTGTTTGGTTTTTTGTCCTTGCGATAGTTTACTGAGAATGATGTTTTCCAGTTTCATCCATGTCCCTACAAAGGACACGAACTCATCATTTTTTATGGCTGCATAGTATTCCATGGTGTATATGTGCCACATTTTCTTAATCCAGTCTATCGTTGTTGGACATTTGGGTTGGTTCCAACTCTTTGCTATTGTGAATAGTGCTGCAATAAACATACGTGTGCATGTGTCTTTATAGCAGCATGATTTATAGTCCTTTGGGTATATACCCAGTAATGGGATGGCTGGGTCAAATGGTATTTCTAGTTCTAGATCCCTGAGGAATCGCCACACTGACTTCCACAATGGTTGAACTAGTTTACAGTCCCACCAACAGTGTAAAAGTGTTCCTATTTCTCCACATCCTCTCCAGCACCTATTGTTTCCTGATTTTTTAATGATGGCCATTCTAACTGGTGTGAGATGGTATCTCACTGTGGTTTTGATTTGCATTTCTCTGATGGCCAGTGATGATGAGCATTTCTTCATGTGTTTTTTGGCTGCATAAATGTCTTCTTTTGAGAAGTGTCTGTTCATGTCCTTTGCCCACTTTTTGATGGGGTTGTTTGTTTTTTTCTTGTAAATTTGTTTGAGTTCATTGTAGATTCTGGATATTAGCCCTTTGTCAGATGAGTAGGTTGCAAAAATTTTCTCCCATTCTGTAGGTTGCCTGTTCACTCTGATGATAGTTTCCTTTGCTGTGCAGAAGCTCTTTAGTTTAATGAGATCCCATTTGTCGATTTTTGCTTTTGTTGCCATTGCTTTTGGTGTTTTAGACATGAAGTCCTTGCCCAGGCCTATGTCCTGAATGGTATTGCCTAGGTTTTCTTGTAGGATTTTAATGGTTTTAGGTCTAACATATAAGTCTTTAATCCATCTTGAATTAATTTTTGTATAAGGTGTAAGGAAGGGATCCAGTTTCAGCTTTCTATATATGGCTAGCCAGTTTTCCCAGCACCATTTATTAAATAGGGAATCCTTTCCCCATTTCTTGTTTTTGTCAGGTTTGTCAAAGATCAGATAGTTGTAGCTATGCGGCGTCATTTCTGAGGGCTCTGTTCTGTTCCATTGATCTATGTCTCTGTTGTGGTACCAGTACCATGCTGTTTTGGTTACTGTAGCCTTGTAGTATAGTTTAAAGTCAGGTAGCGTGATGCCTCCAGCTTTGTTCTTTTGGCTTAGGATTGACTTGGCGATGCGGGCTCTTTTTTGGTTCCATATGAACTTTAAAGTAGTTTTTTCCAATTCTGTGAAGAAAGTCATTGGTAGCTTGATGGGGATGGCATTGAATCTATAAATGACCTTGGGCAGTATGGCCATTTTCACGATATTGATTCTTCCAACCCATGAGCATGGAATGTTCTTCCATTTGTTTGTATCCTCTTTGATTTCATTGAGCAGTGGTTTGTAGTTCTCCTTGAAGAGGTCCTTCACATCCCTTGTAAGTTGGATTCCTAGGTATTTGATTCTCTTTGAAGCAATTGTGAATGGGAGTTCACTCATGATTTGGCTCTCTGTTTGTCTGTTATTGGTGTACAAGAATGCTTGTGATTTTTGTACATTAATTTTGTATCCTGAGACTTTGCTGAAGTTGCTAATCAGCTGAAGGAGATTTTGGGCTGAGACAATGGGGTTTTCTAGATATACAATCATGTCATCTGCAAACAGGGACAATTTGACTTCCTCTTTTCCTAGTTGAATACCCTTTATTTCCTTCTCCTGCCTGATTGCTCTGGCCAGAACTTCCAGCACTATGTTGAATAGGAGCGGTGAGAGAGGGCATCCCTGTCTTGTGCCAGTTTTCAGAGGGAATGCTTCCAGTTTTTGCCCATTCAGTATGATATTGGCTGTGGGTTTGTCATAGATAGCTCTTATTATCTTGAGATACGTCCCATCAATACCTAACTTATTGAGAGTTTTTAGCATGAAGGGTTGTTGAATTTTGTCAAAGGCCTTTTCTGCATCTATTGAGATAATCATGTGGTTTTTGTCTTTGGTTCTGTTTATATGCTGGATTACATTTATTGATTTGCGTATGTTGAACCAGCCTTGCATCCCAGGGATGAAGCCCACTTGATCATGGTGGATAAGCTTTTTGATGTGCTGCTGGATTCGGTTTGCCAGTATTTTATTGAGGATTTTTGCATCAATGTTCATCAAGGGTATTGATCTGAAATTCTCTTTTTTGGTTGTGTCTCTGCCAGCCTTTGGTCTCAGGATGATGCTGGCTTCATAAAATGTGTTAGGGAGGATTCCCTCTTTTTCTATCGATTGGAATAGTTTCAGAAGGAATGGTACCAGTTCCTCCTTGTACCTCTGGTAGAATTCAGCTGTGAATCCGTCAGGTCCTGGACTCTTTTTGGTTGGTAAGCTATTGATTATTGCCACAATTTCAGAACCTGTTATTGGTCTATTCAGAGATTCAACTTCTTCCTGGTTTAGTCCTGGGAGGGTGTATTTGTCAAGGAATTTATCCATTTCTTCTAGATTTTCTAGTTTATTTGCATAGAGGTGTTTGTAGTATTCTCTGATGGTAGATTGTATTTCTGTGGGATCGGTGGTGATATCCCCTTTTTCGTTTTTTATTGCATCTATTTGATTCTTCTCTCTTTTCTTCTTTATTAGTCTTGCTAGCGGTCCATCAATTTTGTTGATCTTTTCAAAAAACCAGCTCCTGGATTCATTAATTTTTTGAAGGGTTTTTTGTGTCTCTATTTCCTTCAGTTCTGCTCTGATTTTAGTTATTTCTAGCCTTCTGCTAGCTTTTGAATGTGTTTGCTCTTGCTTTTCTAGTTCTTTTAATTGTGATGTTAGGGTGTCAATTTTGGATCTTTCCTGCTTTCTCTAGTGGGCATTTACTGCTATAAATTTCCCTCTACACACTGCTTTGAATGTGTCCCAGAGATTCTGGTATGTTGTATCTTTGTTCTCGTTGGTTTCAAAGAACATCTTTATTTCTGCCTTCATTTCATTATGTACCCAATAGTCATTCAGGAGCAGGTTGTTCAGTTTCCATGTAGTTGAGCGGTTTTGAGTGAATTTCTTAATCCTGAGTTCTAGTTTGATTGTACTGTGGTCTGAGAGACAGTTTGTTATAATTTCTGTTCTTTTACATTTGCTGAGGAGAGCTTTACTTCCAACTATGTGGTCAATTTTGGAATAGGTGTGGTGTGGTGCTGAAAAAAATGTATATTCTGTTGACTTGGGGTGGAGAGTTCTGTAGATGTCTATTAGGTCCACTTTATGTAGAGCTGAGTTCAATTCCTGGATATCCTTGTTAACTTTCTGTCTCGTTGATCTGTCTAATGCTGACAGTGGGGTGTTAAAATCTCCCATTATTATTGTGTGGGAGTTTAAGTCCCTTTGTAGGTCACTGAGGACTTGCTTTATGAATCTGGGTGCTCCTGTGTTGGGTGCATATATATTTAGGATAGTTAGCTCTTCTTGTTGAATTGATCCCTTTACCATTATGTAATGGCCTTCTTTGTCTCTTTTGATCTTTGTTGGTTTAAAGTCTATTTTATCAGAGACTAGGATTGCAACCCCTGCCTTTTTTTGTTTTCCAGTTGCTTGATAGATCTTCCTCCATCCCTTTATTTTGAGTCTATGTGTGTCTCTGCACGTGAGATGGGTTTCCTGAATACAGCACACTGATGGGTCCTGACTCCTTATCCAGTTTGCCAGTCTGTGTCTTTTAATTGGAGCATTTAGCCCATTTACATTTAACGTTAATATTGTTATGTGTGAATCTGATCCTGTCATTATGATGTTAGTTGGTTATTTTGCTCGTTAGTTGCTATTGTTTCTTCCTAGCCTCGATGGTCTTTACAATTTGGCATGTTTTTGCAGTGGCTGGTACCGGTTGTTCCTTTCCATGTTTAGTGCTTCCTTCAGGAGCTCTTTTAGGGCAGGCCTGGTGGTGACAAAATCACTCAGCGTTTGCTTGTCTGTAAAGTATTTTATTTCTCCTTCACTTATGAAGCTTAGTTTGGCGGGGTAGCAAATTCTGGGTTGAAAATTCTTTTCTTTAAGAATGTTGAATATCGGCCCCTACTCTCTTCTGGCTTGTAGAGTTTCTGCCGAGAGATCAGCTGTTAGTCTGATGGGCTTCCCTTTGTGGGTAACCCGACCTTTCTCTCTGGCTGCCCTTAACATTTTTTCCTTCATTTCAACTTTGGTGAATCTGACAATTATGTGTCTTGGAGTTGCCCTTCTCGAGGAGTATCTTTGTGGCGTTCTCTGTATTTCCTGAATCTGAATGCTGGCCTGCCTTGCTAGATTGGGGAAGTTCTCCTGGATAATATCTTGCAGAGTGTTTTCCAACTTGGTTCCATTCTCCCCATCATTTTCAGGTACACCAATCAGACGTAGGTTTGGTCTTTTCACATAGTCCCAAATTTCTTGGAGGCTTTGTTCATTTCTTTTTATTCTTTTTTCTCTAAACTTCCCTTCTCTCTTCATTTCATTCATTTCATCTTCCATCTGCGATACCCTTTCTTCCAGTTGATCGCATCTGCTACTGAGGCTTCTGCAATCTTCGCGTAGTTCTCGAAACTTGGCTTTCAGCTCCATCAGCTCCTTTAAGCCCTTCTCTCCATTGGTTATTCTAGTTATCCATTCTTGTAATATTTTTTCAAAGTTTTTAACTTCTTTGCTATTGTTTTGAATTTCCTCTCGTAGCTCAGAGTAGTTTGATCGTCTGAAGCCTTCTTCTCTCAACTCATCAAAGTCATCCTCCATCCAGCTTTGTTCCGTTGCTGGTGAGGAACTGCGTTCCTTTGGAGGAGGAGAGGTGCTCTGTTTTTTAGAGTTTCCAGTTTTTTTGTTCTGTTTTTTCCCCATCTTTGTGGTTTTATCTACTTTTGGTCTTTGATGATGGAGATGTACAGATGGGTTTTTGGTGTGGATGTCCTTTCTGTTTGTTAGTTTTCCTTCTAGCAGACAGGACCCTCAGCTGCAGGTCTGTTGGAGTTTACTAGAGGTCCACTCCAGACCCTGTTTGGCTGGGTGTCAGCAGCGGTGGCTGCAGAACAGCGGATTTTCGTGAGACCACAAATTCAGCTGTCTGATAGTTCGTCTGAAAGTTTTGTCTCAGAGGAGTACCCGGTTGAATGAGGTGTCAGTCTGTCCCTACTGGGGGGGTGCCTCCCAGTTAGGCTGCTCAGGGGTGAGGGACCCACTTTAGGAGGCAGTCTGTCCGTTCTCAGATCTCCAGCTGCGTGCTGGGAGAACCACTACTCTCTTCAAAGCTGTCAGTCAGACAGGGACCTTTAAGTCTGTGGAGGTTCTTCGTGAGTTTTTGTTTGTCTGTGCCCTGCCCCCAGAGGTGGAGCCTATAGAGGCAGGCAGGCCTCCTTGAGCTGTGGTGGGCTCCACCCAGTTCGAGCTTCCTGGCTGCTTTGTTTACCTAAGCAAGCCTGGGCAATGGCGGGCGCCCCTCCCCCAGCCTCGCTGCCGCCTTGCAGCTTGATCTCAGACTGCTGTGCTAGCAACCAGCGAGACTCCGTGGGCATAGGACCCTCCGAGCCAGGTGCGGGACACAATCTCCTAGTGTGCCGTTTTCCAGGCCCGTTGGAAAAGCGCAGTATTGGGGTGGGACTGACCTGATATTCCAGGTGCCTTCTGTTTCCCCTTTCTTTGACTAGGAAAGGGAACTCCCTGACCCCTTGCGCTTCCCGAGTGAGGTAATGCCTCGCCCTGCTTCGGCTCGCGCACAGTGCGCTTCACCGACTGTCCTGCACCCACTGTTAGGCACTCCCTAGTGAGATGAAACCGGTACCTCAAGCAGAAATGTAGAAATCATCTGTCTTCTGTGTCGCTGGGGCTGGGAGCTGGAGACCGGAGCTGTTCCTATTCGGCCATCTTGGCTCCACCCCTGTGTTCTTAATATTTTGAGAAATAATGACAGTCTTATGCCTCAAATTGTTATATTATCAGACATTTTCATTTTAGTTTGGAAGTGGGTGGGGACTTTGACCTTGCAAGATTTATGCTTATGTATGTATCCAAAGCTTGAAATTGGTAATTAAATTTTTCTTCAATTAGTAAGATGGTAGTTTAGATGGGTTAAAAAAAAAAACAAAACTTCAGCCAACTTACATTTAAAGGAGCAATGAACAATTCACAAATTGGGCAGCCGAATCACAGCATATTCGGAGAGACTCTGGGGATGCTTTGTGGTCAGAACAAATTAATAGACCAAAAAAGGAAAGTGGCTTTCAGAAATTGACAGCGAGGTACAGAAACAGCTATATTGGTTACAGATTGGTTTTTGCCTTATTTGAACACAGTTTGAACACTTAGCAGTCTGTAAGTGGTTGAAGTATGGCCGCTGGGATTGGCCAAGACTCAGCTATTGTTATAGGTCCACACTGCTAAGTTACATTTTCAATCTTGTCTGCCTGTTAAGCTAGGTTGCAGTTCATCCACAAGGACTCAAATATAGAAGTACAGAGTCCTTCTCAGGCCATGTTTAAGTTGCTTTAGCAGATGCAAGGTGAGTCTTGGTTTTCGCTTGTTAACTTCTTGAAGTAGAAGGCAAAATCAGTGATTATGTATCTTATTGGATATGTTATAAGGTAGATGCTGATATATTTTCCTGAAGAGCAACATGTCAAAATTGAATATATATTGATTTACAGTTGAAAACTTTTTTTTTTTTTTTAACTTTAGGAGATGCTAACTAGTTTGGCACAGAAATGGTTCCCTGAGCTGCCTCTGCTTCATCCTGAAATAGGATTACTCAAATACATGGTAAACTTTGTTTCCCTTGCGAATTACTACTCTGCAGAGGGTGTTGAAAAGTGATAATATTAAATTTGTGTCAGTGTTAAACTTATAGTATCTTTTAAATAAAAATATTCCTGATGAATATTTTATGGGTATTAGAACTTTTTCTTATGACCCTTTAATGGTTGCATGGTATGTATTTGTATTGTTATGTAAATTTGCATTATCTGTTTTTCTGTTTTCTTCATCCTCATTCAGTACATTGCATGGCACTTATTTGAATTATATGTGTTTACTTTTTGAAATGACAAAATAAAATTTTAACTGCTATTTCAAGAGTTAGTATAAAAACAAGATATTGCTAGCCCTGAGGGATTTGAGCACAATGGGTTTTTTAAGTTAAAGCAGTCTGGGAAAAAATTCTAGAGAGGTTGGCTAAGGTAGAGATGTTGAGGTGGGTATGGTTTTCTAGGTAGGCAGGATTCAAAAGCTGGAGATCAGCAGGGGCCATACCGAGCGGGATTAGTAAACACTGGTTCTCAGGACAGAATCTGTTAGTCCTGCGATTTATATTGCCTTCTACGGTGAGGGCCTAGATGAGGTATTTATTCATTAAGATTGTCATGAAGTTCATTATAATGGCTTAAATATGGTACAGAGAGGGATATTTGTGTAGACATGTGAGTTTATTCTAAAAAATATTCAAGATTAAAGTTCCCTAACTTAAATAATTACTCTAAACTCTTTCTAGACTAGACTTTAAAATGATGTGACTTTTTCTTGCAACTATTTAACTCTAGCTTAGCGATTACCTTATGCAGTGTGGGCAAATGAGTATGTACTGCCACATGGGACTTGAAAATTAATATTTAAAAATATGCTAATCTACTTTATTATAGAAGATTATTAAAGGGTTGACTCATGGTTTATTGAAGCCTTTAATGGCTTTCTGATGTTTAACAGTAATATATGCTTAGGAATTTTTTGTAGGTTGATTATATATTGTAGAATACTTAAATGTACTGACAAGACTTAAAAAAAAAACCCAGAAAACAATTCTACAGTGCCTCTTACCGAAACTGCACCACAGTAAAACTTAGCTTTGTTTAAAATGTTGATGATCATATTTTAGTATGAAAAATTATTCCTTTTAAAAAGTAGCAGAAATATCTAGTAAAATTAGTTATTGAAAGCCATTTTCACTTCTAGGGACTCCAAACAGGGGCAGAGGTGTTAGAATTACTTCATAGTAGTCATAATTTTTGGAATAATCTTTTCCATTTGACACCTACATTTTTGTCATTATTTTACCTTATTTATTTTTTGTTTTTTAAAAATGTATATTTCAGTAGTTTTTGGGGTACACGTGTTTTGTGGTTACATGGATAAGTTCTTTAGTGGTGATTTCTGAGATTTTAGTGCACCCGTCATCTGAGCGGTGTACACTAACCCAATATGTAGTCCTTCATTCCTCACCCCCATCCCAATCGGTTGTTACTTTAGTATTTTTTAGGAAACTTAAGTGGTTTTTCAAGTAAACATTAGGGATCCTAGGATGCATGTCTGGTTAATTCTAGCCATTTCCTTAATCTGTTCTAAAATTATAGCAGTAATTAAATGTATGGTGATTACACTTTGGGTAGGAGGAGTTTAAGAGCCAGGAACTGGAGAAAGTACACAGTTTTAAAGATTTTAATTTTGTTGGTTTTTCCAGTACAGTTGATGGTGTCCAAGTCACTTAATAGCATGTAACTAATTATTTTGATGATTTTTAAGTGCTAGGATTGTTTGGATTCTTCAACTGTCATAAAAACTTGTGCCTAGAACTCTGGTGGTCTCCTTACAATGAGCTTGGAACGAGATCTTCTTGATGCTGAGCCCATGAAGGAACTTAGCAGCAAGCGTCCTTTGGTACGTTCTGAGGTTAATGGGCAGATAATTCTGTTAAAGGTAAGCCTAACTTCTTCTTACTTGTGGGAGATTCAGCAGCTTAAAGGATAGTGGTGCTGTTACATTTCAGGAAAGAAAAAACCTCACTGTTAGTTTTCTAAAGTATATGAGTTGACTGGCATGATAATTGTGCTTGTAGTTTGGTTGCCACAACTAATTTTCACTTTTAAAGTTTCCCTCAATTGAACAATGAGAACACTTGGACACAGGGCGGGGAACATCACACATGGGGGCCTCTCATGGGGTGGGGGGCAGGGGGAGGGATAGCATTAGGAGAAATAACTAATGTAAATGATGAGTTAATGGGTGCAGCAAACCAACATGGCACATGTATACATATGTAATAAACCTGCACGTTGTGCACATGTACCCTAGAACTTAACGTATAATAATAAAAATAAGTATATAAAAAAGGTCATTAAATAAAGCTTTGTCTCACAAGAACAAAAAATAAAGTTTCCCTCATTTCCCTAAATAGAATATGTCCTTAATAGGATATGCTGTCCTTTTTTTGGGGTGAACTTATTATATTCATCCAATATCTTTTTAAAATTCTTGATTTTCTTACATTTCTCCTGGAAATCTCAGCTATGTTGTCAGTACAATCTTCTACTCCTTAATTTCTTCTTCTCATTGATCTGGGAAACTTAATCATGATGATAAGATAATTAATTTGGCCTTAGTTGCTACACATTTTAGAATGTGTGGCAGGCTACAGGTAGAATTGCACTTTCCTTTTCCAAATTATAGCATTCAAAGAAGATAGAAAAGTACTTATAAAATTAAAAAATAAAGTTAGATTTGATTTAACTTAAAATAATGAATTGTGTTTAAATTGGAATGGTATATAATTATAATGAGATTTTCATCTTGGAATTACCAGTGCCTCTTTTTTTGGTACAAGGGCTATTCTGTGGATGTTGACACAGAAGCCAAGGTGATTGAGAGAGCAGCCACCTACCATAGAGCTTGGAGAGAGGCTGAAGAAGAGTCAGGGTTACTACCATTGATATTCCTGTTTTTATGTAAGGTAAAGTTCTTATGCTAATCTCTTGCAGAAACCATTTTATCTTGCAGAAACTATTTTATTTAAAATAAATTTTAGCTCCAGGTTTTAGAGCAGCAGTTCATTCCCTTTAACATAAAAGAAAAATTATCCTATAGAATCAGTGTGTGCTAAAAATATGTTGAAGAAGTTTTTACTTGGAGTCACAGTCTCTGTTTTGCTTCTTAGTCTGATCCTATGGCTTATCTGATGGTCCCATACTACCCCAGGGCAAACCTGAGTGCTGTTCAAGCCAGCGTGCCTTTAAATTCAGAAGTAAGTAAAAAGCACTATTTATTTCCATGGATGTATTAAATGAGAAAATAACACCTAATATTTATTCAAGCATGCTACATGCTATATACTTTGTAAAATTTTGACTCGTGGTGTTCTATTTAATTGTCACCTCAAACCTGTGGTAGAAGTTATCATATTATATGGATGAGAAAAAGGGTTAAAGGGATTAGATTAAGTGACTTGCACAGGGTCCCTTAGCCAGAGGTAGAGCTGGACTCGAAATTAAGTCTTTGTGGTTCCAAAGCCCAAACTTGTAACTACTAAGCTGTGCTGTATGTGAACTGCCTAATATAGCACTTGGTATTATAAGTGCTTAAGTGGCAGCTTTAATTTTTATCATTGTAAGTTTAGGATTAGTGATAACAGTAAAGGAGGCCCTGATTCTTCTTATGGAGTAACACTGTTTCAGTCTCTTCTAGCTACTTTACATGGTTGATATTTGTAATCCAAGTCTTCTTTGAGATGATAGAACAGGTGTCCTCACACCCCAGGTCGCAGACTGGTACCAGTCTGTGGCCTATTAAGAACAGGGCGGCACAGCAGGAGGTGAGTGGCAGGTGAGCAGGCATTACTGCCTGAGCTCCACTTCCTGTGAGATCATTAGAGGCATTAGATTCTCATAGGAGCATAAACTCTATTGTGAACTGTGCATGTGAGGGATCTAGGTTGCGCACTCCTTGTAAGAATCTAATGCCTGTGATCTGAGGTGGAACAGTTTGATCCTGAAACCAACCCCCTGCATCCATGGAAAAATTGTCTTTCACGAAACCAGTCCCTGGTGCCCAAAAGGTATGATTGTACACACACACACATACAAACACACGCACACACAGTATCACCATTACAAAATCAATGCTTCATCTGGTCTTTCTCTATGCTGTATTCTTATTAGTGGTTCATTTGGAGGAAACTTTACTCACTTCTAGAGCAGTCTTTTAATTAGAGAACAGTTTCAAGATTAAAATGATTTGCCTACTTCCTCACTTCTTTTATGTGTACTTATCTATAGGAAGCTTTAAAGGTCATGAAAGGTGTTGCCCAGGGCCTGCATACATTGCATAAGGCTGACATAATTCATGGATCACTTCATCCGAACAATGTATTTGCTTTAAACCGTGAACAAGGAATTGTTGGAGATTTTGACTTCACCAAATCTGTGGTAAGAGATCATGGTTTTACAAATAAGTTCTAGACTTTAATATTATTAAGCAGTAGTTCAGCACTTATATATAATATAATACTTTATTATAGGATCTTTGTCTTCAGTTAGACTGTGTCATGTAGTATAAGCAACTATTTGTCCTCAGCTGGGTGCTAGAACAACAGGAGTATTGTGTATTTTAACCGTTAAGTCTTAGGAGCTACCTGACATTGTATACTCAATGGCATTGACAACATTAATTATTTTATCATCATTAGGAAACATTTAATTGCTAGGAAACACGCAAGGAAACTAGGTGGCCATCTCCCAGCCTCTCTCCACTGGTGTCCCTCCGTCTATAGATACAATTTACATATACGTACTTTGCTATTTTTTGATTAAAAATGTGCATTTTTAGAAACCTGGGAACCTTGGACTTTTTAGTTTAAATCCTGATTCACCTCTAATGGCTGTTAATTCGGTGTCATATTACCTCAGAATAGGCAGTTTGTAGAGATAGCAAAGATCACACAATTTAAGAGCATGTTGTGATTTTGTTGTTGTTGTTATAATGGAAACAATTCTCTATTTTAATTGAGAAATAAAAATTATATATGTTTATCATGTACAACATGATGTTTTGAAGTATGTATACAACGTGGAGTGGCCAAATCAGCAATTATTTTTCTAAAAATAACAGCTTTATTGAGATACCATTCATATAATGTATACAATTCATTAATAGTTTGTAGTACATTCACAAAGTTGTGCAGTGATAATCAGTATTGAATTCCAGAACATTATTATCATTCCCAAAAAGAAAATCCATACTGATTAGCAGTCACTCAAATTTCCCCCTCCTTCTCAAGCCTGGAAACCACTAATACACTTTTTGTCTCTATGGATTTGCCTATTTGGACATCTCATGTAAATGGAATGATACAATATGTGGCCTTTTATGCTAATTTCACTTAGCATAGTGTTTTCAGAGTTCATCCATGTTATTGACTGCATCAGAATGCCATTCCTTTTTATGGCCAAATTATATTTCATTGTATGGATGCACCACATTTTGTTTATATATTCATCAGTTGCTGGACATTTGGGTTGTTTATACTTAATGGTTATATGAATAATGCTGCTATGAGCTTTAGCATACAGTATTTTTTGTGTGGACATGTTTTCATTTCTCTTGGGAGTGGAATTACTGGGTTATATTGTTTTACTTTTTGAGGAGCCAAACTGTTTTCCAAAGTGGCTACATCATTTTAAATTCTTACCAGTAATGCGTAGGGATTTTGTTTTCTCTGCATCCTTGCCAATATTTGTTATTATCTGAGCAATTCCCTTTGACTGGTATAGGTTATAATGCTTTTATACTTTGGTCATCTGCAAGTCATAGCGTAATGCTACTGGAGTATATGTAGTCTTAATGGTTTTCATATGGTAGCTCAAAAAGATGAGAAAATGAAACTGCAACTGTAATCAAAAGCTGGATTGTACAGGATTTATACAGATTGATTTTCTGAAATATTTACTTTATTACATTAGTTTAACAGAAAATTAAGATATCCTAAGAAATATACTAAATTATGAATTTTGAAAGATCTCAACCTTCAGGGGTTCTGGTTAGTTTACCTTTTGAGCGTACTATTTGCATAATTGTAGATATGACTACAATAATTACTCTTCTCTTTACTCATTCATCACCTGTTATTATTCCCCAAAATACTGTTTTTAATCTTCAGTTAAAAATATTTATTCTGAAATATTGATCAAACTCACCTTTGCTACATTTTCCATGCAATTTTCAGATTGAAGTGGTCATCACGAAGATAAATTTGAAAAGTAGTCTGAGGTCAAGATCATTGCTTTCCAGACCTTATAGTGTATATGACTCACCTGGGGTTCATGTTAAAATGAAAATTAATATTCAGCATTTCTGCAATGGATCATCTGCATTTCTAACAAGCTACCAGTTAATGCTGTAGTTCCTGTCCCTTGTTCCATACTTTGAGAAGCAAGGATCAAAATCGTAGCTAGAAAAAAGATAACACAGTGATACATGCTAGGCATTGTATCTCTGTAAGGTAGACATTATTTCCATTTTACAAATTAATTTAGGCTCAAAGAGGTTTACACCTACTATGTACCCATAAAAATTAAAAATAAATTTTAAAAATGGACAAAAAGGAGGTTAAAGCTCTCGGTCACACAGCAAATAAATAGGAGAGTGGGAAATTGTAACCAAGATCTGCCTGAATATAGGGTTCATGCTGTTGTCACTGATCATCTTTGACATGTTAGAAATGGTATATTTAGAGAATGATCAGTAAGGAAGGAAAGTGCTTTGTAGGATTTCAGTTCTTAAATGAATTATTTAGAATTTTCAGAATTAGAACATAGCACTGCTACTCACTCTTGTGAAATTTATTTTTTAAAAAGAGTATCAAATGTTTAATCACAGAATCAGTGGTTGTTAGTATTAAATCTGTTCAAGTCTACAAAGTGAATGTAATAAAAGTCTCATAGTTAATTTATTAGACTGATTTTAAGAGCAATTTATAATAGCAGAAATTGGTAAAAATATTTGAAAGCAAGGGAATGAAATATTTAAAATGAATTTGTTTTTTGTATTGATTAAATGCAGAGTACTTCACAGAAAGTCACCTCAACTGTGTTGTATCTAAAATATTTAAAATATTGTTTTCGTAGAGTCAGCGAGCCTCAGTGAACGTGATGGTTGGTGACTTGAGTTTGATGTCACCTGAGTTGAAAATGGGAAAACCTGCTTCTCCAGGTTCAGACTTATATGCTTATGGCTGCCTTTTATTATGGGTATGTAATTTTTTTTTGTTGAAATAGATCGTATTTATATATATTTCAGTATATAAAGTGATGATTTTATAGTGATTCTCCTTAAAAGTAAAAAGCAGACTTTTAGTAGAACTTAAGTTTTATCAAAAACTATTGATATGCTTCCTATTACCTATTGTGTACTTTCTACAAATTGGCTTGATACATATTTTAGGTATGATGCTATTATCTTAGTTCTGTTGAAGTCAAGATTAACAGTGAAGATGATTTTGTCCTACATTAATCTGAAAGCAGTTCATGCATATGTGGAAAATAAATGTTAAATGAGCCTTGGGTATATTCCTGCTTCCAGTGTAAACCAAATAGCTATTTCTCATCTATAGTTTAAGAATTAAGAAGTTGGATGGAGCTGGAGGCCATTATCCTAAGTGAATTTGCTCTGGATCAGAGAGCTAAATACTGCATGTTCTCACTTATTAAGTGGGAGCTAAACACTGAGTACATTTGGCCACAAAGAAGGGACACTGGGGTCTAGTTGAGGGTGGAGGTTGGGAGAAAGGTAAGGATTGAAAAACTACCTGTTAGGTATCAGGCTGATTACCTGGGTGACAAAATGATCTGTACACCAAACTCCCGTGACACAGTTTACCCGTGTAACAAACCCGCACATGTACCCCTTGAACCTAAAATAAAAGTTGGAAGACAAAAAAATAAAAAGCTTGTTTCATTTTGTACTGCTATTTTACATAGAGAGTGCCTCTTTTTCCAAAGTCTTGAGCGTGACAAAACCTTATCTTTGTTGATCACATAAATAAAAATAATCTCTTTGTTAGAAAAACAAGAGTTAAGAGGGATTAAGCATTAAGAGAAGGAAGACTATTCTTATCAGCCCAGGGGCCAGCAAGCATTTTCTGTAAAGGACCAGATGGTCTCTGTTGCAAGTACTGAGTTCTGCTGCTATAGCATGAAAGCAGCCATAGACAGTATGTAAACAAATCAGTGTGGCTCTTTTCCAGTAGTACTTTATTTGTGGATATTGAAATTTGAATTTCATGTAGTTTGCATGTGCATGAAATAGTATTCCTTCAGTTTGCTATTAAACATTTAAAAATGTGAAAACTACCCTTGGCTTGCAGCTGTACAAAAACAAGTAGTGGAATCAGTTTGGTGCAGAGGCCATATAGTTTGCTGATCTCTGTTCCAATCAGTGTAATAAGGTCACAAAAAGAAATAAAAGTCATAGAGTTTGAAAATTAAGAAATAAAGCTGTCTTTATTTGCAGACGACATGCTTAATTATGTAGAAAATCTTTGAGAATGAACATAAAAGCTACTAGAACAAATGAGTTTAGAAAGATAGCAGTTTTAGTTTCAATATAATTGTGTTTTTATATTAGCAACAAATAATAGGAAATTAAAATTTAAAAATCATTTACAAAAGTATTAAAATATGGAATTTGTAGGGGTAAATTTAGCAAAAGATGTGCAATAGTTGCACACTATTAAAACTACAAAGCATTGTTCAGAGAAACTCAGGAAGACGTAAATAAATGGAGAGATACACCATGCTCATGGACTAGAAGACATTGTATGGATATCAGTTGTTCTTAGATTGGCTTATAGATTTGATGCAATTTCAACAAAATTGCTGGTAGATTTTGCTTATTTTTTCAGAAATTGACAGTTAGATTTTACAATTAATATAAAAATGGAGAGGATCTGAGATAGCCAAAACAAGTTTGAAAAAGAACAAAATTGAAGGACCCAAACTACCTGATTTTATGACTTAATAGATTCTAGGAAATTAAGACAATGTAGGCCTAGAGTGGTGGCTCAAAACTGTAATCCCAGCACTTAGGGAGGCTGATGCAGGAGGATTGCTTGATGCCAGGAGTTCAAGACTAGCCTAGGCAACACAGTGAGAACCCCCTGTCTCTACAAAAAATAAAAATTAGCTGGGTGTAATGGTGTGTCTATGGTTCTAGCTCCTTGGTAGGCTAAGGCAGAAAGATTGTTGGAGTCCAGGAGTTTAAGGCTACAGTAAGCTATGGCTGCTCCACTGCACTCCAGCCTAGGCTACAGAGCAGGACCCTGTTTCTAAAAACAAAAGTGATACTGCTGTGAAGTTAGATGTCCAGATGAATGGAGCAGAATAGAGACAATATAAATAGACTGCACATATATGATAACTGGCTTTTGACAAAGATGCCAAGGCAGTTCTCTGGGTGAAAGGAGAATCTTCAACAAAAATGATACAGGACAACTCATACCGGATGTAGAGAATAAATTTTGATTCATTCCTTATACCATACACAAAAATTAGCTCAAAATGTGTATCAGACCTAAATGTAAAACCTGAGTCTAAAACTTATAGAAGAAAACATAGGATGAAATACTTGACTTTCAATTTGTCAAAGATTTCTTAAGTAGGACACAGAAAACATCAACTCTAAAAGAAAAAATCATTTTGGATTTCATCAAAATTGAAAACTTTGCTCTTCTAAAGACATTGTCACAAAAATGAAAGGCAAGCTACAGACTAGGAGAAAATATTTGCAAAACATATATCTGACAAAAACATTATATCCAGATTATCAAGAGCTCCTACAATCAATACTAAGAAGACTACCCAGTTAAGAAATGGGCAAAATATTTAAACAGGCACTTTACCAAAGAAGGTGTCCACATGGCATGTAAGCATGTGAAAGATGCTGTGAACACCATTTGTCATTAGGGAACTACAGATTAAAACTAAAATGAGATACCACTATTCTACTCACTATAATGTCTTAAAAAGATCGTACCAAGGGTTGCTTAGATGTGTTGTACCTAGAACTCATATATATTGCCGAGGGGAATGTAAAGGGAACAACCACTTTGAAAAACATTTGGCAGTTTGTTAAAAGGTTGAACATATTCCTACTTTATGACCCAGCAATTCCACTTCTAGATATTTAGCCAAGAGAAATGAAAGCATATGTCCACACAAAGACTTGTATGTAAATACTGGAAGAATTTATGTGTAATAGATGAAAACTAGAAACAACTCAAAGTCCATCAACAGATGAATGGAAAAACAGTCTGCTATATATGTGTCTATCCATTGGAATACTACTCAGGAATAAAATGATTGAATTATAAATATAACTCAGTAAGATGGATGAGTCTTAAAATAATTCTGCCAAGAGAAAGAAGCCAGATGATATGGTTTGGCTGTGTCTCCACCCCAATCTCACATTGAATTGTAATCCCCACGTTTCAAGGGTGGGGTCAGGTGGAGATAATTGAATCATGGGGGCAGTTTCCACCATGCGGTTCTCATGGTAGTGAATAAGCCTCACAAGATCTGATGATTTTATAAGGGGCATTTTCCCTTTTGCTCGGCACTTCTTACTGCCACCATGTGAAGAAGAATGTGTTTACTTCCCCTTCTGCCATGATTGTAAGTTTCCTGAGAACTCCTCAGCCATTTTGAACTGTGAGTCGATTAGACTTCTTTCCTTTATAAATTACCCAGTCTTGGGGATGTCTTTATTAGCAGTGTGAGAATGGACCAATACAGTAAATTGGTACAGAGAGTGGGATGCTGCTGTAAAGATACCCGAAAATGTGGAAGCAACTTTGGAACTGGGTCATGAGCAGAGGTTGGAGGGCTCAGAAGAGGACAGGAAGATGTGGGAAAGTTTGGAACTTCCTAGAGACTTGTTGAATGGCTTTGAGCAAAATGCTGATAGTGATATGGCCAGTGAAGTCCAGGTTGAGGTGGTCTCACCTGGAGATGAGGAACTTGTTGGAACTAGAATAAATGTGACTCTTGATGTTTTAGCAAAGAGACTGGCGGCATTTTGCCCCTGCCCTAGAGATTTGTGAAACTTTGAACTTGAGAGAGATGATTTAGGGCATCTGGTGGAAGAAATTTCTAAGCAGCAAAGTGTTCAAGAGGTGACTTGGGTGCTTTTAAAAGCATTGTTTTATGTATTCACAAAGATATGGTTTGGAATTGGAACTTATGTTTAAAAGGGAAGCAGAGCATAAAAGTTAGGAAAATTTGGAGCCTGATGATGCAGTAGAAAAGAAAACCCATTTCTGGGGAGAAATTCAAGCCAGCTGCAGGCATTTGCATAAGTAACAAGTAGCTGAATGTTAATCGCTAGGACAATAGGGAAAATATCTCCAGGGCATGTCAGAAACCTTCGCAGCAGCCCCTCCCACCACAGGTACAGAGGCCTAGGAGAAAAAAATGGTTTCATGAGCTGGGCCTACGGTCCCCCTGCTGTGTGCAGCCTTGGGACATGGTGCCCTGTGTCCCACCTGCTCCAGTCGTGGCTAAAAGGGGCCAAGGTACAGCTCAGGCCATGGCTTTAGAGGATGCAAGCCCCCAAACCTTGGCAGCTTCCATGTGGTTTGAGCCTGAAGGTGCACAGAAGTCAAGAATGGTGGTTTGGGAACTTCCACCTAGATTTCAGAGGATGTATGGAAATGCCTGGATGTCCAGGCAGAAGTTTTCTGCAGGGGTGGAGCCCTTATGCAGATCCTCTGCTAAGACAGTGCAAAACGGAAATGTGGGGTTGGGGCTCCCACACAGAGCCCCAACTGGTGCACTGCCTAGTGGAGCTGTGAGAAGAGGGCCACAGTCTTCCAGACCCCAGAATGGTAGATCCACTGACAGATTGCACTGTGTGCCTGGAGAAGCAACAGACAATGCCAGCCCATGAAAGCAGCCGGAAGCAGGGCTGTAGCCTGCAAAACCACTGGGACAGAGCTGCCCAAGGCCGTGGGAGCCCACCTCTTGCATCAGTGTGACCTGGATGTGAGACATGGAGTCCAAGGAGATCATTTTGGAGCTTTAAGATTTGACTGCCATGCTGGATTTTGAATTTGCATGGGGCCTGTAGCCCCTTTGTTTTGGCCAATTTCTCCCATTTGGAACAGGTGTATTTACCCAATGCCTGTACCCCATTGTATGAAGGAAGCAACTAACTTGCTGTTGATTTTACAGGCTCATAGGCAGAAGGAACTTGCTTTATTTCAGATGAGACTTTGGACTGTGGACTTTTGACTTAATGCTTAAATGAGTTAAAACTTTGGGCGAGTGTTGGGAAGGCATGATTGGTTTTGAAATGTGAAGACATGAGATTTGGGAGGGGCCAGGGGTGGAGCAATATAGTTTAGCTGTGTCCCCACCCAAATCCCACCTTGAATTTTAATAATTCCTATGTGTCAAGGGCAGGCCCAGGTGGAGATATTTGAATTATGGGATGGTTCCCCCATACTGTTCTCATGACTTTAGCCCTATGCCTGCATGTATATTTAAAGTTGTCTGGTTTCATTGAACCAGCACCCTCATGGAAATAAATTGGCATGATTTTCACCAATGCTTCAGTAATCTATTCTTTATATCAGAAGGGTGAAAGTCAACATATCAAGTATTTTTTTTGTTTGTTTCTGGGAAGACTCATAAGATATCCCATAAGTGTGGTAATAGCAGTTTTTATTCCACCTATTTCCTTTAAATGATAGTAAAAAGCTCCATGAGTAAATATATTGTCTGATTTTCTACTCTTATGTATTGTTGATTAGGGTCCTTTAAAAATTTTATTTTTAAATTAACTTGTACAATGGACTTTTTTTTGGTATACATTCTATGAATTTTAACACACCTATAGATTAGTGTAATAACCACTGCCACAGCCAGGTTGCAGAACAGTTCCATAACCCAGAAAATTCCTGTGTGCCATCCCTTTGTAGTCACAGCCTCCTCCCAACCCTTAAACACTGGCAACCACTGACCTTTTATCACTGTGTTTTGTGCTTTTAAGAATGTCTCACACATAACAATATGAACCTTAAATGTGAATGGGTTAAATGCCCCAATTAAAAGACACAGACTGGCAAATTGGATAAAGAATCAAGACCCATCAGTGTGCTGTATTCAGGAGACTCATCTCACATACAAAGACACACATAGGCTCAAAATAAAGGGTTGGAGGAATATTTACCAAGATAATGGAAGGCAAAAAAAAAAAAAAGCAGGGGTTGCAATCCTAGTCTCTGATAAAACAGAATTTTAACCAACGAAGATCAAAAAAGTCTAAGAAGGGCATTACATAATGGAAAAGGGATCAACGCAACAAGAAGAGTTAACTATCCTAAATATTATATGCACCCAATACAAGAGCACCAAGATTCATAAAGCAAGTTCTTAGAGACCTACAAAGAGACTTAGACTCCCACACAATAATAGTGGGAGACTTTAACACCCCACTGTCAATATTAGATCAACGAGACAGAAAATTAACAACGGTATTCAGGACTTGAACTCAGCTCTGGACCAAGTGGACCTAATAGACATCTATAGAACTCTCCACCCCATATCAACAGCATATACATTCTTTTCAGCACCACATCACACTTATTCTAAAATTGACCACATTATCGGAAGTAAAACACTCCTCAGCAAATGCAAAAGAATGGAAATCTTAATGGTCTCTCAGACCACAGTGCAATCAAATTAGAACTCAGGATTAAGAAACTAACTCAAAACTGCACAACTACATGGAAACTGAACAACCTGCTCCTGAATGACTACTGGGTAATTAACAAAATTAAGGCAGAAATAAATAAGTTCTTTGAAACTAATGAGAACAAAGACACAAGGTACCAGAATCTCTGGGACACAGCTAAAGCAGTGTTTAGAGGGAAATTTATAGCACTAAATGCCCACAGGAGAAAACAGGAAAGATCTAAAATTGACACCCTAACATCACAATAAAAAGAGCTACAGAAGCAAGAGCAAACAAATTCAAAAGCTAGTAGAAGACAAGAAATAACTAAGTTCAGAGCAGAACTGCAGGAGCTAGAGACATGAAAAACCCTTCAAAAAATCAATGAATCTAGGAGCTGGTTTTTTGAAAAGATTAACAAAATAGACCACTAGCCAGACTAATAAAGAAGAAAAGAGAAAAGAATCAAATAGACACAATAAAAATGATAAAGGGGATATCACCATTGATCTCACAGAAATCCAAGCTACCATCACAGAATACAATAAACACCTCTATGCAAATTAATTAGAATATGTAGAAGAAATGGAAAAATTCCTGGACACATACACCCTCCCAAGACTAAATCAGGAAGAAGTCGAATCCCCGAATAGACCAATAACAAGTTCTGAAATTGAGGCAGTTATTAATAGCCTACCAACCAAAAAAGTCCAAGACCAGATGGATACACAGCCAAATTCTACCAGAGGTACAAAGAGGAGCTAGTACCATTCTTTCTGAAACTGTTCCAAACAGTCGAAAAAGAGGGACTCCTCCCTAACTCCTTTTATGAGGCCGGCATCATCCTGGTACGAAAACCTGGCAGAGACACAACAAAAAAACAGAAAATTTCAGGCCAATATCCCTGATGAACACTGATGCGAAAATCCTCAATAAAATACTGGCAAACTGAATTCAGCAGCACATCAAAAAGCTTATCCACCACAATCAAGTTGGCTTCATCTCTGGGATGCAAGGCTGGTTCAACATATGCACATCAGTAAACATAATGCATCACATAAACAGAACCAAAGACAAAAACCACATGATTATCTCAATAGATGCAGGAAAAAGTCTTTGATAAAATTCAACACCCTTCATGCTAAAAACTCTGAATAAACTAGGTATTGATGGAATGTATCTCAAAATAATAAAAGCTATTTATGACACACCCACAGCTAATACCATACTGAATGGGCAAAAACTGAAAGCATTCCCTTGAAAACTGGCACAAGACAGGGATGCCCTCTCTCACCACTCCTATCTAACATAGTATTGCAAGTTCTGGTCAGGGCAATCAGGTAAGAGAAAGAAATAAAGAGTATTCAAATAGGAAGAGAGGCAGTCAAAGTCTCTCTGTGTGCAGATGACATGATTGTATATTTAGAAAATCGCATCGTCTCAGCCCCAAATCTCCTTAAGCTGATAAGCAACTTCAGCAAAGTCTCAGGATACAAAATCAATGTGCAAAAATCACAAGCATTCTTATACACCAATAACAGACAAACAAAGAGCCAAATCGTGAGTGAACTCCCATTCACAATTGCTACAAAGAGAATAAGATACCTAGGAATACAGCTAACAAGGGATGTGAAGGACCTCTTCAAGAAGAACTACAAACCACTGCTCAAGGAAATAAGAGAGGACACAAACAAATGGAAAACAAATTCCATGCTCATGGATAGGAAGAATCAGTATCATGAAAATGGCCATACTACTCAAAGTAATATATAGATTCAGTGCTATCCCCATCAAGCCACCATTAACCTTCTTCACAGAATTAGAAAAAACTACTTTAAATTTCATGTGGAACCAAAAAGCCCATATAGCCAAGTCAATCCTAAGCAAAAAGAACAAAGCTGGAGGCATCACGCTACCTGACTTCAAACTATAGTACAAGGCTAAAGTAACCAAAATAGCATGGTACTGGTACCAAAACAGATATATAGACCAATGGAACAAAACAGAGGCCACAGAAGTAATGCCTCAGAAGTATCTACAACCATCTGATCTTTGACAAACCTGACAGAAGCAAGCAATGGGGAAAGGATTCCCTATTTAATAAATGGTGTTGGGAAAACTGGCTAGCCATATGCAGAAAACAGAAACTGGACCCCTTCCTTACACCTTATACAAAAGTTAACTCAAGATGCATTAAAGACTTAAGACCTAAAACCATAAAAACCCTAGAAGAAAACCTAGGTAATACCATTCAGGACATTGGCATGGGCAAAGACTTCATGACTAAAACACCAAAAGCACTGGCAGCAAAGGCCAAAATTGACAAATGGGATCTAATTAAACTAAAGAGCTTCTGCACAGCAAAATAAACTATCATCAGAGTGAACAGGTAACCTACAGAATGGGAGAAAATTTTTGCAATCTACCCATCTGACAAAGGTCTAGTATCCAGAATCTACAAAGAACTGAAACACATTTACAAAAAGAAAACAACCCCATCAAAAAGTGGGCAAAGGATATAAACAGACACTTCTCAAAAGAAGACATTTATGTGGCCAACAAACATATGAAAAAAAGTGCATCATTACTGGTCATTAGAGAAATGTAAATCAAAACCACAATGAGATACCATCTCATGCCACTTAGAATGACAATCTTTAAAAAGTCAGGAAACAATAGATGCTGGAGAGTATGTAGAGAAATAGGAACGCTTTACATTGTTTGTGGGAGTGTAAATTAGTTCAGCCATTGTGGAAAATAGTGTGGCGATTCCTCAGGCATCTAGAACCAGAAATACCATCTGACCCGGCAATCACATTACTGGGTATATACCCAAAGGATTATAAATCATTCTACTATAAAGACATGCACACAAGTTTATTGCAGCACTGTTCACAATAGCAAAGACTTGGAACCAACCCACACGCCTATCAGTGATAGACTGGATAAAGAAAATGTGGCACATATACACCATGGAATACTATGCAGCCTTAAAAAATGATGAGTTCATATCCTTTGCAGGGACATGGGTGAAGGTGGAAGCCATCATTCTCAGCAAACGAACACAGGAACAGAAAACCAAATACCACATGTTCTCACTCATAAGTGAACATGTTCTCACTCATAAGTTGAGCAATGAGAACACATGGACACAGGGAGGGGAACATCACACACTGGGGCCTGTTGGGGAGTGGGGGTCTAGGGGAGGGATAGCATTAGGAGAAATACCTAATGTAGATGATGGTTTGATGGGTGCAGCAAACCACCATGGCATGTGTATACCTATGTAGCAAGCCTGCACATTCTTCACATGTATCCCAGAACTTAAAGTATATAAAAAGAGAAAAAATAGAAAAAAATAAAAAATAAAATAAAAATAAAAAAGAATGTCATATTAGTGGTATCATACAGTATATAATTTTGTGAGTCTAGCTTCTTTCATTCAGCATGTGAATCATCCTTTATGATTCATTCAAGTTGTCTAATGTAGTTTTTCCCTTTTTTGTTTCTGAGTAGTGCTCTGTTGTATGTACATACCAAATTTGTTTGTTCACCTGTTGCAGTACATTTGCATTGTTTCCAGTGTTTGACTATTGTAGATAAAGCTACTGTGAACATGTGTTTATAGGTTTTTATGTGAACATAAGTTTTTGTTTCTCTATGGTAATTACCCAGGAGTGAAATTGCTGGGTCAGATTGTAATTGTATGTATTATTCTTTAAGGACCTGCCAAACTATTTTCCAGAGTGGCTGTACTATTTTTCATTTTCACCTGCAATATATGAAAGTTTCAGTTGTTCAGCATCATTGTTGGCACCTAGTGTTGTTATTATCTTCTATTTTAGCCATTCTCATAGGTGTGTGGTAGTGTTTTCATTGTGGTTTTAATTTCTCTAGTGGATAATGATGTTGAGCATCTTTTAGTTTATTACTGGCTTTCTGTATTTTCTTTGGTGAAGTGTCTGTCTTTTGCCTGTTTTTTAATTGGATTTTTGTTTTCTTGCTGTAGAGTTTTGGGCATTCATAAATATATTCTAGATACAAGTCCTTTATCAGATGTAATTTGCAATGATTTTTTCTGGCCTGTAGCTTTTCTTTTTTATTTTCTTTTCAGTGTCTTTTGCAGAGAAAAGGGTTTTAATTTTGAAGTTTAATTTATTATTGTTTTCCTTTTATGTATTATGCTTTTAGTGTTGTGTATGAGAACTCTTCGCATAACCCAAAGACTTGAATATTTTTTCTTATATTTTCATCTAAAAGCTCTATAGTTGTGTGGTTTACATTTAGAGCTAAGATCTCTTTGGATGTAATTTTTGTGTAAGGTGAGAAGTTTATGTCAGGGTTCATGTTTTTGCATATGGATGTCCAATTTTACACCATTTTTTTAAAAGAGTGTTATTCTCTGTTGAATTGTCTTTGTGGTTTGTAATTGGGGTTTGTTTATCGCGGCAAGGTCTGATAAGTGAAGTCTGCTGGCTTCAGTGTGGTGCATAGATAAGGGCTTAGAAATGTAAAGAGGCTTGGGGGAAGGGTGGGCAGCACGGAGACGTTTGAGGGGAGTGCCAAGAAGCTTTTTGGGGCAGTTTGTCTTTAAGACGGAATCTCACTCTGTTACCCAGGCTGGAGTGTAGCGGCACAATCTTGGCTCACTGCAGCCTCTGCCTCCCGAGTTCAAGTGATTCTTGTGCCTTAGCCTCCTGAGGAGCTGGGATTATAGGCACCCGCCACCACGCTCAGCTAATTTTTGTATTTTTAGTAGAGATGAGGTTTCACCATGTTGACCAGGCTGGTCTTGAACTCCTGACCTCAAGTGATTCACCTGCCTTGGCCTCCCAAAGTGCTGGGATTACAGGAGTGAGCCACCAGACCTGGCTGCTTTTCCATGTATATTTTACAGACAGCTTGTCTGTGTGCACAAAAGCCTTGCTGTGATTTTGTTTGGAATTGCATTAAAACTGTAGATCAATGTGGGGAGAATTGACATCTTTACTACATTGGGCCTTTAATTTGTGAACTCCGTTTATTTAAATTTTCTCTGGTTTCTTTTATCAGTGTTTTGTTATTTTAGGCTTACAGATTCTATACATGTGTTGTTAGATTTATACCTAAGAATTTCATGTTTGGAAGCTATTGTGTTTTTAAAAAATTTTTGTTTTCTAGTTGGTCAAGTTCTTTTTTTACAACAGTATTTTTTTGATAGTAAAGTTAGTTTGGTATGAAAGGCCGTGTATACTTTGACCTTCCTCCTCAAAGAATTGGGCAATTTGTTATGAAAACACATAGTGTAAAATATATAAAAGGGCAAAAAGTCAAGATCCAAGGGCTGTGCTTAAAAAGGTAATATTCAGAGTTAAACTGGAACCATTATCAAAAGATTTTATTTACAAAGCCATGAAGGGATTACTGTCACTTTGTCTTTAAAAAATTTTTAGAAATAGCAATAATAAAAAAGTAATTGTTTTATAGCAAAGCTCTAGAATACTAACTAGATATTTTGGGCATGTCAAAGATACTGTGGTGTTAGGTCATTTTTCTTATGAGACCCAGATTAAATGAAGTGTTCTGAAGACTGCCTACAGAAAATTCAAAACAATGGACAATTCAAGTGTTGTGGGTTGTTACCTTCAGTAATAAACCATATCTTTTTTTAAACGTTTAAATTAGGTTTGGGGGTACATATGCCGGTTTGTTATATAGGTAAACTCGTGCCACAGGGGCTTGTTGTACAGATTATTTTGTCACCCAGATACTAAGCCTAGTACCCAATAGTTATTTTTTCTGCCCCTCTCCCTCCTCCTACCCTCTGCCATTAAGTAGGCCCAGTGTCTGTTGTTCTCTTCTTTGTGTTCATGAGTTCTCAACATTTAGTGAGAACATGCAGTATTTGGTTTTCTATATCTTTTAACTGAAATATATGGAATATAGTTTTATCATGACACCATTTGTATTAAGGTTCTTCACTATATTTTTAGGTTATTATGGAAATCTTAAAGGCTTTTTCTAGAAGCCAGTTTTTAAAAAGTGTAACAGTTCTGTCTGATGTTACATTGAAGAAGAATTGTGTTTTCGTGTGTGTTGAGGAGTACTGCTGTGAAGAAGTTGAATATAAAGAAGTGAATGGCCCCCTTTCTTTGTTTATTTTTATTTATTTATTTATTTTTAAGAGATGGGGTCTCACTATATTGCTCAGGCTGGTCTCAAACTCCTGAGCTCAAGCGATCTTCCCACCTCGACCTCCCAAAGTGCTGGGATTACAGGCATGAGCTACCCAAGTCTGGCCCCCTTTTCTTTATTCAGTGACACATTTTCAGTGTTGCTTTCTCTGAAATGCATTTTTTCCTGCTTTATTTTTCTGTTACCATATTATACACTTATTTATCTTTATTATTGTCTGCTTCTACCACTCGAGTGGAAGCTTTTTGGGAGTAGCTTGTCTGTCTTGTTTGCCACTATATCCTCAAATGCCTAGAACTGTGCCTGGTGCAAAGTGGGCACTCAAATATTAGTTGAATGAATGTTTAAATTTTAGCCACAGTTATATGCTGAAATTTTAGGCTTTAAAAAATAATTCCATGTTTTTTTCCTGAGGTCATTTACTTGTCTCTCATTTATGGCCCCATATACCTCATTTTATTCTTTAAAACCTTGCATGAAGATTTTATTCAGACTCTTAATATATTTCTAGGAGATGTTAGTGGTCATATTGATCACCCAGTGAACCTAACTTTGCATTTTCTGGACCTCCTTAATAACTTGAGACCCAAACCTTTATGTAATTTCAGTCACTTCCCCAAACCAGGATTTTGTGAATCTCTACAATTGTTATTTTTCAAAAGTAATAGAATCCAATCCATTATATTATTCTCCTAACAGGACTTCCTGTCCTCTCTTTTACTGTATCTGCTAATCTTAAATCTCCAGTGTGCTTATTTACTGTCCCCCTTTTCTTCCAGTTCATCAGTAACCTTCTAGCTTTTTTCTTTATTTACTCAGCCTTGGACCCTATCGTATCATTCCCAGAGTGTGCCTTATATTTCTATTTACTCCTGTTCTTCTGTTTAGTCTTTCTGGAAAAAACTCAATTTTAGATAAGCTATGGCCTGCCATTTATGAGTAAAAAATTCTTCCTCATTTCTCTCTTTTTTTTTGTTTTTTTGAGACAGAGTCTTGCTCTGTTGCCCAGGCTAGAGTGCAGTGGTGCGATCTCAGCTCACTGCAACCTCTGCCTCCTAGGTTCAAGCGATTCTCCTGTCTCAGCCTCCTGAGTAGCTGGGATTACAGGCGCACGCTGCCTTGCCTAGCTAATTTTTTGTATTTTAGTAGAGATGGGGTTTCACCGTCTTGCTCAGGCTAGTCTCGAACTCCTGAGCTCAGGCAATCCGCCTGCCTCGGCCTCCCAAAGTGTTAGGATTACAAGCGTGAGCCACCGCGCCCAGCCCCATTTCTCCTTTTTAAAGTTTTATTTCTATGCGTCAATAACTTTATAAAGGCATTACATTTTATTTCTTTAACAGAGTGTGACCAAACATATTTGTTTTTATTTTTTGTTTTTTTATTTTTTTGGAGATGGGGTTTTGCGCTTTCACCTGGGCTGGAGTGCAGTGGCACTACACAGCTCATTGCAGCCTCAATCTCTTGGGCTCAAGTGATCCTCCTGCCTCAGCCCCCTGAGTAGCTGGGACTACAGGTTGTATTACCACTCCTGACTCATTTTTGAATTTTTTTTTTTGTAAAGATGGGGTTTCACCATGTTGCCCAGCTTGGTCTCAAACTCCTGGGCTCAAGCAATTTGCCCACCTTTGCCAGCGTGCTGGTACTACAGGCATGAGCCACTGTGCCCAGCCCATATTTGTTAATTTAAGGACATTATTATGTCTATTTATAACATGGTGGTAACATCCTCCCTTGGTGAGAGCACATAGAGCATGTTTGGAACTAAGTGCTTTAGAAAGTTTTATCTCATTACACCCTCCTAACAAGCGTGTGAGGGAGTACGTTATTATCCAAAGTATAGATATGAGAATTTTGTGTGTGAGAGAGGAAGTACCTGAGTGATATCTCATTTCAGAATTTTAGTGTCTTGAGGCTCCATGCAAGACCACCTTCTGCCTTCACATCACATATTATTAAGCCTTGAAGGCAGTCTTCACTGAATCCAATGATGAACAACTGATGAAGGGAACCCAGGGCTTGGAAATAAGTTACCAGTAAATGCCATGGCATTGACCACTATGAAGTCCCTTGTATCATATTATTCCCCTTTTAGGTATCTTTAGGCTTGTCTCCTATGTGCTGTTTTTTAAGAAGTTCTCTGCTTACAAAGTCTTGCATGGATGTATTTAATACTTCTGTTTGGAATACAGGTACACTTTTCACACATGATGCCTGGTTTTCATGCGTAATCCAAAAATAAGAGACAATGGGAAAGTAATGTTGCATATGCTGTCCTTTCTTGAGGACCAGCTCATGTGACTTGTGATGAGCTCCCCCACCTTCTTTGAACCTTAGCAGTGCCTCTCAGGAACATGCTAACTAAGATAAATGGAGGGAAAGGAACATGGGTAGCAGCCCCTTAAAATCTAGAGGTATTATGATTCTAACATCATAATCAAGCAGACTGGGGAACAGAATTCATTATTGTAGAATTGAATGTAGGAGGATTAAGAGATACAGGCTGGGCCGGGTGCTGTGGCTCAGGCCTCTAATCCCAGCACTTTGGGAGGCCGAGGCGGGTGGATCACGAGGTCAGGAGCTCGAGACCATCCTGGTTAACACGGTGAAACCCTATCTCTACTAAAAATACAAAAAATTAGCCAGGTATGTTGACGGGCGCCTGTAGTCCCAGCTACTGGGGAGGCTGAGGCAGGAGAATGGCATGAATCCGGGAGGCGGAGCTTGCAGTGAGCAGAGATCGCGCCACTGCACTCCAGCCTGGGCGACAGAGCGAGACTCCGTCTCAAAAAAAAAAAAAAAAAGAGATACAGGCTGGATGGACTCACTAATCTCTCTAGTCTCTTCCCTGTACAGGAATTTCATGTATTAATATTTATGAAACTGCTTTGAGAGCCAATCAAGAACCTTAGAGCCAATCAAGAACCTTAGACTGGTCATTCCTTTCTTACTGGATCCAAATGCAGAGAACTTGGAGGAGGTTCGCCTTTCAAGGTTTTTGTTTTTGTTTTAAGATAGTCTGTTTACCCATATTTTTATTCTTATTCTTTTTAAAATTTCTGTTTCAGCATTTCTCCTTTTATCATTTTTATCCTAATAACTTCTTTTGGCCATTCTTTCAAGATAAGTCTACTGGTGACAAATTTTTAGTTTCCTTTATCTGAGAGCATCTTGATGTCACCTTTATTTCTGAAGAATATTTTCACTGGGAATAGAATTCTGGATTGGTAGTTCTTTTGCTTTTAGCATTTGGAAAAGATTGTGCTACTTTCTTTAGGTGTCCATGGTTTCTGATGAGAAATTCACTGTCATTTGAATCATTTCGTTTATAGGTAATATTACATTTCTCTCTGACCGGTTTCAAGATTTTTCTTTTCTTTAGTTTTAAGTTTATTATGGTATGTAGTGGCATGTGTTTCTTTAAGTTTATTCTGTTTGAGGTTTTCTCAGCTTCTTCAGCCTGTGGGCATATGTTTTTCAACAAATGTGGGAAGTTCAGCAATAATTTACTCAAATGCATTTTAGCCCCCCACCCTTTCTCCTCTTTTTCTAGGACTCTGATGATACAGATTTTCTGTCTTTTGTTATTGTCTCACAGATTCTTGGGGCTCTGTTCATCAGGGTTTTTTTTTTTTTTTGTAATGATGGTTGTTCAAATGGGTTATTTTCTTTTTTTTTTTTTTTTTTTTTTTTTTTTGAGACGGAGTCTTGCTCTGTCGCCCAGGCTGGAGTGCAGTGGCACAATCTCGGCTCACTGCAAGCTCCGCCTCCCGGGTTCACGCCATTCTCCTGCCTCAGCCTCTCCGAGTAGCTGGGACTACAGGCGCCCGCCACCACGCCCGGCTAATTTTTTGTATTTTTAATAGAGACGGGGTTTCACTGTGGTCTCGATCTCCTGACATCGTGGTCCGCCCGCCTCGGCCTCCCAAAGTGCTGGGATTACAAGCATGAGCCACCGCGCCTGGCCGGCTCAAATGGGTTATTTTCTATTTTTTCATCTTCAGATTCATCAGTGCTTTCCTGTCATATTTTTTCTACCATTCAGTCCACCTAATGAGTTTTAACATTTTTGATTACTGTTTTTCTGTTATAAAATTTCCAATTGATTCTTCTTTATATCTTCTGTCTTCTGTTTCTTTGCTTTCTATTTTAAAAATTTAAATGTGTTTGTAGTTGCTCTATGCAGCATTTTTATGATGGCCGTTTTAAAAACCTTCTCATAATCACAACATCTGTTTTATTTGGTGTCCGTTGGTTGTCTTTTTCTCAGTCAAGTTGAGATTATTCTGGTTCTTGATATAAAGTGATTTTTTATTGTACCCTAAACATTTGGGTTATTATGTTGTGAGACTATGAATCCTTTTTAATCTTTATTTTTTTTTGTAGGCAGCCACCCTGTTTAGGTATAGTATGCAATTCCAGATGGGGTTAGATATTTAGCTCCCCACTGGGCTCTGCTGACCTCACCCCAGCAAAAGTGGAATGCCCAGTTGTACTGCCTTACTTCTCCTTGCTGCTGACAGATGGGAGTGTAAATTCACCACTTTATTGAGTTCTTTTGACACTGGGAGACCAGGAGGAGCAAAGTGTTAACTATAACTGTTTCGCCACCACCTTATTCCACCTTCTTGCGCCTCGTTGCTACCTGGTGAGAGTGGACGTTTTACTCCCCAGTGGGTCCTGCCAACACCGTGGGGAGTGGGCAATGAAAAACTGAATGCTGACTCGTACTACTTCACACAGCTTTGTTTCACTTTTTTTTGCTGCTGGGTGGGAGTGGAAGTAAGCCCTGTTCTGAGTCCCACTGACAGTACCCCAGACTGTAGAGTGCCAGCTAGTGCTGTTTCTCACTGCTGTCTTCTGCCTCTGTCGATGGGGGGAAGTAGAAGTTCAGTTCCCTGTTTGGCTTCATGGATACCATGTTAGTGGAGGAAGCAAAGGGATGACTTCTCATGACTTCTTGCTGCTGGGTGGGGCTGAAAGTCCAGCCCCTCACTCAGCACTACTAATACTACGGATGGGATAGGGGGCAGTTTTTCGTTTGGTGTGTGACTGGAATAGGGTATATTACCTATTACAGTTTTCTGTTCTGCTAGGCCACCATATTCCCAGTCCTGTGGCTACAGGAAGCAGGCTTTTCTTGGAGCTTTTGTGTGTGTGTCTGTGTGTGTGTGTGTGTCTGTGTGTGTGTGTGTGTGTGTGTGTCTGTGTCTGTTGGCATTTCTGGGTGGCAGACTTCTCTAGGACCCCATCAGAGATATAGGGGGGCAAAAAGAAAGCCCAGGGAACTCACCATTGTATTGTTCCTCAAGTAACAAGTTCCTAACTACTTCACCTTCTTCTCTCCACCTTTTAGGGTCTTCCTGTGTTTGTTGTATTATATCTAGAGTTGTTTGTATTTTTAAGAGGAAAGATTGATGTGAAATGTGACTACTCCATCTTGGCTGGAACCCCTTGCATGCTCTTGTACCTTGGGAGCTGAATGCTGTTGCATTGCGTTATTTAATTGAGCCCTTGGTGCTTTCTTTTGGTTCTTTGACCTCCTCACAGCCAGCTTATTCTCACATTCCCCTCAACAATTATTTTAAACCTTCTCATCAAGTCTCCACTTAGATCCTATCCTCATTCTTCTCAGATGATCTTACTTCTTATTTTACTGAAAAACTGGAGATCATGTTATGTGCTTTTCATCAAATTTGAGCACTTACAAATTACAGTCATCCCTCAGTATACACAGGGAATTGGTTTCAGGACCCCCACATATGCCAAAATCTGCACAAAGTCCCACAGTGAGTTTTGTGAAACCTGCTAATATGAAAAGTGGACCTTTTATATATGCAGGCTTTATGTCTCATTAATAGTGTATTTTTCCATCCATGTTTGGTTGAAAAAAATCTGCATATAAGTGGGCCAACACAGTTCAAATCTACATTGTTCAAGGGACAGCTGTAGTTATCTGTTTACCCAGTCTTCTATCTTTGCCTCCTATTTCAGAGAATTAAAGTGCTCCTTCTCCAATGCAAGTAATTCAGTACTGTAACATACAATATGGGTTTGTAACCTTGGAGCAGTAGGCTACACTGTATAGCCTAGGTGTGTGGTAGGATAGATCATCTAGGTTTGTGTAAGTACGTTTGTTATGATGTTCACACAAGGATGAAATTGCCTCATGATGCATTTCTGAGAATATATTCCTGTTATGTATTCCTGTTTTGTTAGTTACTGAGAGTTGAAGTCCCTGGCTATAATTGTAGACTTGCCTATTTATCCTTTCAACTCTATCTTGTAGTTTAAGGTCATCTTGTATAATACGTACATATTTAGGATTGTTATGTCCTCTTAGTAGATTGATACTTTTATCATTGTGTAATATCCTTCTTTTTCTGTACTGATTTTCTTTGCTCTAATGTCTACTTTGTCTGATATTAATACAGCCATTCTTGTGTTTCAACATTAATGTTTGCATGGTATATCTTCTGCCATCTGTTTACTCCAAAGGTACCTACATTGTTGAATTTGGAGTTTCTTGTAAATAACATATGGTTGCATTGTTTTTTATTTACTCTTGCTAATGGCTGTCTTTTAATTGGCGTTTTTAGACCATTTACATTTAGGGTGATTATTGATATTTTAGGGCTTAAGTCTACCATTGTATTACTGGTTTTGTTTGTTTCCTGTTTCTTTTTTCTTTTTTTCCCTTCCTGTGGGTTACTTGAAAAAATTTTAAGAGTCCATCTTGAGATATATATATATATATATACACACACACACACACACACACACACACACACATATACATGTCTACATGGTGTCTTATTTTTTTTTTAAACAACACTTCTACTCCAGATAAATATGGTCAAAATAAATGAAAAACTCAAGATGACATTATTCCCATTTGTCTAAAGGCCGGATGTTGTGTGGATGATAAGCAGCCCCATTTATGATGACAGGTGATAGATCCAAAGTAATTGCCAGATTTGTTAATTTTTTTCCATTTCTAAATCATCCATAAAGAAAATCACATATAGAGTCACATCATCCTTACAGTAGTTTGGCAGAGCAACCATGCCATCTAGATTGATGTTTTCACCAGTAAAGGACTGGTAGTTTTTGAAATTAGCAAGTATGTGCTTGATTTGTTCTGCAGCTTCTGCCATAAAAGATTTTACTCTTTCTGGTCTTCATTCTTCAAGTTTGCCTTTGATTGATTTAATGTAATCTTTCATATACATCTTGTAGGCTTCTTTCATGAAGCCAGCTTGCTGCAAGTGATGGTTCATGACAATATCAATACCAGTGATTACTGTGCTTTCAGTACCTTCACCCTTGGGTCCTTCAGTAGAGGCATTTCCACCAATGAGCAAGTCGTCAATGTTACCCTATGTCTTACTGACCATCTTCCTCTCCCACTCCAGGCACAGCCTGTTTGCAGTGTCTCAGATCTTGTAATTGTCAGAGATAATCATGATGGTGGCTGGAGGTAGATGATAGCAGTGCTCGCTGATAGCAGTGCTCGCTTATAGCAGAAGTCTGGAGCTTGGAGCAAGTATGGTGCAGTTGGAAAGGCACTTCAGGGAATAGGAAGCATCCAGAAGAGTATATTGTGTTTTTGAGTGTATTGCCTCTTACAGTTTTCCTAGTGGTTGGTTTGGGTATTACAATATACATATGCGGCTTATTACATTCTAATGATGTCAGCATTTCACCATTTTGAGTGAAGTATAGAAACGTCACTTCCTTTGAGGTTCCTTTATTCTCCCCACTTTTAAATATCATTGTCTTGAGTATCAGATGGTGGTGTAATTTTGGTTTGAATCATATATGATTAGAAAACTCATGATGAGAAGGATAGTCTGTGGTATTAGTCATATTTCTGTTTTTTTTTCCATTGTTATTTCTTCCTTCCTTATGCTCCAAGACTCCTTTAAAAAATTATTTTCTTTTTGTTTGAAGTACTTCCTTTAGCCACTCTTTAAGATTGTCTAGTGACAAATTCCTTTCGTTTTCCCTTATTTGAGAACATCTTGATTTCACTTTCATTACTGATGGATAGTTTTACTGGACATAGAATGTGTGGTGGTTGAGAGTTATTTTCTTTTAAAAGTTGAAAAATGTGCTACTTCCTTCGGTCTCCATAATTTCATATGATAAACGTTTATCATACAAGGTAGTATTTCTTATAGGTAATGTTTTATTTCTCTCTGGTTGCTTTCAAGATTTTTTCTTTGTCTTTAGTTTTCCCAAACATCTTTTTTCATTCTTTTCTTTTTTTTTTAAGATTTTTTCTATTTGGGGTTTGCACATCTTCTTTAATCTTCTTCAAAATGTGGGAACTTTTCAACCATTATTTTCTTAAACTTTTTTTTATTTTTAAATTTCTCTAGATTTAGGGAGAACAAATGCAGTTTTGTTACACAGATATATTGTTTAATGGTGAAGTCTGGGCTTTTAGTGTAATTTTGAACAGTGTACATTGTACTCATTAAGTAATTTCTCATACCCCACCCCTTTCCCATCCTCCCACCTTTTTGAATCTTCAGTGACTTTTATTTGACATTCTGTGTCCATATGCACATTTTATTTAGCTCCTACTTATAAGTGAGAAAATGCAGTATTTGGCTTTCTGACTTTGAGTTGTTTCACTTAAGGTAATGGCTTCCAATTCCATCCATGTTGCTGCAAAAGACATGATTTTATTCTTTTTTATTGCCGAATATTCTATTGTATGCATGTGTGTGTACATATGTATGTATGTGTATATGTGTACTCACACACATACATACACACACATCACAGTTTCTTTACTCACTCATCTGTAGCCACTATTTTAAAATACTCCTTTAGCCCCATTATCTTTTTCCTTTTCTTCTGAGACTCTGAAAGTTGGATCTTTTGTTATTGTCTCACAGATCTTTGAGGCTATTCTTTTTTTTTGGGGGGGGTGTGTGTTTTCTCTCTGATCAGGGTGAGCAAATTGTATTGATCTGTTCTGGAGTTCACTGATTTTGTCTTCTGTCATCTCTGTACTTTTCAATTTATCCCATCCAGTTTTAAGATTTTGGTTATTGTACTTTGTAGTTCCATAACTTTCATGCGATTCTTTTTAATAACTTTTTTCTTTGCTGAATTTTTTTTTTATTTACCTTAGAGAAATTATAATTGCTTGTTGAAGCATTTTATGACCATTGCTTGAAAGTTCTTGTCAGATAATTATGTGATTCATCGTGGTGTTGATTGCAGTTTCTCATTGAAGTTGTGGTTTTCCTGGTACTTTGTATGACAAGTGATTTTTAATTTTATCCTGGACATTTTGGATACTATTTTAGTAGATTCTGGGTCCTACTGAAAATTTTATTTTAGCAGGCAGTCACCTTGTTTAGGTTTAAACAGAGGTCCTGGACTACTTTTTGAACTGTGGTTTTAACGACAATCTAATTTTCAGAAACTTTTCAGTTATATTTTGATCTGCTTGAGTTGTTGCGTGCTGCTGGGCCTCCAGTGGTCCCTGCTGATGGTGTTTGAGAGAATGAAATGAACTTTTCAAGGCTGAACTGCCTGGTGCTTCTAAGTATGGGAATGGAGACTCTGGTCTATGGGATGAAGCTTCTTGAGCTGGGTGCTAGTTGTGGCAGGATCTCTCTTTTCCTATGACACAGATGCAGAATACCTCCAGAACCATCCCTTGTTATGGTGGGATCCCCCTACTTATGGGTGTCAGAGTGTATTTACTGGACCAGCTGCTTGTGGTGTGGTTTCCCTTTGTTGGTGCCTGTGGCCTCGTTGGTGTCTCAGGTGGTGCTGCTGCTGAGGATGGTGAATGCTTCCTGTGGCTGCTTATTGACAGTGAGTTTTCCAGTTGAACCTTCTTGCTGTTTCTCCTGGCCTCACCTGGTGGTGTTGATGGCAATCCTATTAAATTCAAGGGAAGAATGAATCTACCTGGGCTGCTTTCTGTTGTAGGCTTAGGAGTTAGGAAACATCAGATCTGGCTCACTTTTTTTTTTTTTTTTTTTTTTTTTCAGTTGGGAGGGTTATAAGACAACCTGTTACTATGTTGTTCCTCTGGTCCTGGGGTCTTCAACTAGTTTTTCTTCCTTTTTTAAACGTTTCAGTGTTTTCCTTTGGTTATATTTTATGGTATTTTCAGGTTTTATAATTGTACTTAATGGAGAGGAACAGGAAGAGACCAAAAGCCCTTCTGCTCATTTTTTAATTGCAATGGGTGAAACTTGTTTAGATCTGGATTTAAATAAACTAAAAAGTAAACTAATTTGATATGAGATTACTCAAATTTTGAAAGCTAGGTATTTTGTATAAAAGTATTTTTCTTATAATGATATGATTGTGTAAAAATAAAAGACTGTCTCTTAGAGATATGTACTAAGATATTTACAGGTGAAATTATGAAATACATAGGATTTGCCTCAAAGATAATATATATGCATTTGTTCATAGGGTAAGAGTGGTCATTGGCTGATGGTTGTTAGGGCTAGGGGATGAATAAGTGGGACTCAGAATACCTTTGTGTATGTAAAAAATTCTCCATGTTTTTAAATTAAATTTAATTAATTTATTTTTTGCATCCCCCTTATTTCTGAAGTTTATTTTTTAAGTTTAGCTTGTATTTCTTGAACAAAGGTTAGATATTATGGTAGAAAGAAACTTGCCTGATTTATTTTCTTTGTACCTAATTTTTGAGTATTGGTGAAGCTAACATGATATAGGCTACCAAGTTTTAACACATTTTCTTATAACGTGAGGAAATATTAAAGTGTTCATAGTGTGTACGTCCCCTCTGATTGGTACTTTAGGAGCCCCAGGAACCATTTGCTTGCTTGTGAACAAGTAATTACAATGAAAGTGCTTTTACCCTGTAAGAGAGTTAATGTGCTTTCTTTAAGTAAGCTCTTTTCTAGTCACCAGGATCTGAAGTTCCAGAGTTGACTCTTCTATAGATTGGTGTATTAATACATTGGACATTTATTCATTCTTTCTTTCTTTCACAGCTTTCTGTTCAAAATCAGGAGTTTGAGATAAATAAAGATGGAATCCCGAAAGTGGATCAGTTTCATCTGGTATGTGACCTTTTTGACATTTACTGGTTTGAAACACACACAGTAATATAAGCTTAGATATCTGACTGAAAGTTGGTTTGAAACACACACAGTAATATAAGCTTAGATATCTGACTGAAAGTTGTCCTCCAGTTTTTCTTTTATTATTATTATTATTATTATTATTATTATACTTTAAGTTTTAGGGTACATGTGCACAATGTGCAGACTTGTTACATATGTATCCATGTGCCATGTTGGTGTGCTGCACCCATTAACTCGTCATTTAGCATTAGGTATATCTCCTAATGCTATCCCTCCCCCCTCCCCCCACCCCACAACAGTCCCCGCAGTGTGATGTTCCCCTTCCTGTGTCCATGTGTTTTCATTGTTCAATTCCCACCTATGAGTGAGAACACGGCAGTGTTTGGTTTTTTGTCCTTGTGATAGTTTGCTGAGAATAATGGTTTCCAGCTTTATCCATGTCCCTACAAAGGACATGGGCTCATCATTTTTTATGGCTGCATAGTATTCCATGGTGTATATGTGCCACATTTTCTTAATCCAGTCTATCGTTGTTGGACATTTGGCTTGGTTCCAAGTCTTTGCTATTGTGAATAGTGCCGCAATAAACATACGTGTGCATGTGTCTTTATAGCAGCATGATTTATAGTCCTTTGGATATATACCCAGTAATGGGATGGCTGGGTCAAATGGTATTTCTAGTTCTAGATACCTGAGGAATGGCCACACTGACTTCCACAATGGTTGAACTAGTTTACAGTCCCACCAGCAGTGTAAAAGTGTTCCTATTTCTCCACATCCTCTCCAGCACCTGTTGTTTACTGACTTTGTAATCATCGCCATTCTAACTGGTGTGAGATGGTATCTCATTGTGGTTTTGATTTGCATTTCTCTGATGGCCAGTGATGATGAGCATTTTTTCATGTGTTTTTTGGCTACATAAATGTCTTCTTTTGAGAAGTGTCTGTTCATGTCCTTTGCCCACTTTTTGATGGGGTTGTTTGTTTTTTTCTTGTAAATTTGTTTGAGTTCATTGTAGATTCTGGATATTAGCCCTTTGTCAGATGAGTAGGTTGCGAAAATTTTCACCCCTTCTGTAGGTTGCCTGTTCACTCTGATGGTGGTTTCTTTTGCTGTGCAGAAGCTCTTTAGTTTAATTAGATCTCATTTGTCAATTTTGGCTTTTGTTGCCATTGCTTTTGGTGTTTTAGACATGAAGTCCTTGCCCATGCCTATGTCCTGAATGGTATGGCCTAGGTTTTCTTCTAGGGTTTTTATGGTTTTAGGTCTAACATTTAAGTCTTTAACCCATCTTGAATTAATTTTTGTATAAGGTATAAGGAAGGGATCCAGTTTCAGCTTTCTACATATGGCTAGCCAGTTTTCCCAGCACCATTTATTAAATAGAGAATCCTTTCCCCATTTCTTGTTTTTGTCAAGTTTGTCAAAGATCAGATAGTTGTAGATATGCGGCATTATTTCTGAGGGCTCTGTTTTGTTCCATTGGTCTATATCTCTGTTTTGGTACCAGTACCATGCTGTTTTGGTTACTGTAGCCTTGTAGTATAGTTTGAAGTCAGGTAGCGTGATGCCTCCAGCTTTGTTCTTTTGGGTTAGGATTGACTTGGCAACGCGGGCTCTTTTTTTGGTTCCATGTGAACTTAAAATTAGTTTTTTCCAATTCTGTGAAGAAAGTCATTGGTAGCTTGATGGGATGGCATTGAATCTATTAATTACCTTGGATAGTATGGCCATTTTCACGATATTGATTCTTCCTCTCCATGAGCATGGAATGTTCTTCCATTTGTTTGTATCCTCTTTTATTTCATTGAGCAGTGGTTTGTAGTTCTCCTTGAAGAGGTCCTTCACATCCCTTATAAATTGGATTCCTAGGTATTTTATTCTCTTTGAAGCAATTGTGAATGGGAGTTCACTCATGATTTGGCTCTCTGTTTGTCTGTTATTGGTGTATAAGAATGCTTGTGATTTTTGTACATTGATTTTGTATCCTGAGACTTTGCTGAAGTTGCTTATCAGCTTAAGGAGATTTGGGGCTGAGACGATGCGGTTTTCTAGATATACAATCATGTCATCTGCAAACAGGGACAATTTGACTTCCTCTTTTCCTAATTGAATGCCCTTTATTTCCTTCTCTGGCCTGATTGCCCAGGCCAGAACTTCCAGCACTATGTTGAATAGGAGTGGTGAGAGAGGGCATCCTTGTCTTGTGCCAGTTTTCAAAGGGAATGCTTCCAGTTTTTGCCCATTCAGTATGATATTGGCTGTGGGTTTGTCATAGATAGCTCTTATGATTTTGAGATACGTCCCATCAATACCTAATTTATTGAGAGTTTTTAGCATGAAGCATTGTTGAACTTTGTCAGAGGCCTTTTCTGCATCTATTAAGATAATCATGTGGTTTTTGTCTTTGGTTATGTTTATATGCTGGATTACGTTTATTGATTTTCGTATGTTGAACCAGCCTTGCATCCCAGGGATGAAGCCCACTTGATCATGGTGGATAAGCTTTTTGATGTGTTGCTGGATTCGGTTTGCCAGTATTTTTTTGAGGATTTTTGCATCAATGTTCATCAAGGATATTGGCCTAAAATTCTCTTGTTTTGTTGTGTCTCTGCCAGGCTTTGGTATCAGGATGGTGCTGGCCTCATAAAATGAGTTAGGGAGGATTCCTTCTTTTTCTATTGACTGGAATAGTTTCAGAAGGAATGGTACCAGCTCCTCCTTGTACCTCTGGTAGAATTCAGCTGTGAATCCGTCTGGTCCTGGACTTTTTTTGGTTGGTAAGTTGTTAATTATTGCCTCAATTTCAGAGCCTGTTATTGGTCTATTCAGAGATTCAACTTCTTCCTGGTTTAGTCTTGGGAGGGTTCGTGTGTCGAGGAATTTATCCATTTCTTCTAGATTTTCTAGTTTATTTGCGTAGAGGTGTTTATAGTATTCTCTAATGGTAGTTTGTATTTCTGTGGGATCGGTGGTGATATCCCCCTTTATCAATTTTTATTGCGTCTATTTGATTCTTCTCTCTTTTCTTCTTTATTAGTCTTGCTAGTCTATCGATTTTGTTGATCTTTTAAAAAGATCTATCGATTTTGTTGATCTTTTAAAAAAACCAGCTCCTGGTTTCATTGGTTTTTGAAGGGTTTTTTGTGTCTCTATTTCCTTCAGTTCTGCTCTGATCTTAGTTATTTCTTGCCTTCTGCTAGCTTTTGAATGTGTTTGCTCTTGCTTCTCTAGTTCTTTTAATTGTGATGTTAGGGTGTCAATTTTAGATCTTTTCTGCTTTCTCTTGTGGGCATTTAGTGCTATAAATTTCCCTCTACACACTGCTTTGAATGTGTCCCAGAGATTCTGATATGTTGTGTCTTTGTTCTCATTGGTTTCAAAGAACATCTTTATTTCTGCCTTCATTTCATTATGTACCCAGTCGTCATTGAGGAGCAGGTTGTTCAGTTTCCATGTAGTTGAGTGGTTTTGAGTGAGTTTCTTAATCCTGACATCTAGTTTGATTGCACTGTGGTCTGAGAGACAGTTTGTTATAATTTCTGTTCTTTTACATTTGCTGAGGAGAGCTTTACTTCCAACTATGTGGTCAATTTTGGAATAGGTGTGTTGTGGTGCTGAAAAGAATGTATATTCTGTTGATTTGGGGTGGAGAGTTCTGTAGATGTCTGTTAGGTCTGCTTGGTGCAGAGCTGAGTTAAATTCCTGGAGATCCTTGTTAACTTTCTGTTTTGTTCATCTGTCTGATTTTGACAGTCGGGTGTTAAAGTCTCCCATTATTATTGTGTGGGAGTCTAAGTCTCTTTACAGGTCACTAAGGACTTGCTTTATGAATCTGGGTGCTCCTGTATTGGGTGCATATATATATTTAGGATAGTTAGTTCTTCTTGTTGAATTGATCCCTTTACCATTATGTAATGGCCTTCTTTGTCTCTTTTGATCTTTGTTGGTTTAAAGTATGTTTTATCAGAGACTAGGATTGTAACCCCTGCCTTTTTTTGTTTTCCATTTGCTTGGTAGATCTTCCTCCATCCCTTTATTTTGAGTCTGTGTGTGTCTCTGCACATGAGATGGATTTCCTGAATACAGCACACTGATGGGTCTTGACTCTTTATTCAGTTTGCCAGTCTGTGTCTTTTAATTGGAGCATTTAGCCCATTTACATTTAAGGTTAATATTGTTATGTGTGAATTTGATCCTGTCATTCTGATGTTAGCTGGTTATTTTGCTCATTAGTTGATACAGTTTCTTCCTAGCCTCGATGGTCTTTACAATTTGGTATGTTTTTGCAGTGGCTGGTACTGGTTGTTCTTTCCATGTTTAGTGCTTCCTTTAGGAGCTCTTTTAGGGCAGGCCTGGTGGTGACAAAATCTCTCAGCATTTGCTTGTCTGTAAAGTATTTTATTTCTCCTTCATTTGTGAAGCTTAGTTTGGCTGGATATGAAATTCTGTGTTGAAAATTCTTTTCTTTAAGAATGTTGAATATTGGCCCCCACTCTCTTCTGGCTTGTAGAGTTTCTGCCAAGAGATCAGCTGTTAGTCTGATGGGCTTCCCTTTGTGGGTAACCCGACCTTTCTAAACTCTGGCTGCCCTTAACATTGTTTCCTTCATTTCAACTTTGGTGAATCTGACAATTATGTGTCTTGGAGTTGCTCTTCTCGAGGAGTATCTTTGTGGTGGTGTCTGTATTTCCTGAATTTGAATGTTGGCCTGCCTTGCTAGATTGGGGAAGTTCTCCTGGATAATATCCTACAGAGTGTTTTCCAACTTGGTTCCATTCTCCCCGTCACTTTCAGGTACACCAATTAAACGTAGATTTGGTCTTTTCACATAGTCCCATATTTCTTGAAGGCTGTGTTCATTTCTTTTCATTCTTTTTTCTCTAAACTTCTCTTCACGCTTGATTTCATTCATTTCATCTTCCATCGCTGATACCTTTCTTCCAGTTGATCGCATCTGTTACTGAGGCTTGTGCATTCGTCACGTAGTTCTCATGCTGTGGTTTCCAGCTCCATCAGGTCCTTTAAGGACTTCTCTGCATTGGTTATTCTGGTTGTCCATTCATCTAATTTTCAAAGTTTTTAACTTCTTTGCCCTTGGTTTGAACTTCCTCCTGTAGCTTGGAGTAGTTTGATCTTCTGAAGCCTTCCTCTCTCCCCTTGTCAAAGTCATTCTCTGTCCAGCTTTGTTCTGTTGCTGGTGAGGAGCTGCATTCCTTTGGAGGAGGAGAGGTGCTCTGATTTTTAGAGTTTCTGGTTTTTCTCCTCTGTTTTTTCCCCATCTTTGTGGTTTTATCTACCTTTGGTCTTTGATGATGGTGACATACAGATGGGTTTTTGGTGTGGATGTCCTTTCTGTTTGTTAGTTTTCCTTCTACCAGACAGGACCCTCAGCTGCAGGTCTGTTGGAGTCTACTGGAGGTCCACTCCAGACCCTGTTTGTCTGGGTATCACCAGCAGAGGCTGCAGAACAGTGGATATTGGTGAACCGCAAATGCTGCTGCCTGATCGTTCCACTGGAAGTTTTGTCTCAGAGGAGCACCCAGCTGTGTGAGGTGTCAGTCTGCCCCTACTTGGGGGTGCCTCCCAGTTAGGCTGCTCGGGAGTCTGGGACCCACTTTAGGAGGCAGTCTGCCTGTTCTCAGATCTCAAGCTGCGTCCTGGGAGAACCACTACCCTCTTCAAAGCTGTCAGACAGGGACATTTAAGTCTTCAGAGGTTATTGCTGTCTTTTGTTTGTTTGTGCCCTGCCCCCAGAAGTGGAGCTTACAGAGGCAGGCAGGCCTCCTTGAGCTATGGTGGGCTCCACCCAGTTTGAGCTTCCTGGCTGCTTTGTTTACCTACTCAAGCCTGAGCAATGGCAGGCACCCCTGCCCCAGCCTCGCTGCTGCCTTGCAGTTTGATCTCAGACTGCTGTGCTAGCAATGAGTGAGGCTCCGTGGGCATAGGACCCTCCAAGCCAGGTGCAGGATATAATCTCCTGGAGTGCCGTTTTTTAAGCCCGTTGGAAAAGCACAGTATTAGGGTGGGAGTGACCCAATTTTCCAGGTGCTGTCTGTCACCCCTTTCTTTGACTAGGAAAGGGAATTCCCTGACCCCTTGTGCTTCCCAGGTGAGGCGATGCCTCACCCTGCTTTGGCTCACGCACGGTGCACTGCATCCACTGTCCTGCACCCACTGTCCAGCACTCCCCAGTGAGATGAACCCGGTACCTCAGTTGGAAATGCAGAAATCACTGTCTTCTCCATTGTCACGCTGGGAGCTGTAGACTGGAGCTGTTCCTATTCGGCCATCTTGGCTCCACCGCCCGACTTGTTCTTTTTCAGTTTGGATTCCTTTTATTTTTCTTGCCTGATTGTTCTGACTAGGACTTCCAGGAGTGTGTTGAAGAGGAGTGGTGAAAGTGGAGATCTTTGTCTTGTTCCAGTTCTTTAGAGGAATGTTTTTCTTTCTTTCTTTTTATTTTTGTTTTCGTTTTTTTGAGATGGAGTTTCGTTCTTGTTGCCCAGCTGGAGTGCAGTGGTGCAGTCTCAGCTCACTGCAACCTCCGCCTCCTGGGTTCAAGCAGTTTTCTTGCCTCAGCCTTGCCAAGTAGCTGGGATTACAGGCGCCTGCCATGATGCCCAGCTAATTTTTTTTTTTTTTTGTATTTTTTAGTAGAGATGAGGTTTCACCATGTTGGTCAGGCTGATCTCGAACTCCTGACCTCGGGTGATCAGCCCACCTCGGCCTCCCAAAGTGCTGGGATTACAGGCGTGAGCCACTGCGCCTCACTAGAGGATTGTTTTTCTTTTCCCCATTTAGTAATGATGTTAACTGTGGCTTTGTTATAGATAGGCTTTATTTTGTTGAGGTATGTTCCTTATATACCTAGTTTGTTGAGAGCCTTTATCATAAAGCGATGTTTTAATCTATCAAATACTTTTTCTGTGTCTATTGAGATGGTTTGCCATATGGTTTTTGCGCTTAGTTCCGTTGATGTGATGGATCATGTCATTGATTTGGGTATGTTGAACCATCCTGTCATCCCTGGGATAAATCCTAATTAATCATGGTGTATTATGTTTTTGATGTGCTGTTGGATTCAGATTGCTAGTATTTTGTTGAAAAATTTTGCATCTGTGTTCATCAGGGATACTGGTCTATAGTTTTTTGTTGTTGTTGTGTCCTTGTCTGGTTTTGGTATCAAGGTAGTGGTGGGCTTGGCCTTGTAGAACAAGTTAGGGAGAATTCTCTCCTCTTGAACCTTTACAGTAGTTTGAGGATAATTGATGTTAGTTCTTTGAAAGCGCAGTAGAATTCAGCAGTGAAGCTCTCTGGTCCTGGACTTTTCTGTGTTGGGAGACTTTCTCTTACTGACTGAATTCCATTACTTGTTACTGGTCTGTTCATGTTTTCTATTTCTTGCTGATTCAAACCTGATAGGTTGTATGTGTCCAGGAATTTATACATTTCCTCTAGGTTTTCCAGTTGTTCATGTATAATTACTCATAATAGTCTTTATGTTTTGTATTTTTTTTGGTTTTTGTTTTGAGACAGAGTCTCCCTCTGTTGCCCAGGCTGGAGTGCAGTGGCGCAGTCTCGGCTCACTGCAAGCTCCACCTGCCAGGTTCACACCATTCTCCTGCCTCAGCCTCCCACGTAGCTGGGACTACAGGCGCCTGCCACAATGCCCGGCTAATTTTATGTTTTGTATTTTTGTGATATCAGGCATAGTGTCTTCTTTCTCATTTCTGATTGTGCTTATTGCAGCTTTTTAAAAATTTTTAGTACAGCTAGCAGTTTATTGATTTTGTTTATCTTTTCAAAAAAATTTTTTGTTGATCCTTTGTATTTTTTTTAGTCTGTTTCACTTAATTCTGCTCTCGTCTTTAGTCTTTCTTTTCTACTAATATGTATCAGGTCATTTATTTGAAATCTTACTCCTTTTTTGATACAAGAATTGCAATAAACTTCTCTTTTCACACTGTTTTTGCTATATCTCATTAGTTTTGTTATGTTGCTTTGATTTTCAGTTGTTCTAAGACATTTTCTTATTCCCTCTTTAATTTCTTCCTTGAACCAGTGATTGTTCAAAGACATTTTCTAATTCCCTCTTAATTTCTTCCTTGACCCAGTGGTCATTCAGCAGCATGTTGTTTAATTTCCATGTTTTGTGTGTGTGTGTGTGTGTGTGTGTGTGTGTGTTGTTGTTGTTGTTGTTGTTGTTTCTTTTTGAGATGGGAGTCTCACTGTATTGCCCAGGCTAGAGTGCAGTGGCATGATCTCATCTCACTGCAACTTCTGCCTCGTGGGTACAAGCAATTCTCCTGCCTCAGCCTCTTGAGTAGCTGAGATTATAGGTGTCTGCCACCACACTCATCTAATGTTTGTATTTTTAGTAGAGACGAGGTTTCACCACGTTGGCCAGGCTCGTCTCAAACTCCTGACCTTAAGTGATCCACCTGCCTCCACCTCCCAAAGTGCTGGGATTATAGGCATGAGCCACTGTGCCTGGCCAGTTTCCATGCATTTGTATAGTTTTCAGTTTCTCTTGTTGATTTTTAGTTTTCCATTGTGGTCTGAGATGATACTGGATATGATTTTAATTTTAAAACATTTTTTGAGCTTTGTTTTGTGGCTTAAGATATGGTCTTTTCCTACAGAGTGTTCCATATGCTCATGAGAAGTATGTGTATTCTGTGTTGCTGTTGGGTAAAGTGTTCTGTCAATATCTGTTAGGTTAATTTGGTTTTTAAGGGCAGTGTAAAATCAGTTTTTTTAAAATTAATTTTCTCTCTAGATTATCTGTCTAGTGGTGAGAGTTGGGTGGAGTCTGTTTTTGATTTATATATCTGGGTGCTCTGTTGTTGGATCCATGTATATGTTTAGAATTGTTACATTCTCTTGCTGAATTGATCCCTTTATTATTATATAATAACCTTCTTTGTCACTTTTTGCTCTTTTTCACTTAAAGTCTGTCTTACCTGATACAAGTATAGTTACACCTGCTTGCTTTTGGTTTCCTTTTGTATGGAACATCTTTCCCATCTTTTTGCAGCATATAATTAGGTCATTAAAAAAAAAAAAACTCCTTTCAACCAGTCTATATCTTTTAAGTGGAAAGTTCAACTGGTTTACATTCAAGGCTGTCACTGATACATGCATGAGGGTTAATTTCTGTCATTATATTAATTGATTCTGGTTGTTTTGTGTATCTTTTGTTTCTTATTTTCTTATTTATTCATTGTGGTTTGGTGGTTTTCTGTTGTGGTAACACTTGAATTCTTTCTCTTCTTTAGTTGTGTGTTTGTTTTACCAGTGGAGTTTATATGTGTTTTGTAATGGTAGATATTGTTCTTTCACTTCCAAGTATACAACTCTCTTAGTAGAGACGGGGTTTCACCATGTTGGCCAGGCTAGTCTTGAACTCCTGACCTCAGGTAACCTCGGGTGATTCCCCCCACCATGGCCTCCCAAAGTGCTGGGTTTAAAGGCATAAGCCACTGTGCCCAGCCAGATGATCTATTTGAAGTGTGATAATCGGCTCATTATTTTGGTGTGTTTTTTGTTGAGGGGAGTACCAGATACCTTGTCAGTCATCTTGAAGCCCCTCCTTCCTGACTGTATTTATTTAAAAAATAAGTCCACTTGTTAGTGGACCTACCTGTGCAGTTCAAATCTGTGTTGTTTAAGGGTCAACTATAGTTGAACTTTAAAAATCTAAATAGAAAAACTTGATTTTAGCCCCGTATCACTGACCAAAAGTATTTGTGAATCGTATCCTCCTTCATTACAGATTTGTCCTTTTGTTCCTTTGTTTTGTAACACCTGTTTTTCCTTGCAGGATGATAAAGTCAAATCCCTCCTCTGTAGCTTGATATATTATAGAAGTTCAATGACTGCTGAACAAGTTTTAAATGCTGAATGTTTCTTGATACCAAAGGAGAAATCAGTTCCAAACCTAGAAAAAGATACTGAATACACCCTATATAAAAAGGAAGAAGAAATAAAGACAGAGAACTTGGATAAATGTATGGAGAAGACAAGAAATGGTGAAGCCAACTTTGATTGTTAAATTATTATTGTTGTTGTTGCAGATATTCTTTTTAAAAACTTTGTTTAGTTTGGTTAATACACAGAAATATCTAGAAATGTTCTGGGACTAGTTAGGTTGTATCTTTAGTATTCAGGTTGTGAAAAATAAAGATGTTTGGCTATGCACAAAATAGTTTGTATGCTTTGAACTTTAGTTTACTTGGAGTTTGATATGGTTTGGCTGTGTCCCCACCCAAATTTCATTTTGAATTGTAATTCCCATAATCCCCACGTGTTGTGAGAGGGACCTGGTGGGAGGTAATTGAATCATGGGGTCAGGTTTTTCCCATACTGTTCTCATGGTAGTGAGCAAGTCTCATGACATCTGGTGGTTTTATAAAGGGGAGTTGCCCTATGCAAGCTTTTTGCCTGCTACAGGTAAGACATGCTGTTACTCTTCCTTCACCTTCCACCACAATTGTGAGGCCTCCCTAGCCATGTGAGCAACTGTGAGTCCATTAAACCTCTTCCCTTTATAAATTATCCAGTCTCATGTTTGTCTATTAGCAGCATGAGAATAGACTAATAAAGTAAATTGGTACTATGAGTGGGGTGCTGCTGTAAAGATACCCAAAAATGTGGAAGTGACTTTGAAACTGGGTAACAGGCGGAGGTTCGAACATTTTGGAGGGCTCAGAAGAGGACAGGAAGATGTGGGAAAGTTTGGAACATCCTAGAGACTTGTTGAATGACTTTGACCAAAATGCTGATAGTGATATGGCCAATGAAGTCCAGGTTGAGGTGGTCTCAGATGGAGATGAGGAACTTGTTGGAAACTGGAATAAAGGTGACTCTTGCAATGTTTTAGCAAAGAGACTGGGAGCATTTTTGCCCTAGAGATTTGTGCAACTCTGAACTTGAGAGACATGATTTAGGGCATCTGGTGGAAGAAATTTCTAAGTAGCAAAGCATTCAAGATGTGACCTGGGTGTTGTTAAAAGCATTCAGTCTTATGTATTCACAAAGATATGGTTTGGAATTGGAACTTATGTTTAAAAGCAGAGCATAAAAGTTCAGAAAATTTGCAGCCTGATGATGTGATAGAAAAGAACCTATTTTCTGAGGAGAAATTGAAGCCAGCTGTAGAAGTCTGCATAAGTAGTGAGGGGCCAAATGTTAATCACTAAGAGAATGGGGAAAATTTCTCCAGGGCATATCAGAGACCTTTGTGGCAGGCTGTCCTATCACAGGCCCAGAGGCCTAGGAGGAAAAAATGGTTTCATGGGCTGGGCCCAGGGTCCCCCTGCTGTGTGGAGCCTAGAGACTTGGTGCTCTGCATCCTAGCTGCTCTAGCTGTGGCTAAAAGTGTCCAAGGTACAGCTTCGCCCATGGCTTCAGAGGGTGGAAGCTCCACACCTTTAACAACTTCCAACTTCCATGTGGCATTGAGCCTGCAGGTGCACAGAATAAGAATGGAGGTTTGGGAACCTCCACCTACATTTCAGGGGATCTTTGGAACCACCTGGATGTCCAGGCAGAAGTTTTCTGCAGAGATGGGACCTTCATGGAGAACCCCTGCTAGGGCAGTGTGGAAGGGAAATGTGGAGTCAAAGCCCCCACACAGAGTCCGTACTGGGGCATTGCCTAGTGGAGCTGTGAGGAGAAGGCCACGGCCCTCCAGGCCCCAGAATGGTAGATCCACCGACAGCTTGCACTTTGCACCTAGAAAAGCTGCAGACAACACCAGCTTGTGAAAGCAGCTGGGGCGGGGGTTGGTTGCTGTACCCTGCAAAGCCACAGGGGCAGAGCTGCCCAAGGCCATGGGAACCCAACTCTTGCATCAGTGTGACCTGGATATGAGTCAAAGGAGGTCATTTTGGAGCTTTAAGATTTGGCTGCCTTGCTGGATTTCAGACTTGCATGGGGCACTGGATTTCAAACTTGTATATAGTCCCTTTATTTTGGCCAATTTCTCCCATTTGGAACAGGTGTATTTACCCAATGCCTGTACCCCCATTGTATCTAGGAAGTAACTAACTTGCTTTTGATTTTACAGGCTCATAGGCAGAAGGGACTTGCCTTGTCTCAGATGAGATTTTGGACTCTGGACTTTTGAGTTAATGCTGAAATGAGTTAAGATTTTGGAGACTGTTGAGAAGGCATGATTGGTTTTGAAATGGGAGGACATGAGCTTTGGGAAGGGCCAGGGATGGAATTATATGGTTTGGCTGGGTCCCCACTCACATCTTATCTTGAATTGTTATAATCCCCATGTGTCAAGGGTGGGCCCAAGTGCATATAATTTAATCATGGGGACAGTTTCCCCCATACCATTCTTGTGATAGTGAATAAGTCTCATGAGATCTGATGGTTTTATAAATGGGAGTTCCCTGCACAAGACCTCTTGCCTGCCACCATGTAAGATGTTCCTTTGCTCTTCCTTTGTCTTCTGCCATGATTGTGAGGCCTCCCCAGCCATGTGGAACTGTGAGTCCATTTAACCTCTTTCCTTTATAAATTACCCAGTCTCGGGTATGTCTTTATCAGCAGCATGAGAACAGACTAATATAGAGTTATTAAAGAAGGATATTCTGATTCTAATTATCTTTCGAAATTGAGTGATTAAAATGTGATACTTTGATAGGAAAAGACATTACATTGCTTGACAAGTCCTATGCAGATTTTCAGTATACTGGCTAGCTGGATATGAAGGCTCATGCTTTTATTCAACAAATAATAGTTGTAATCTGCTTTGTATCCAGTTCTGGAAATACAAAAATACATAAAACTGGTCCTTACACTTATGAAGACTACCGTCTATTGAGAAATCCAGAGATACAAACAGATTATAATACAACATGGAATATCCAGTGACAGCTCTGGGCTTGATGAGATTGTACAGGAATACTCTTCCTGTGGAGGAGGGTTGTCAAGGAAATCTTTCTGGAGAAGGCAGTATCTTGGTTAAATCTCAGAGGATGAGTTGAAATGGTAAAGAGAGTGGCAGGAGTATCTTTTTCTTTTTTCTTTCTTAGAGACAGGGGCTTGCTCTGTCACTCAGGCTTGAGTGCAGTGGTGAACTCATGGCTCACCGTAACCCTGAACTCCTGGGCTCAAGCAGTCCTTTCACCTCAGCCTCCCAAGTAGAAGGATTACAGGCACAAGAGTATCTTAATAGCAGAGAAAACATCATGAAAGCACTGAAAGGAGAAACAGTTTGTTGTCTTTAGTATGAAGTAAAAGGCAGGGAATAGGTAGATGAGGGCTTCATATGAAATAATAAAATGCTTATACCTAATTATTTTATAGGAAATGTGGAGTTATTGAAGAATTATAAGCAGATTTAGCTCGCTTGAAATCCATCTTCTAACTGTCATCAGGATAGTAGGTAGGGAGACTAGTTAGATGGCAATTATGATAAAGTAGGGGAGAGATGATTAAAGCCAGATCTAGAGAAGTAGAATTAGAGATGAAACCTACAGAACAAACTTATAAAATAATTGGGAGGCAAAATCAGTAGGACTTGGTAATTGGAGTATATGTAGACTTAAGTAGTATGGCAGAGTTTTTTGTTGCCTATTCAATATCCAGTCTTCCTTAGTTACAGATCCCTAGTATTATTTGGACTGTTGATGTACTCAGCAAGAGTACATTTGCCATTTTCTCTGTAATGAGGCCTTTTGACTAAGTTCTTGCAAATAAGGCTCCTAAAAAGGAGCTGACGAGGCTGGGAGATGTTCCCTTTGCCTTCACTCCTTTCCTACTACCCTGAAGCTAACATGACGGCTAGAATTGGAAGAGCTCCCTTGGATCATGAGGTGATTTTGAGGATGCAAGCCATGAGCTAGGTTGGTGGAACAGCAAGTTAGAAGGAGCTGGTCATCATTCTGGAGCCTCTGTTAGTACAGAGCCTTGAGATTTTATGTTGAGAGAATAAACAAAATGTGGTTCTTGTATCAGCAGCTTCAGCATCACCTGGGAAGTTGTTAGAAATGAAAATTTTTGGCTCCGCTGCAGACCTACTAAGTAAGAATCTCAGAGTGAGGGGTGGAGCCAATAATCTGTGTTTTAATAAGCTCTTTAAGTCATTCTGATGAATACTAAAGGGAAATATTGCCACATATTCAAGTCTTTGCAGCCTTTCAGCTTTTCTGTTTTATAGTAGAATTTAATTTCAGTTGACTCAGTAGTAAAAGCACAGCAGTAGATTTAAAGCAAACTTGGCTAATTAACAGGAACAAGGATACACTCCTTTTTTTTCAACATTCACTATTTTAAATAAAGTATTAGAGCTATATTTTCTAAGTGTTTTCTGAAGACTAGCTTTTGGGGATTCTCAGCACAAAAATGAATTCTGTGATTTGTTGTTTATGAAATGAATGCTAAGTTGGAGATTTGAAACCACCTTTACAGAAGTTATACCAGTAAGAAAACATGACAGTCAGAGAGATCTGACCTAAGCAATTCTATCTTGCCTTTAACCTCCAAACTGCCCTTGTTCATTCCTGGGCATAGGCCGAACTAACTTTGGGAGGAATTCAGTTTATAGTTTCTCTCTGAAACAAAGGAGATAACCCCCTTCTCCAAAACAAACCCCTCCCTTGCTTGGGGTACAGATTGCCTTTGTAAAACTAACAAATTAGCCACAAGATGAGAAATTATGGCTCAGGAATCATGCAGCCAGAGGCTACAAGGTTCCTAACCTCCCTAATTGCTCCTATGGATAACATTACTACTGTAAAACCTAAGATTGGTATTTGAGATATTTTTTCAGATCCTGCATTCTGATGGAATTGCTGGTGCCACCAGACCAGTAAGCTGGCTCATCTGGTCTTGTGGTCCCCCATCCAGGAACTGACTCAGTGCAAGAGGACAGCTTAGATTCCCTATGATTTTATCCCCTTCCAACCAATCAGCATTTCTCATTCCATAGCCCCCTGCTCAGCAAACTATTTTTAAATAACCCTAGCCCCTGAAATTTCAGGGAGGCTGATTAGAATAGTAATAAAACTTTTGACTCCCATTTAGCTGCTTCTACGTGTATTAAACTCTTTCTCTATTGCAGTTCCCCTGTCTTGATAAGTCACCTCTATCTAGGCAATGGGCAAGAAGAACCTGTTGGGCAGTTACAGATTGATCATGCATGTTATACAGTAAAGTTTCTAAAAAGTCCTATAGGAAAGAAACCTGATTAGTTTTATTTAGCCCAATGTTTGCCAAATATACAGTGATAACTCCCCTTTCTCCCACATAATACCTAGCAACTTCTCTCATAAAACTAGCGTGAGGATCAGATTTTGTGGGATAAGGTAATTTTTTTTAAATTTCATGTTTTAAAATGAAAATACTAATGAGTGGTGAGAAGAGACAAATTACATGTATCTGTGTAATGAAATAAATGTCTCTTGAAATACGTGTATATATGCATAAAACCAATGCAAAGGCAGACAAATTTATTCACTGCCCTGTAGGCAGTCTTTGAGTGATGCAGCATGTAATATTCTATAATAAGAGCAATAACGTATGTCACCAAAAGAAGAAGAAGGGAAAAGAAAGATGATGAGGTTGAGGAATAGACACTTGACTCATTTTGGAGGAAGACAGTAGATATATGCTTGTTTGAAACTGGAAGAGGGGCATTTCAGGCCAAGAAAATTAAGGAAGTTCAGTGGGTGGATTTGAGAGAGGTAAAATTAGCCACAAAAAGAATAAAATACCTAGGAATACAACTAATCTGGGAGGTGAAAGATACCTACCATGAGAGTTGCAATACCCTGCTCAAGGAAATCAGAGATGATACAAACAAATGGAAAAACATTCCATGCTCATGGATAGGAAGAATCAATATTGTTAAAGTGGCCATACTGCCAAAAGCAATACAGATTTAATGCTATTCCTGTCAAACTACCAATGACATTTTTCACAGAATTAGAAAAAGGTGTTCTAAAATTCATATGGAACCAAGATTGAGCACAAGTAGCTCAAGTAATGCTAAGCAAAAAGAACAAAGCTGGAGGGATCACACTACCTCACTTCAAATTACACTACAAGGCTACAGTAGCCAAAACTGCGTGGTATTCGTACAAAAAGAGACACAGAAACCAAAGGGAACAGGTTAGAGAGCTCAGAAATAAAGCTGCACACCTACAACCATCTGATCTTTGACAAAGTAGACAAAAGCAATGGGGAAAGGACTTCCTATTCAATAAATGGTGCTGGGATAACTGGGTAGCCATATGCAGAAGATTAAAACTGGAGCCCTTCCTTTTACCATATTAAAAAATCAACTTTAGGAATTAAAGACTTAACTGTAAAATTTACAACTATAAAAACCCTAGAAGAAAACGAAGGAAATACTATTCTGGATGTAGCCCCTGGCAGAGATACCATATGAAGACTCCCAAAGCAATTTCAACAAAGCCAAAAATTGAAAAATGTTAACTTAATTAATGAGCTTCTGCACAACAAAAGAAAACAGAATAAACAGCCTACAGAATGGGAGAAAATATTTGCAAACTATGCATCTGACAAAATTCTAATATCCAGAATTTGTAAGGAAGTTATATTAACAAGCAGAAAACAACCCCATTAAAAAATGGGGAAAGGACATGAACAGACACTTCTCAAAAGAAAACATACACACGTTCAACAAGCATATTAAAAAATGTTCAGCATCACTAATCATTAGAGAAATGCAAATCAAAACCACAATGAGATACCATCTCACACCAGTCACAATAGATATTACCAAAAAGTCAGAAAAAAAAAAGCAAAACAAACTTCCAGTTGCTGGTAAGACTGCAGAGAAAATGGAATGCTTATTATACACTGCTGGTAGGAATGTAAATTAGTTCAGCCACTCTAGAAGGCAGTTTGGAGATTTCTCAAATAACTTAGAACTACCATTTGACCCAGCAATCCCATTACTGGGTATATGCCCAAATTAAGTTGCTCTACCATAAGGGCACATGCATGTTTATGTTCATGGAACATAAGCATGAAGCCAATGCAAAGGCAGACAGTTACGTTCACTGCCCTGTAGGCAGTATTTGAGTGATGCAGCATGTAATAAGCTATAATAAGAGCAATAACATATGTCACCAAAAGAAGGGAAAAGAAAGATGAGGTTTTACACAAGTATTGTGAATATTACGATTCACAATAGCTAAGACATGGACTCAACCTAAATGCCCATCGGTGGTGGACTGGATAAAGAAAATGTGCATATACAGCATATAATACTAAACAGCCATAAAAAGAATGAAATAATGTACTTTGCAGCAACATGGATGGAGCTGGAGGCCATTATCCTAAGCAAAGTGACACAGGAACAGAAGCCCAAAAACTGCATGTTCTCACTTATAAGTAGGAGTTAATATTGAGTATATAAGTAGGGAACAGTAGACACTGGGGCCTAGTTGAAGGTGGAGAATGGGTGGAGGGTGAAGATGGAAAAACTATTCATCAGGTACTATGCTCATTACCCAGGTGATGACATAATCTGTACACTAAACCCCCGTGACATGCAATTTTCCCATGTAACAAACATGCACATGTATTCCTGAATCTAAAATGAAAGTTGGCAAGAAAAAAAAATTCATCCAGTAAAAAAAAAAAAATTAGTAATGAAAGTAAACTTGAGGCCCTGATGTGGTTTCTTAAAAACCACAAATTCCCATTTACATGTGGGAAAGATTTTTCCTCCAGTTTTATTGTCTCGATAGAACTGACTCAACTTTGTAGGCTCATTATTCATCTAATTAAACTGTCCTTTTGCAGTTTTAAAGAAGTATAAACTTTCCCTCAAACTTATGGGAATCCTCCTCTGGTCCAATTTGTATCAGTGCCAAGTCATTTTAGTGTGTATTTAATGCCAACATTTATTACATTTCTTCTTAGCAGCTCTCTTTTATCTCAGCAAATGATAAGCTTTACCACTTCTTAGTTGTTGGCATTATTTTGGAGTATTTTGAAGTTTTGTTTCAAGATTTAGAACTTCTTTTAGCATTTCTTGTAGTGCTGATTTGGTAGTGGCAAATTCTCTCAGCATTTGTTTGTCCGAAAAAGACTTTATCTCTCCATTTATGAAGCTTAGTTTTGCTGGATACAAAATTCTTGACTGAGAGTTACTCTGATAAAGGAGGCTAAAGATAGGACCCCAATCCCTCTGGCTTGTAAGGTTTCTGCTGAGAGATCTGCTGTTAATCTGATAGGTTTTCCTTTGTAGGTTACCTGATGCTTTGTCTCACAGCTCTTAAGATTCCTTCATCTTGACTTTGGATAACCTGATGACTACATGCCTTGGTGATCTTTTTGTGATGAATTTCCCAGGAATTCTTTGAGTTTCTTGTATTTGGATGTTTAGCTCTTTAGCAAGGCCAGGGAAGTTTCCCTCAATTATTCCCTTAAATAAATTTTTCAAACTTTTAGATTTCCCTTCTTCAGGAACACCAGTTATTCTTAGGTTTGGCCGTTTATCATAATCCCATATTTCTTGGAGACTTTGTTCATTTTTTAATCCTTTTTTCTTGGTCTTTGTCTGATTGGGTTAATTTGAAAGCCTTGTTTTTGAGCTCTGAAGTTTTTTCTTGTACTTGTTCTAGTCTATTTTTGAAACTTTCCACTGTATTTTGGATTTTCCCAAGTATGTCTTTTATTTCCAGAAGTTGTGATAGTTTTTTCTTTATGATATCTACTTGTCTGGAAATTTTTTCATCCATATCTGGTATTGTTTCTTAATTTCTTTAGGTTGGTTTTCACCTTTCTCTGGTACCTCCTTGAGTAGCTTAATAATCAACCTTCTGAATTTTTTTTTTTCTGGCAATTCAGAGATTTCTTCTTAGTTTGGATCCATTGCTGGAGAGCTAATGTGATCTTTTGGGGGTGTTATAGAACCCTGTTTTGTCATATTACCAGAACTACTTTTCTGGATCCTTCTCTTTTGGGTAGCCTGTTTCTTCAAATTGTTCTTGAAATTTTTGATGGGACTGTGTGTGTGTGTGTGTGTGTGTGTGTTTAAGAATTTCATTTTTTCCCTTAAGGATTGGACTTTAATGTTTGTTTTAGCCTAATTTGATTCTTGGTGCTTGTAGGGGTGAAGACACTGTATGAGTTCTCTAGTTATAGAGAGTCTTTGTGTGCTGGCTTTCCCTGATGCTGGTTGTAGTACTTATGTTCTTGGTGTGTGGGCAGGTTCACTGTCTCCTATGGAGTTGGAATGACAGGGATCTCTTGGAGCTTATATTGTTCTCTCATGGTGTATGTTTTGTTTATTTAATTTTTTCCTCAGTTTTTAATTTGCTGAGCTGATTCCAGCTTCATGCCAATAGGGGAGGTATCTCTGGGTAAGCACTGGTTGTAGCTAAGGCAGGTAGATAGATGTAATACCTAACAGTGGGCCGAGGTCCCAGCCTTGATGAGGCTAGCTGGGGAAGCTCTTAATTAGATGTGCTGAGGTTTTATCAAGATGAAGAGTGGGAGCTACCTGAGCTCCCCTGCCAGGCCAGCAGGAAAGCTATTCCCCTCACAGCCTCACTTCTGTCCTAGTGTTTTGGCTATTAAGATGAGACAGGCACCTCTTTTTATGTATAGGAATGTTGATGTTCCAAGTAGGGAGGAATTGTGTCTCTGTCTCTTGTGTAGGGTTGAATCTAGGGGGGTGCTCTTCCTGTGGGGCTGAGCTTACCCTGGATTTTTCCACAAAGGCTGTCTATAGGTGCCTCCATGCTGCATTCCCTTGGGGAAGTCCAAGCTGTGTCTGCAGTAGAGTGCCAGGGGAGAACAAGAACCCCTTCTTTAAGGCCCTTCCTGGTCACAGAGGCTGCCTGCCTATTGAGGTAGAGGTGCAGACTTTCCCTTCTGCACCCAGCACTGTACTTGTGACTCTGCTGTGAGAAACGTCCCACCAGCAGAAAGATCTGGAACTCAAGGCCTGCTTTTCAGATTCTTTTGTCCTATGGGGTGATTCTTTGATAGGGTGCTCTCCTGTTTTTCCTAGGAATGGGGTTTCCTGAGAGCTGGACTGCAGTGATTGTTATTACTCTTCTAGGTCTAGCCACCCAGTGGGGCTATCAGGCTCTGGACTAGGGAATGTCTGCAGAGTCCAAAGATGTGGCTAGTCTTCAGGTCTCCCAGCTGTGGATACCAGCACTTGCTCTGACGGAGGTGGCAGGGTAGTGATGTAGGCTCTGAGGTTCCTTGGTTGTAGAGAGGCTTAGTTTGCTGGCTTTCTCAAATGCTAGCTAGGCTAGCTGTGGAATTGCCATGTGGACAGACTCAGGACCTCTGGTTAGCCAGGCTGTTGCAGGCAGTGATGTTAGCTGTTGTTTTCTTCTTCCTGGGAGCAGTGTTATTCTGCCAAGAGTTGCTATAATGGCCTGAATTAGTTGGCCTCCAGCCAGGAGGTAGCACTTGGAAGAGAGCACCAGCTGCAATAGTAGTATTGGGATTTGAGCTTGCCCTGCATTGGCCAGGGGAAGTATTCTGGTTTCTCAGGTGATGGGTGAGGCCATGAAGCTCCCAAGAGCTTATGTCTTTTGTGTTAACCCACCAGGGTGGGTAGAGAAATACCATCAGGTTGGGGCATGGTTAGGTGGGTCTGAGCTCAGACTCTCCTTGGGTGGGGCTTGTCACAGCCCTGTAGGGGATGGGAAGGTGGTTCTCAGATCAGTGGGGTAATGTTTCAGAAGAGAGTATGGCTGCCTCTGCTTTGCAGAAGAACTCGCCAGGGGAGTGGGGTTTAGCTGGTAGTGAAAGGCCTCACCCAACTCCCATGCAGTTGGCAAGGCCAGTCTCACTCCTGCAGTGCCCTGCTAACAGCCCCGAGTTAGATCCAGGCAGCCTGTGCACAGAACTCAGACCTGCCCCAGGTCATAATCTTCCCTGCTGAGAAAGCAAGCACGGTTTTTGAGCCCTGCTGCTCCCCATCTACTGGCAATGTTGGGCACCCTACACTCACGTTCACATTTGCTGCAGTTTCCCTTCCCTCCCAGATTCCATTCAAGGGGGTTTGTTCCCACTCAAAATTATTACAAAATTCAGTTGGGAGTTTCCTTCACCCTACGACCTCTCCCTAATTCTGCTGCCTGCCTTCCCTACAGGTCCCTGTGAGATATAGTCAGGCATGGCTTCCTTGGGCTCGAGCTGAAGACTGGGAGTGCCCACAGGGCTCTTCCTGCTGCTGCTTCTATTTTTATTTTTGTGTCACTCCCTAAATCCATTCCAGCTCTAGGTAAGGTTAAACCATTCTCCTGTGATCTGGATTTTCAGATTCCCCTGTGGGGATGTGTGTTCGGAGGTAGGTTCTCCCTTTCTCTCTTTTTTTCTCTTTTTAGACAGAATCTCACTCTGTCACACAGGCTAGAATGCTGTCGCTGAGGCTGCTGGAGTGCAGTGGCGTGATCTTGGCTCACTGCAACCTCTGCCTCCTGGGTTCAAGCGATTCTTCTATTTCAACCTCCCAAGTAGCTGGGATTACAGCATCTGCCACCACGACCAGCTAATTTTTATATTTTTAGTAGAGATGGGGTTTCACCATGTTGGCCAGGCAGGTCTTGAATTCCTGACCTCAGGTGATCTGCTCGCCTCAGCCTCCCAGAGTGCTGGGATTACAGGCGTGAGCCACTATGCCTAGCCGGTTCTCCCTCTCTCACACTTTGGGAACTCAGTTTTTCATGTATTTCATGGAGTTTGCAGTGATGTGCCACTTCTTTAAAAGGATCTGTGAATTCTTTCAGTTTTCCTGATACGTTCCTGCATTGGTTCTAGGAACAAAAGTTCACAATCTGAATCTTCACACACTATTCTGTCTGTCCAAATGGGAGAGGCATGCTAGTCCTACCTCCTACCCACCATCTTGGACTAAAGAAAGCCTTAGTAAATTTAAAAGGATTTAAATCATAAAAAGCATATCCTCTAGCCACTTTGGGATGCAATTAGAAATCAGTAAGGAAATTTAGAAAATTTACAGTTTTCGTATGAAAATTAAACTACATACTCCTAAATAATCAAAAGTCATAGATAGAAATAAGGCAAATTATAAAATAGTTTGTGATAAATGAAAACAAAAACATATCAAAACTTATGAGATGCAGCTACAGCAGTGCATACAGAGAAAGCCTATGTTAAAAAGTAAGATCTCAATCAGTAACCTAACCTTTCACCCCAAGAGACTAGAAAATTATGAAAAGATGGCTGAATAGGAACAGCTCCAGTCTGCAGCTCCCAGCGTGATTGATGTGGAAGATGGGTGATTTCTGCATTTCCAACTGAGGTACCTGGTTCATCTCATTGGGACCAGCTGGACAGTGGGTGCAACCCACAAGGGTGAGTTGAAGCATGGCGAGGTGTCGCCTCACCTGGGAAGCGCAAGGGGTTGGGGGATTTCCCTTTCCTAGCCAAGGGAAACCATGACAGACTACCTGGAAAAATGGGTCACTCCTGCCTAAATATTGCGCTTTTCCCAAAGTCTTAGAAACCAGCAGACAAGGTGATTCTCTCCCATGCCTGGCTCGGCGTGTCCCACGCCCATGGAGCCTTGCTCACTGCTAGTGCAGCAGTCTAGAGACGGATCTGCGAGGCAGAAGCCTGGCTGGGGGAGGGGCCTCCGCCATTGCTGAGGCTTGAGTAGGTAAACAAAGTGGCTGGGAAGCTCAAACTGAGTGGAGCCAACCGCAGCTCAACAAGTCCTACTGCCTCTAGACTCCACCTCAGTGGGCAGGGGATAGCTGAACAAAAGGCAACAGACAACTTCTGCAGACTTAAACGTTCCTGTCTGACAGCTCTGAAGAGAGCAGTTGTTCTCCCAGCATGGCATTTGAGCTCTGAGAACAGACAGACTGCCTCCTCAAGTGGGTCTCTGACCCCCGTGTAGCGTAACTGGGAGACACCTCCCAGTAGGGGCCGACAGACACCTCATATGGGCAGCTGCCCCTCGGGGACAAAGCTTCCAGAGGAAGGATCAGGCAGTAATATTTGCTGTTCTGCAATATTTGCTGTTCTGCAGCCTCTGCTGGTGATATCCAGGCAAACGGTCGGGAGTGGACCTCCAGCAAACTCCAACAGACCTGCAGCTGAGGAACCTGACTGTTAGAAGGAAAACTAACTAGAATAGCATCAACATCAACAAAAAGGTCATCTACACCAAAACCCCATCTGTGGGTCACCAACATCAAAGACCAAAGGCAGATGAAACCACAAAGATGGGGAGAAACCAGAGCAGAAAAGCTGAAAATTCTAAAAACCAGAGCACCTCTTCTTCTGCAAAGGATTGCCACTCCTCACCAGCAATGGAACAAAGCTGGATGGAGAATGACTTTGACGAGTTGACAGATGTAGGCTTCAGAAGATTGGTAATAACAGATTTCTCTCAGCTAAAGAAGGATGTTTGAACCCATTGCAAGGAAGCTAAAAACCTTGAAAAAAGATTAGACAAATGGCTAACTAGAATAAACAGTGTAGAGAAGACATTAAATGACCTGATGGAGCTGAAAACCGTGGCATGAGAATTTCACGACACATGCAGAAGCTTCAATAGCTGATTCGATCAAGTGGAAGAAAGGGTATCAGTGATTGAAGATCAAATTAATGAAATGAAGCAAGAAAACAAGGTTAGAGAAAAAAGAGTAAAAAGAAATGAACAAAGCCTCCAAGAAATATGGGACTATGTGAAAAGACCAAATCTACATTTGATTGGTGTACCTGAAAGTGACGGGGAGAATGGAAGCAAGTTGGAAAACACTCTTCAGCATATTATCCAGGAGAAATCCCCCAACCTAGCAAGGCAGGCCAACATTCAAATTCGGGATATACAGAGAACGCCACAAACATACTCCTCGAGAAGAGCAACCCCAAGACACATAATTATCAGATTCACCAAGGTTGAAATGAAGGAAAAAGTGTTAAGGGCAGCCAGAGGGAAAGGTTGAGTTGCCCACAAAGGGAAGCCCATCAGACTAACAGCAGATCTCTCATCAGAAACCCTACAAGCCAGAAGAGAGCGGGGGCCAATATTCAACATTCTTAAAGAAAAGAATTTTCAACCCAGAATTTCACATCCAGCCAAACTAAGCTTCATAAGTGAAGGAGAAATAAAATCCTTTACAGACAAGTAAATGCTGAGAGATTTTGTCACCACCAGGCCTGCCCTACAAGAGCTCCTGAAGGAAGCACTAAACATGGAAAGAAACAACCGGTACCAGCCACTGCAAAAACATGCCAAATTCTAAAGACGATTGATGCTATAAAGAAACTGCATCAATTAATGGGCAAAATAACCAGCAAACATCATAATGACAAGATCAGATTCACACATAACAATATTAACCTTAAATGTAAATGGACTAAATGCCCCAATTAAAAGACACAGACTGGCAAATTGGATAAAGAGTCAACATCCATCAGTGTGCTGTATTCAGGAGACCCATCTCACATGCAAAAACGCACATAAGCTCAAAATAAAGGGAGGAAGATCTACCAAGCAAATGGAAAACAAACAAACAGGAAAAAGCAAGGGTTGCAATCCTAGTCTGATAAAACAGACTTTAAACCAGTAAAGATCTTCAGAGACAAAGCCGTTACATAATGGTAAAGGCATCAATTCAACAAGAAGAGCTAACTATACTAAATATGTATGCACCCAATACAGGAGAACCCAGATTCATAAAGCAAGTCGCTAGAGACCTACAAAGAGACTTAGACTCCCACACAATAATAATGGGAGACTTTAATGCCCCACTGTCAATATTAGATCAACGAGACAGAAGGTTGACAAGGGTATCCAGGACCTGAACTCAGCTCTGCACTAGACAGACCTAATAGACACCTACAGAATCCTTCACCCCAAATCAATAGAATATACATTCTTCTCAGCACCACATCTCACTTACTGTAAAACTGACCAAATAATTGGAAGTAAAGCACTCCTCAGCAAATGTAAAAGAACAGAAATCACAACAAACTGTCTCTCAGACCACAGTGCAATCAACTTAGAACTCAGGATTAAGAAACTCACTCAAGGCCGGGTACGGTGGCTCATGCCTGTAATCCCAGCACTTTGGGAGGCTGAGGCAGGTGGATCACAAGGTCAGGAGATCGAGACCATCCTGGCTAACACAGTGAAAACCTGTCTCTACTAAAAATACAAAAAATTAGCCGGGTGTGGTGGTGGGTGCCTGTAGTCCCAGCCACCTGGGAGGCTGAGGCAGGAAAATGGTGTGAACCTGGGAGGCGGAGCTTGCAGTGAGCCAAGATCATGCCACTGCACTCCAGCCTGGGCAACAGAGTGAGTCTCTGTTGAAAAAAAAAAAAACAACTCACTCAAAACCACACAACTACATGGAAATTAAACAACTTGCTCCTGAATGACTACTGGGTAAATAATGAAATGAAGGCAGAAATAAAGATGTTCTTTGAAACCAATGAGAACAAAGACACAATGTACCAGAATCTCTGGGACACATTTAAAGCAGTGCATAGAGGGAAGTTTATAGCACTGAATGCCCACAAGAGAAAGCAGGAAAGATCTAAAATTGACACCCTAACATCACAATGAAAAGAACTAGAGAAGCAAGAGTAAACAAATTCAAAAGCTAGCAGAAGGCAAGAAATAACTAAGATTAGAGCAGAACTGAAAGAGATAGAGATACAAAAAACTTCTCAAAAAATCAATGAATCCAGGAGCTGGTTTTTTGAAAAGATCAACAAAATTGATAGACCGCTAGCAAGATTAATGAAGAGAGAGAAGAATCAAATAAATGCAATAAAAAATGATAAAGGGAATATTGTCACCAATCCCACAGAAATACACACTACCATCAGAGAATACTATAAACACCTCTACGCAAATAAACTAGAAAATCTAGAAGAAATGGATAAATTTCTGGACACATACACCCTCCCAAGACTAAACCAGGAAGAAGTTGAATCTCTGAAGAGATCAATAACAGACTCTGAAATGGAGGCAATAATAGCCTACCAACCAAAAAAAAGTCCACCACCAGACGGATTCATAGCCAAATTCTACCAGAGGTACAAAGAGGAGCTGGTACCCTTCCTTCTGAAACTATTCCAATCAATAGAAAAAGAGGTAATCATCCCTAACTCATTTTATGAAACCGACATCATCCTGATACCAAAGCCTGGCAGAGACACAACAAAAAAGAGAATTTTAGACCAATATCCCTGAAGAACATTGATGAAAAAATCCTCAATAAAATACTGGCAAACCAAATCCAGCAGCACATCAAATGGCTTATCCACCATGATTAAGTTGGCTTCATCCCCAGGATGCAAGGCTGGTTCAACATACCCATATCAATAAACGTAATCCATTACATAAACAGAAACAGTGACAAAAACCACATGATTATCTCAATAGATGCAGAAAAGGCCTTTGACAAAATTCAGCAGCCCTTCATGCTAAAAACGCTCAGTAAACTAAGTATTGATGGAAGGAATCTCAAAATAATAAGAGCTATTTATGACAAACCCACAGCCAATATCATACTGAATGGGCAAAAACTGGAAGCATTCCCTTTGAAAACAGGCAAAAGCCAAGGATGCCCTCTCTCACCACTCCTATTCAAAATAGTGTTAGGAGTTCTGGCCAGGGCAATCAGGCAAAAGAAAGAAATAAATGGTATTCAATTAGGAAATGAGGAAGTCAAATTGTCCCTGTTTGCAGAGGACATGATTGTATATTTAGAAAACCCCATCGTCTCAGCCCCAAATCTCCTTAAGCTGATAAGCAACTTCAGCAAAGTCTCAGGATACAAAATCAATGTGCAAAAATCGTAAGCATTCCTATACATCATTAACAGACAGGGAGCCAAATCATGAGTGAACTCCCATTCACAATTGCTTCAAAGAGAATAAAATACCTAGGAATCCAACTTACAAGGGATGTGAAGGACCTCTTCAAGGAGAACTACAAACTACTGCTCAACAAAATAAAAGAGAACACAAACAAATGGAAGAATATTTCATGCTCATGGATAGGAAGAATCAATATTGTGAAAATGGCCATACTGCCCAAAGTAGTCTGTAGATTCAATGCCATCCCCATCAAGCTACCCATGACTCTTCACAGAATTGGAAAAAAACTGCTTTATAGTTCATATGGAACCAAAAAAGCCTGCATTGCCAAGACAGTCCTAAGCAAGAAGAACAAAGCTGGAGGCATCATGTTACCTGCCTTCAAACTATACTACAAGGCTACAGTAACCAAAACAGCATGGTACTGGTACCAAAACAGATATATAGATCAATGGAACAGAACAGAGGCCTCAGAAATAACACCACACATCTACAACCATCTGATATTTGACAGAACTGACAAAAACAAGCAATGGGGAAAGGATTCCCTATTTAATAAATGGTGCTGAGAAAACTGGCTAGCCATATGTAGAAAGCTGAAACTGGATCCCTTCCTTACACCTTATACACAAATTAATTCAAGATGTTAAATGTTAGACCTAAAACCATAAAAACCTTAGAAGAAAAACCCTAGAAGAAAACCTAGGCAATATCATTCAGGACATATGCATGGGCAAGGACTTCATGACTAAAACACCAAAAGCAATGGGAACAAAAGCCAAAATAGACAAATGGGATCTAACTAAACTAAAGAGCTTCTGCACAGCAAAAGAAACTACCATCAGAGTGAACAGGCAACGTACAGATCGGGAGAAAATTTTTGCAGTCTACCCATCTGACTAGGGCTAATATCCAGAATCTACCAAGAACTCAAAGAAATTTAGAAGAAAAAAAAAAACCCATCAAAAAGTGGGCAAAGGATATGAACAGAAACTTCTCAAAAGAAGACATCTATGCATCCAACAAACATGAAAAAATGCTCATCATCACTGGTCATCAGAGAAATGAAGATCAAAACCACAATGTGATACCATCTCATGCCAGTTAGAATGGCAATCATTGAAAAGTCAGGAAACAACAGATGCTGGAGAGGATGTGGAGAATTAGGAATGCTTTTACACTGTTGGTGGGATTGTAAATTAATTCAACAATTTTGGAAGACAGTGTGGCTATTTCTGAAGGATCTAGAGCTAGAATTACTATTTGACCCAGCAATCCCATTACTGGGTATATACCAAAGGGTTATAACCCAAAGGGTTATAAATTATGCTGCTATAAAGACACATGCACATATATGTTTATTGTGGCACTATTTACAATAGCGAAGACTTGGAACCAACCCAAATGTCCATCAATGATAGACTGGATTAAGAAAATGTGACACATATACACCACGGAATACTATGCAGCCACAGAAAAGGATGAGTTCATGTCCTTTTCAGGGACATGGATGAAGCTGGAAACCATCATTCTGAGCAAACTCTCACAAGGATAGAAAACCAAACACTGCATGTTCTCACTCATAGGTGGGAATTGAACAGTGAGATCACTTGGACACAGGGTGGGGAACATCACATGCCAGGGCCTGTCGGGGAGTAGGGGACTGTGAGAGGAATAGCATTAGGAGAAATACCTAATGTAAATGATGGTTTGATGGGTGCAGCAAACCACTGTGGCACACGTATACCTATGTATCAAACCTGCATGTTGTGCACATGTACCCTAGAACTTAAAGTATAATAATAAAAAAAGAAACTAGAAAAATATGAGCAAACTAAACTCAAAGTGAGCAGAAAGAAGAAAATAATAAGGATGAGAGAGGAAACACACGAAATAAAGAATAAAAAAAATAGAGATGAATCTGTAAAACCAAAAGTTGGTTGTTTGAAAACATCAGTAAAATTGGGAAAAGTTTAGCTAGACTGACTTAAGAAAAAAAAAGACAAAACCCTCCAATTATTAAAATGAAGAAAGAAAGGAAAGGCTTATCTATAAGCCTTACTGATATATAAGGAATATTGATGTTCCAAGTAGGGGGGTATTGTGACTCTGAGTATATAGTCCCTGCCAAATCTCATATTGAATTGTCCCAATATTGGTGTGGTCTAGTGGGAGGTGATTGGATCATGGGGGCGGATTTCTTCTGCATGATACAGCACCATCCTCTGGGTGCTGTCCTCGTGATTATGAGGGAGCTGTCACCAGATCTGGTTGTTTAAAAGTGTGTAGCACCTCTCCCTGCTCCTTGCTCCTGCTCCCACTATGTAAGATGCTGGCTTTACTCTCTGACTTCTGCTGTGATGGAAAGCTCCCTGAGGCTCCCCCAGAAGCCAAGCAGATGTGAACACCATGCTTCCTGTACAGCCTCCAGACTGCAAGCCAATTAAATCTCTTTTCTTTATCAATTACCTAGTCTCAAGTATTTATAGCAATGCAAGTACAGCCTAACACACTTATTGGGATAAGAAGGATTATGTGGGAATATTATGAACAATGGCATGCCAACAAAGTAGAGAACCTCGATGAAATGGACAAATTCGTAGAAAGGTTATATTCCTATAAAACTGATACAAGAAGTAGGAAATATAAATAGACCTGTAACATGGAAAGAGAGGGAATAAGTAATTAGAAAATTCTTACAAAGAAAAACACAGGCCAAGATGACTACATGGTGAATTCTACCAAGCATGTAAAGAAGAGCTACTACTATTCCTTCACAAGCTCTTCTAAAAAACGGAAGAGGAGGAACACTTTCCAACTCATCCTATAAGGCCAATATTACCCTGATACCAATGGTAGACAAATCGCAAGAAGAGGAAACTATAAATATGTCTTATGAATACAGGTGCAGAAATCCTTAACAGAATACTAGCAAACTGCATCTAGCAACATTTAAAAAGGAATGTACACCATGAACATGTAGCATTTGTCTCAGGAATGCAAGGCTGGTTTAATATTTGAAAACCAATCACTGTATTTACACTAAATAGAATAAAGACAAAAACCTACGATCATCTCAATAAATGCAGAAAAAGCACTTAAAATCCATCACCCTGTTATGATGGAAACACTCAACAAATGAAAAATAGTAGGGAACCCACAGCTAACACTAAACAAACTAAAAATAGTCAAATAATTCATAGCTAACATTATACTTCATGGTAAACTGAATGCTTGCCCATAAGATAAAGAACAAGACAAGAATGTCCACTCCTGCCGTTTCTAATCAACATTGTAGTGTTGTTTCTATCCAGGGCAATTAGACAAGAAAAAGGAATAAATGGCATCCAGATTGGAAAGGAAGAAGTAAAACTGTTGCTATTTGCAGGTGACATGATCTTGTATATAGAAAATCTTAAGGAATACACAATAAACTTTTGGAACTAATACATTCAGCGTGGTTGTAGTTTACAAAATCAGTATACAAAAATTCACTTCTATAGAAATGCAACAATATGAAAGTGAACTAGAACAATATGAAAATGACATTTAAAAATTTAACTTATAATAACATCAAAAAGGAAAAAGTGTATGTATAAATTTGGCAAAAGGAGTATAAGACTTGCACATTAAAACTACTTAACATGTTGAAATGAAGTAAAGAAGACCTAAATAAATTGAAAGAAATGTTAGTGGATTGGAAGATACTAAGATGGCAATACTCTTCAATTATCTAGAGATCCAATGCAGTCTCTATAAAAATCTCTGCCTCTGTTTTTAAGAAATTGGCAAGTGTATCCTAAAATTCATGTGGAAATTGAACTTGTAACTGAGTAGCTTAGATTGAAAATGCATTTTGAAACCTTTTTCCCCTTCCTTTCTAATCTCAGAATATAACCATGTACTTTAAGTGTAGCCTTGTACTTTAAAACTTTTAATTTCTCACCCTTTTCCAACAGGCACTCTGTGCACAGTGCTCACTTATCTAATTATGTGCTCACTTAGAAATTTCAGAGGCTAATTTTGAAACAAAGCAGACATAGAGACACAGCTGTGGAATCCTCCCACTTAGGGGGAGTTAGGAACAATTAGTCCACTACCATTGGGCGAAGTAAAGATGATGCAGTCTGGACCTTCAGACAAGCAATTACTTAAAATAGCCAAGATATGCAAACCTGTACCCTCCTGCACCACTCCTGCATATTTTCCACACCAAGTTTTCCTTCTGAAACCCCCTACTTATCCCAAAAGGCTAATACGGTTCATCTGAGGCTTGAGCTTGGCCCTTCTCCCATCTGCTAGCATGATCAATAAAAGCTACTTTCCTTTTACCACACCTTGCTTCTCCTGCTTTGACTTCTGAGCAGTGAGCAGCCAGACTTGAGTTGGTTATAAATGGACCTAGGATAGACAGAATGATATTGAAAAAGGATAACTAAGTAGGAGGAATAACACTTCTAATTTCCAAACTTACTGCAAAGCAAAGATAATTGAGACAGTGTGGTACTGGTATAAGGATAGACATATAGATCCATGGAATAGGATTGAAAGTTTCTGTTTTCTATTTACATATATGTAAATAAACCCTTATATATCTCGTTAGTTGATTTTTGACAAAGGTACCAGTACAATTCAATAAGGAAAAAAGTCTTTTCAACAAATAGTGTTGGGACAACTGCATATCAACATGTAAAAGAATGAAGTTGAAATCCCATCTCACACCATAGGCAAAAATTAATTCAAAATTATTAGTAAACATAAATGTAAAGCTAATACTGTGAAACTTTTAGAAGAATATATAGAGTCATAAATCTTTGTGACCTTGAGCTAGACAAAGTTTTCTGGGAAATGATGGCCAAGGCACACAGAAGAAAAATCCATACAGACAGAAAGTAGCCTGGTGATTGGGGATGGGAGAGAGTAGAGGGAGTGACTGCTAATGGGCATAGGATCTTTTTTTGTGTATGTGTGAGATAGGAATGTTCTCTAGTTATATAGTGGTGATCGTTTCACAACTCTGAATAGACTAAAAGTCACTGAACTATTTATTTTTCTAAAAGGGCAAATTTTATGGTAAGTGACTTAGATTGCAAAAAGCTGTTATATAAGAAAAAGTCATATGTATGTGTTATTTCAATAAATATTTGAGTAACTCCTGATTATCAGGCATCTATGTTGCTTCCTTATTTTCCATTAATCCCATTGTGTGTGACTCACCTGGAATCTTCTGGTTTGTGATTTTCAAGCCTAAATCTACATAAGAGCCACCTGATTATCTTATTAAAAATGCAGCTCCCTATTGTCTCTACCTAGAGATTCTGCCTCAGTACATCAGAGATAAGACTTGGGAATCTATATGTATAACAAATACCTTAAGTATCTGTGATGTAACTAACCCATTTATGCCAGAAGTTGCAAATATTTTTTGTGAAAAACCAGACCTTGGCGATGACCTTGAGCTGTAGTGTGTCCAGAATTGCTTCCTTCCGGTGGGTTCTTGGTCTCGCTGACTTCAAGAATGAAGCTGTGGACCCTCGTGGTGAGTGTTACAGTTCTTAAAGATGGTGTGTCTAGAGTTTGTTCCTTCAGATGTTCAGATGTGTCCGGAGTTTCTTCCTTCCGGTGGGTTTGTGGTCTCGCTTGACTTCAGGAGTGAAGCCACAGACCTTTGCAGTGAGTGTTACAGCTCTTAAAGGTGGCACGTCTGGAGTTGTTTGTTCTTCCCGGTGGGTTTGTGGTCTTGCTGACTTCAGGGGTGAAGCCACAGACCTTTGCAATGAGTGTTACAGCTCTTAAAGGTAGTGCGGACCCAAAGAGTGAGCAGCAGCAAGATTTATTATGAAGAGCGAAAGAACAAAGCTTCCACAGTGTGGAAGGGGACCCGAGTGAGTTGCTGCTACTGGCTCGGGTGACCAGCTTTTATTCCCTTATTTGGCCCTGCCCACATCCTGCTGATCGGTCCATTTTACAGAGCACTGATCGGTTCATTTTACGGAGTGCTGATTGGTGCATTTACAAACCTTTAGCTAGACACAGAGTGCTGCTTGGTGCATTTTTACAGAGTGCTGATTGGTGTGTTTACAAACCTTTAGCTAGACAGAAAAGTTCTCCAAGTCCCCACTCAACCCAGGAAGTCCAGCTGGCTTCACCTCTTATCCCCCTTCTAAACAGGACACCCCAACTGCTGTTGGGAATTGGGCGATGACCGCTCTAGCTACTTCCTGCTGGATAGGGGCAAAGAAGGGGCCCTGCAGTTGTAACGTCCTCCAGAGGGAAACTCTTTAAGCCAGTGAAAGGGCCAGTGGGACGGTCCAGGGGTCCTCGGTATAAGTTGTTAGTTGAGCTCATTTGGGGTTCCATTTGTAAGACCATATGTAGCTTGATGGCCTCAATTCTAGAGGAAACAAATTTGACAAGGAGGTTAAAAATACAGGGCCCGAAGGCAAGTAATAGCAAGATGGCTGTCACAGGACCTAGAAAGGGGAGAAGCCATGTTGCCCAACTCCAGAGGTTGCTATAAGAGTTTGAAAAGCATTGTCTGATTTCAGAAGCCTTTTCCTGTAAATGCTGGGTGGCATCTCATACTGTCCCTGACTGGTTAGTGTAAAAACAACACTCTCCCCCTAAGAAGGTGCAGAGTCCTCCTTTCTCAGCAGTGAGGAGGTCTAGGCCGCGGTGGGTTTGGAGAGTCACTGCTGCCAGAGTCTGTTTGGGATTGTAGGGTAAGGATAGATTTTGTTGTTTCTTGCAAACTGAGAAATCCTTTAAGAGTTTGTGGTAGTAGGATAATACATGTTACACAGTTAACTTTTAGCAAACTGCTTTTGTTGAAAACCTTGTAAGTTTGGGATTTCAATTATTCTTTGCTATTAATAAGACCTCGTTCAGTCCATATTAACTTAGAATTGGTATAGATGGCTCCTTCCTGATTCTGTAAGTACTTTTAAGGTTTGGCTGGGTGCAAACAGCTCGCACATTTGAGCAGACCAATTATTAGGCAATTTTCCTGACTCTGCTTCTACAAGAGTTTCCTTATCACTTACTGAAAACCCATTGTGTCTTTTTCCCTTAATCGCCTGGGAGGAACCATCTATAGTCCTGTCCTGAAGGGAGTTCCTCCTAGGTGTGGTCAGACCTTTGTATGGTAATTAATTAAGATTTAGATCCCCTGTTAGGAAACCTGCTAGGTTAAGGATTTTTGATGGGAAGGCTATAGGTTGTCAGTGGCCTCAGTGCTTTCGGGCTATGCCCTTTTTTACACAGACAACAAGGTGGTATTGGAGTGTTACAGGGTCACAGAGAAGACCTTTAATTATGAATTACAGGTTTTAAATTTACCCTATCTGTCAAAGGAATAGGGTACACTGTTTTTTCTTTACTACTTCCATCTTTGTTTCTCTTTGACTTCTTCTTTGTCTCTCTCTGACTTCCCTTTGTCTGTCTCTTCCTCTCTGTCTTTGACTTTCTGTCCCTCTCTTTCTCTCTCTCTGACTCCCTCTTTGTCTCTTCCTCTCTCTCTTTCCTTCTGTCTTTGACTTTCTGTCTCTCTGTCTCTTCCTCTCTCTGTCTCTCTCTTTTGACTCCTTTCTGTCTGTCTCTTCCTCTCTCTCTCTCTCTCTCTCTCTGACTTTATGTCTCTTTCTGTCTTTCCTTTCTGCTGGTCTTTCCCTGCCTCTGCCAGCCACTTATGCTGCGTTCTCTCCTCTCCTTCCCCTTTTGATTGCTTCAGCAGTGTAAGACTGCCACCTCCTCCTTGGGTTTTTGCATTGCATGCAATAACTCCATGATTTCCTTGTGGTATTTAATGGGGGTTCCCCCAGAGGTTAGGAACTCCCTTTCTTTCCATATTGCAGCATGGGCATGTAGGATTAGATGAGCATACTTGCTATCTCTATACACATTTATTCTGCTTCCCTTTCCCAGTTCTAAGGCTCAGGTAAGTTCCACTAGTTCTGCTAACTGGGCACTGGTCCCCGGGGGAAGGGGCTTACTTTCAAGTACGGTTACATCACTAACTATGGCATAACCTTCCCTTTGTATCCCATTCTCCACAAATGAATTTCCATCGGTATATAGGTTAAGGTCAGGATTAGCTAAGGGGACTTCTAAGAGATCATCTTGGGCAGCATAAGTCTGGACTATAATTTGTTTGCAGTTACGCTTGATTGGTTCCCCATCCTCTGGGAGAACAGTGGCAGGGTTGAGGGCCACACATATGTGCATTTGAAGCACCAGTCCCTCAAGGAATAGCGCCTGATATCTAAGCAGGTGGTTGTCTGATAGCCATAAACTTCCTTTGGCACCTAGTATGCCATTTACATCATGAGTAGTCCAGACAGTGAGATCCTTTCCTTGTATTATTTTGATAGCCTCTGACACTAAGACGGCCACAGCCGCAACTACCTGTAAACAGTGAGGCCAGCCTTTTGCTAGTACATCAATTTCCTTACTTAGGTATGTCACTGGTTGTGGAGTTGTCCCGTGAGTCTGAGTAAGGACTCCAAGAGCTATCCCTGCTCTCTCTCTGACGTATAAAGAGAAGTTTTGTCCTGTGGAAAGGCTTAAAGCTGGAGCTTGTACTAGGGCCTGCTTTAAAGTTTTGAAGGCTGTTTATGCCTCTGGTTCCCATTCCACTAGATGGGTATTTGCCCTCTGGGTCTCCTCGATTAGAGTATAGAGAGGCCTGGCTCTCTCGCTGTATCCAGGGATCCATAGTCGGCAAAAGCCGGTGATTCCAAGGAACCCCTGCAGCTGTTTTAATGTCTTAGGATAAGGATAAGCCAGTATAGGCTGTATTCATTCCTTGATGAGGGCCCTGGTCCCTCTGGCTAACATTAGGCCTAGATATTTGACCTGCTATAGGAAAAGCTGGGCCTTCCTAGACGCCTTGTACCCTTGATTAGCTAGAAAGTTCAAGAGATCTAGAATAGCCTGCTGGCATGAGGCTTCCGAACTGGTAGCCAAAAGTAAATCGTCCACATATTGAAGGACCAGAGTGCCTGGACTTGAGAAGTGGCCTAGATCTTGGGCCAGTGCCTGACCAAACAGATGAGGGCTATCCCTAAACCCTTGGGGCAAGACCGTCCACGTAAGTTGGGATATGTGGTCTGTGGGATCCTTAAAGGCAAAGAGAAACTGGGAGTCAGAGTGAAGGGGAATACAGAAGAAGGCATCCTTGAGGTCCAGAACAGTGAACCATTCTGCTTCCTCTGGTATTTGAGAGATAACGGTATAGGGGTTGGGTACAATTGGATATAGAGGAATTACTGCCTCATTGATGAGTCTAAGATCCTACACTAGTCTCCACTGACTGTTCGGTTTCTGTACTCCTAGAGTTGGGGTGTTGCAGGGACTGTGCATTTCCCTACTAAGCCTTGAGCTTTTAAATGTTTAACAATATCCTGTAATCCTTTATGAGCTTCAGGCCTTAAGGGATATTGCCTTTGATAAGGAAAAGTGGTGGGATCTTTTAGCCTTATTTGGACTGGGCAGGCATTTTTTCCCTTCCAAATTGTCCTTCCAATGCCCAGACTTCAGGGTTGATTCCCTCCTCAAGTAGGGGACAACAAATGGGTAACTTGTTCCCCATATTCATGTAATAATACCTCCAGCTTTGGCTAATATATCCCTCCCTAATAAGGGTGTGGGACTTTCAGGCATAACAAGAAAGGCATGTGAAAAGAGCAGTCTACCAATTACAACTGAGGAGGTGGGAGAAATACCTGGTTACAGGCTGTCCTAGGATTCCTCAGATGGTAACGGACCTTGAGGACAGTTGTCCAGGATAGGAGATTAACACTGAGAAGGCTGTACCAGGGTCCAGGAGGATGTCAATTTCCTGGCCCTCAATGGTTAAACATACCTGGGGCTTAGTGAGGGTGATGACATGAGCTGGTGTTTACCCCAGGCACCCTCAGTCCTGTTGTTGGATCATCTGATTGGGGGCTTCTGGCCCAGAGAACCATTGCACTCTGGGGCAGTGCGCCTTCCAGTGATTGCCTTGGCATAGTGGACATAGACAAGGGTGTGGCTTGTTTCTCATTGGACAGTCTTTTTTATAGTGTCCTTGTAATCCACACTGATAACAAGCCATACCGGGTGATTGGCCTGCTCCATTTTCTGTCCTCTCTGAACCACCAAGGTTTGTTTGTCTGAGGGCCGTGACTAAGGCTGTGGCCTTTCTCTGATCTCGCTTTTCCTTTTGAGCCTGTTCCTCTTAGTCCCTATTATAGAACACCAAGGTTGCCAGGTTTAATAATGCCTTCAGATTTTGTTCAGGGCCCAGGGCTCGCTTTTGGAGCTTTCTCCTGATATCTGCGGCTGATTGGGTAATAAACTTACTTTTAGAATCAACTGACCCTCGAGTGAGTCAGGTGACAGGGGAGTATATTTTCTTAAGGCCTCCCATACCTGCTCGAGGAAGGCAGAAGGATTTTGTTGCTTTCCCTGAGTTATGGTAGTCATCATTAAGTATTTCATGGGTTTTTTCCTAATTCTCCTTAGTCCTTCTAGAACACAGGTCAACAGATGTTTACGACTCCAGTCCCCGTGATCTGAGTTAAGGTCCCAGTGGGGATCCATACTGGGGATGGCTTGCTGACTGGTAGGGAATTTGTCCCTTTCTTCAGCTGTCATTCTGTCATTTACTTGACTAAGATACCAGGTATCTCCAAACTCTTGGGCTGCAGCCAAAGCTGCATTCTTTTCATTAAAGGCCAGGGTTTGATCTAACAATAGCAAGACATCTCTCCAAGTGAGACTGAAGGTTTGCCCTAGACCCTGTAGGACATCTGTGTACCTATCAGGATCATCTGAAAACTTCCCCAGGTCTGCCTGCTTTAAATTAGAGCGGGAGAAGGGGACATGTACCTGGGTTGGGCCAAATTCCCCTACAGCTTGAAGGGGACATAACTGATAGCCCGGGGGTTTTTATGGTCCTTTGGAGATTTCTTTGCTTGTTTCCTTTTGGACAGGGGAGATTAGAGGAGGCTTACCATTAATAGGAAGGGGAGCTATAGGGAGGCTAGGATATGGGGGTAAGCTGGGAGGTCCTCCTGTGGGATGTAAGTTGCAAGCTTTGCATAGTTGTGGATTCTCCTTCAATGAAAAAAAAGCTTGGACATAAGGTATTTCACTCCATTTGCCTTCCCTCTTACAAAAAACGTCAGGCTGCAGGATAGTATTGTAATTTATACTTCCCTCAGGTGGCCATTTTTCCCCATCAGAGAGAACACTGGGGCCAAGCCATAGAGCAGAAAAAAATGAGCTGCCTCTTTTTCAGGATTTGCGGGTCAAATTGGTCCCAATGGCTTAGGATGCATTTCAACGGTGAGCCTGTTGATGCCTGAGTGTTTCCCATCTGAAAGACAAAACTGCCTATGGTTTTGGTTTGTTTGTTTCTCCCCCTGCCCAAGAACCTGCAATGGTCCCTGGACCCTGCTGATCAGAATAGTTGCGCTCGCCGATGAAGCAGCAGAAACACCTCTTGCCCAATAACCCACAACAGTACAGTCCCTGGACACTGCTGATTGTAATAGTTGTGCTCACCGATGCAGCAGCAGGAACACCTCTTGCCCAAGAACCCGCAACAGTCCATGGACCCTGCTGATCAGAATAGTTGCGCTCACTGACGCAGCAGTAGAAACACTAGTTTTCCTCCTAGACCCTAAGGAGGCCCAAGGAAGGTTGGATTTAGTGGCCCTTACTGACACATTCTCAAAAGCCTGTTAGAGTCCTAAGCATTCTCCTGTTAGTATTAGGACCTTACCACTGTCCTATAAAGATGTTATTCCCAAAAAAATGAAGTGGAGGGCCATACCCAGAGGAGGGAAGGGATCTCCAGAGTTGAAAGAGTGATGCCTTTTGTCCTCACTTATATGAATAGGAAAGATACCGTTTCTGAAGCTCCACATATTCTAGCTTCAAGAATACCTTTTGTTAGGCCTGCTAGTCTGAGGAGGGATCCTAAAATTCCAGATAGTCCCCCCTATGATGGGGCTTTGGGCAAAAATTATGTCTTTCTGATTGGTGAGCCTGGGTGCCTAAAGAAGGGAACAGAGTCCTGAGGTTTATACTGGAAATCATTCTTATAGGAGAAACTAGAAAAGCACCAGAGACAGGGAGTGGTTTTTAGAAGCGGGACTAGCCTTGGAGAAGAGAAGTGAGAGGAAGTTTGTCTGACAGGCATTAGGACCCAGGAGGCAAGGGTCAGTATAGATAGGTTAGATGGTCAAGTCTCACTTGGGCGACATGACTTTGAGAGTTCTGCTCATGGCCGCAGGGTCACCCAACTTGTTGGGACCCCGGAGCTGAATGGCTTTCCTCTCTGTTGACCCTCAGCTCAGCCCGGAAGTACAGGAAAAGCAGAAGCTTGTTCCAGGCAAACCAACGCTCCCAACTCCGAAGAGTCGGGGGTTGTTATAGAGCCCTTTCCCAGAAAGCCTGACACCCATGTCTTTAGTCTGGCAGCCGTGCTAGTCACTTTTAACTGGCTGACAGGTGCCTGGTATTTAGCCCCCAAATTCTAAGGAAAAATAGGACAGAATAGCAAGCAAAAGGGGTCCGATGGTACTCACTGCTTGGTGGTAGTCCCTTCGTGATTGCCAAAATGTGTCTGGAATTGATTCCTTCCAGTGGGTTCTTGGTCTTTCTGACTTCAACAATGAAGCTGCAGACTCTCATGGTGAGTGTTACAGTTCTTAAAGATGGGGTGTCCGGAGTTTGTTCCTTCAGATGTTCAGATGTGTCCAGAGTTTCTTCCTTCTAGTGGGTTTGTGGTCTTGCTTGACTTCAGGACTGAAGCCACAGATCTTCACAGTGAGTGTTACAGCTCGTAAAGGTAGTGTGGACTCAGAGTGAGCAGCAGCAAGATTTATTATGAAGAGCAAAAGAACAAACTTCCACAGTGTGGAAGGGGACCTGAGCGGGTTGCCACTGCTGGCTCAGGTGGCCAGCTTTTATTCCCTTATTTGGCCCTGTCCACATCCTGCTGATTGGTCTGTTTTACAGAGCACTGATTGGTCCATTTTTACAGAGTGCTGATTGGTGCATTTACAAACCTTTAGCTAGACAGAAAAATTCTGCAAGTCCCCACTCGACCCAGGAAGTCCAGCTGGCTTCACCTCTCAGTAGGATATAAAATAACTCCAAGCTTAGCATTCCAATAATGGAACACTAGGCATAAATGAGCTAATATGGGGGAACCACACTTAGAAATATAGTGCTCTGAGACAATGTGCTTTCAATTTTACCAGCCGTATTATTATTTCCTCATTATCTTCTTAAAGGGAGCTTTGCTGTCTGACATTGACTAATTAAAACAAAAAAAATTTTAGATAGTATATTTCCTAGCTTTGAATGGTATCACAAAGGTTAAGATTGACAGATTAGAGTATATAAAAGTCAACACAGTGAAAATAACTAAAGTATGGCAGTTGACCAGGAAAACTTGCATGAGTTTAGGAGGCAAAGGTTAATAATTAAAGCACATAGAGTGATTATTCAAATTTACAAGAAAATTATTGAGATTCCAGTAGATAAGTGCAAAAATAAATATGTAATTTTTTTTAATTCCAAGAAGTACAAATTAACCTTTGGATTGTATTTCATGCTTAGTAAAGCAGTACAATCTAAAAATGTCTAGGTCCTATAATATTGGTTAAAATTGGTGTATGTTTCCATTTGTGATAACAGTGTGAACTTAGCAGAAAGTAGCTTGGTCATATGTCTCAAAAGCCATAAAAATGATGATCTCCTTTGATCCCAATGACATCAGTCTTAAAAGTTTGTTTTAGGAACATGACTTAATAGAAACAAAAATACACATGTGTAAATGTCCAATTGGAAATTGAATAAATGTGGAATGAGTGAATTTTTTCATAAAATATTGTACAGCAATATAATAGACTATTACCCAGCATGAACTCTGAAGACACACATTATGCTGATACATAAAGGAAACAATATCTAAAAGGTATTTCTGGTTAAAAAAAATGGGTGCAAAATTCTTAATTTAAATCCTTACTTTTCAACATTTTATAATGACTATTTCCCAACATACTGGAAAGTTAAAATAATATGGTGAATATCCATATACCCATCACTTACATTCTACCATTAACATGGTGTTATACTTTATTATAACTATCTACCTTAACATTTTTCCATTTTTTCCATTAAAAGTTTAACTTTCCCCAGCTATAAAGAAATAACGTGTTGCTGTCTTGAGAGATTTTTGATTAACAGAGGGGTAACAAACTTCTGTTGAGGTTCAGAATGGTTTCTTGTAAGTTTGTGTATGGCCACCAGGTGTAGCTCTGGACCACAGCATTCAGTGATAAGCATCTGCAGGGAGGGTTTTAGGAAAGGCAACTTCTAAATGAAATCAAACTTGATTTGTTTATTGGGGTGAGGGAGAGTACAATAAATTTAACCTTCATTAAGATGTAAAGTAATTAAATAAACCTTGATATAGAATCAAAACCTGCTTCCTTGAAGGATTTCAAGGATTTGATTTAGGTTATATGTTTTCTTTATTGTTCAAAAGCTTCCACCACGTTTTCTCTTACCTGGAGTGTGACTTTCTTACTCCACAGCCTCAAGGTAATAAGTTTTGTCTTATGTAGCAAACATGTTTATGTTAGCAGCTGTTTGAAAGGTTAATTTTAGAAATATTTAAGTTAGTCATGGACATGCAAATATTCAGACTTCTTTTGTGTAACAAAAACTCATCACAACTCGAATTTTTCTTTAGTGTGATTGTTTGATTAATATCTATATCTTTTTAAACATAAACTCCACAAGGTTTGAAAATGTATGTAGAACAATTCCAGGCATTCAGTAAATATCTGTGAATGAATAAATGGAAAGAATGATTTGAAACTGGCTGAAGGCTATTTTGTAACAATTGGTAAGTCTACTCCTTAAGAATGTGCTTGTTCCATTTTTAAATTTTCTTTTAATAACAGGATCAATTTTAAATAATCTTTACAGTTTTAAAATTGCTCCTACATGAAAATATTTTTCTGGTTTTATTTGTGAAAAATAGCTATTTTTAAAGGAAAGTAGAGCCTTAAACTACTTAAAATAGATTTTTATAATCAGTTTTAAACAACAAGATCTTTTCTTTTTCTTCCCCTTTAAGGAATCCTGGGTTTGTTTCTATGCAGGATGTCATCAACTGCCAATTTGTTTCTGCCTACCAGAAAATAAAATCATAGAGGCAAAAATCCAATAATATGGCCAAGTAAACTACTGGAATAACCAGGTGAAAGAATTTTCTCCAATTTATAGTCTTTTTTTTTTTAGAGGAGATATTTAATAAGCGATATTTGAAACAGTAGGTTTTTTAAATAAAATGACGCTATTTAGAGTAAAAGGTCTTGGGAGAATTTTAATGCAAATAAAGGAGGTGTCTCAAAGAATTTAGTGTCATGCTTTTGAATATCTGACAGGATGGTGGAAAGATTCATCAAAGGAGAAGATGAACAATATTAGAGCTGTTGTTTTTAGAAGGACTGCTATTTACAGGAAAGGGAAGATTCCAGAGAAACAAGATCACAAATTTACCTAGCTCAAGAATTAAATTATTGACTTACTATTTTTATAATTGTGTTCTGCTTTTACATGTCATCTTTCAAATTATACTTATTTACAAGGAACAATCATTATATATTTAAGGGCTGAGACTTTGATGCTCTTTTCTCCCCTTCATTGCCTTGAAAGGTAAGTAATGTCTATATTGCATACCTGTTTTGTGTACCTTCTCTTTCTTCCTTTTTTTCCTCCCTCCTCTTTCCCCTCTTTTTTCTCCTTGCCCCCCATTTTTCCATTACTAGTTAAAAGTTAGTTTAAATTGCTGATATTCTGGAAACTTGAAATATTTCTTGGAAAAGTTAAGGTACCAAGCTCTTACCATTATGTTTTCATAACTGCCCCAAAATATTATGCAGATTAATGTTTTGACATTTATTTGCTTTTCCTTGAACGTCATGATTCATTTTTATCTGATATCAGCTCCATTTATGGCAAACAACTGGTATTTGCAAATTACAATTGCTATGACAAATTGCAAGTATAATTTTGATCATGATTATTGTACTTGCCTGAGTCATGGCTTGCATCATCTTCTGCCATCCGATCTATGATTCACAAAATTTTACTTCACTACATCCTTTTTAGCCCCCCACATAAGCGTCAGACATAGGAGATAAATATGTGATGAAAATGTGTTTCAGAGCAAAACCTAGATAATTTCTTTTAGGCTGCTATAAAAATTTTCAAGCTTTTTTTCTTTTTCATTAAAACAAACTTTATTCCCTACTAAATGATCACCTTCCCCCCATTTCATAATGTGTTTAAAGTCGTGCTTAAAGGTTATTTTAAAATAAATTACTAATTAATGTGCTTGACAAAATTGTTTCATTGTATTTTTGCACATTGGGAAGGGATGTGGTTTATTATAAAATGAGCACATTTAGAGTGAAAATCTGAGCCCGAGTAGCCATAGATAACTTTGATGTTACCAAGTAAACTCTCAGACCCTGATACAACGTTGATTTAAAAGCACACTTTGGCTGTCAGTTGAATCTATTACTTTCAATTCTCACCTTCTTTAAAAATTTATAGAGTCTGGAAATGTTATTTTGTTTCATAATTAAAGGCTATGTAGAATCAACTAGCACAGTGCATGAGGTGGGCCGGGTACCAGGCATTTCACCTACATTATCTAATTTAATCTTCACAACAACCCTTTAAAGTGTAACTGTTATTCCTCTTTTATATAGGAGGAAGGAAAGTGAGGCACAAGAGACTAGGTTCTTGGCAAGAATCACATTGATCATAATTGAAATTATGTGTAGAACACTGGATAGATGCTGAAGGCACTGAGAGTTATAAGTCTTTGTCCTAGAGAGTCTTAAGTATGGTTGTTGAGGCAAGGCATAGCTGTGAAAAAAAAAAAAAAAAAAAGAGAAAAGAATCACTTTCTAAGTGCCACTAATCCTAAAATGGTATCTTCCAGCAAAAGTGAATCAATCATAGGGTCAGCAAACTATCGAAGGCTCTCTATCTTAGGAGTATAAAATGAAGTGCAGCTCTACTATTTTTGTGAATCTGTTCACTGCCCTTACATTTTTGAGAGAGTTAAAATGTAGATTATTGTCCCTTATTATTTTCTTGATGTGGCATAGGATAGCTTCTGTACAGGAAATGTTCTTACCCTAGATATCAAGCCATATATTACTTAACTAATTTGGTAACTTAGAAGCTTGTTATTTTCAAGTTTACAGATCATTTTCTTGAATGACTGGTAGATTGTACACTTGTAAAGAAATACATTTTTACCTCTGTGCATGTTTAATTTTTTATCAAAATGTTCTGTTATAGGAATATTGCCTCTTTAATAGAAACAGTCTGTAATTGAAGCTAATTTTTTCAGGCTAAAGTCATTGCTAGGGACCATCTCTGTAGAGCTAGTAACTTCAATATAGAATATGAAATTGTCAGTTCTAGCTTGAGTAAGATATTCAAGTGAGCTAATTACACCAATTTGGGGGAAAACAGACACAGTAGATATGCTCGATGGTTTTTGCTTTCACTCTTTATTATCGGAGTTTGGGAGAAAGGGAGGCATTGTAATTGACAGAGGCACTGTAACATGTGGTGGGATTCAAAAGAAGGGTTACCCTCAGCGTTCCCAAACTTTGTATTTGTTATGCACTTTTGCAGAGTAGAATTTTTTTTCCCATCTTCTTTTTTTTTGAGACGGAGTCTCGCTCTGTCGCCCAGGCTGGAGTGCAGTGGCGCAATCTCGGCTCACTGCAATCTCCACCTCCCGGGTTCACGCCATTCTCCTGCCTCAGCCTCTCCGAGTAGCTGGGACTACAGGCGCCCGCCACCACGCCCGGCTAATTTGTTTTTGTATTTTTAGTAGAGACGGGGTTTCACCGTGGTCTCGATCTCCTGACCTCGTGATCCGCCCGCCTCGGCCTCCCAAAGTGCTGGGATTACAAGCGTGAGCCACCGCGCCCGGCTTGCAGAGTAGAATTTTTGCAGATCATTTGAGGGACTTACAGGATGGATATAATTTTTATCTTAAAGTTTTGGGAAATAGAAAATACATATTACAGTTACTGTATATTTCATGATTACCGTTTAAGGCTGTTGACCGTTTGTCTACATTTTCCTGCATTCTCAGAGGCATTCAGTTATCACATTTTCTAGTAAATCATGAACTTTTTTGATTACTGGCCAGATGCTGCATCATGTTTCTTATAGCTAACTTGAAGCAAGTTGTATCTTCTCTGAATTAATCTCTTGCTTAACCTATAAGTCTAATATACCTTGTTGTAGCAGTATGTATCCTTATATCCTTACTTGTAGCAAAAATAAATTTTGCATGTGTGATGGCTCCCCTGTGAAGGGTTGGTGGTACACTGATGAGTTGTTGCCTATGTTAACATAATCCTATACAGCAAGGAGTGAAGAGAGAAATGGGTGCTGAGACAAAGGGACAGCTGGCCTCTAGTAGTAAAGAAGCTGAGGCCTTTGAAGACCATAGCACCCTGGAAGTTGAAAATCAACTTCTGGGTAGAACTTTTGACAATGTAAGGATTCTGACTGAGGTGACAAAGGAATATTTGATTATGTCTGTATTGCTTTTAAAAAATTAATAAACGAATGGTATTAAGTTATTCCTTAGACTTTTTTGTTTCTTAAAGTTATATTTTGGATGCTTTTTTAATTACTAAAAGTATATATATATATAAACTTAAAAGAGTGGGAATAAGAGAAAATAAAATACCACATTTCAATCACCTAAAAATTATTTTTTCACATTTTGGTGTTTTCCTTTCCATTGTTTCTCCATGCATAGCTTTTCTTTTCTTTTTTTTTAAATACCCTGTTGTTATGATATTGTATATGTAATTCTTTTTGGTTGAGCCTATACTATAGCTATTTTTTCATATTATAAAGTCTGCGTAAGTCTTTTAAAAATGGGTTTAAAGGTATTATTTTAAGTAAATATGCCATAGGTCACTTAATTTCATGAATATTGTTTGTTTAGTTACTCTGGAAGCTAGGAGGCAATAGCAGGGTTAGGTTAGTTGGGTGATCTGGGTGTAGGAGAGGGTGGAACAGGAGTCTGGATTCCAAACTTAAGTTAATAATTAAAGTTCCCCAAATTAACAGAATTTAGAAGCAACCTAAAGATCAAGGTTAAGGACAAGATTTTTTTCTTTTTTTGGATTTTTAATTTAATTTTATTTTACTTTAAGTTCTGGGATACATGTGCTGAACGTGCAGGTTTGTTACATAGATATATATATGCTATGTTGGTTTGCTGCACCTATCAACCCGTCATCTCGGTTTTAAGCCCTGCATGCATTAGGTATTTGTCCTAATGCTCTTTCTCCCCTTTCCCCCAACCCCCCAACATGCCCTGGTGTATGATATTCCCCTCCCTGTGTCCGTGTGTTCTCATTGTTTAACTCCCACTTATGAGTGAGAATATGCGGTGTTTGGTTTTCTGTTCTTGTGTTAGTTTGCTCAGAATGATGGTTTCCAGCTTCATCCATGTCCCTGCAAAGGATGTGAACTCATCCTTTTTTATGGCTGCATAGTGTTCTATGATGTATATATGCCACATTTTCTTTATTCAGTCTATCATTGATGGGTTCCAAGTCTTTGCTATTGTAAATAGTGCTGCAATAAACATATGTGTGCATGTGTCTTTATAGTAGAATGATTTATAATTCTTTGGGTATATACCCAGTAATGGAATTGCTGGGTCTAATGGTATTTCTGGCTCTAGATCCTTGAGGAATCGCCACACTGTCTTCCACAATGGTTGAACTAATTTACACTCCCGCCAACAGTGTAAAAGCATTCTTATTTCTCTGCGTCCTTGCCAGCATCTGTTATTTCCAGACTTTTTTTTTTTTTTTTTTTTTTTGAGACGGAGTCTTGCTTGGTCGCCCAGGCTGGAGTGCAGTGGCGCAATCTCGGCTCACTGCAAGCTCCGCCTCCCGGGTTCACGCCATTCTCCTGCCTCAGCCTCTCCGAGTAGCTGGGACTACAGGCGCCCGCCACCACGCCCGGCTAATTTTTTGTATTTTTAGTAGAGACGGGGTTTCACCCTGGTCTCGATCTCCTGACCTCGTGATCTGCCCGCCTCGGCCTCCCAAAGTGCTGGGATTACAAGCGTGAGCCACCGCGCCCGGCCTATTTCCAGACTTTTTAATGATCACCATTCTAACTGGCATGAGATGGTATCTCATTGTGGTTTTGATTTGCATTTCTTTAATGACCAGTGATGATGAACTTTTTTTCATATGTTTGTTGGCTGCATAAATGTCTTCTTTTGAGAAGTGTCTGTTCATATCCTTTGTCCACTTTTTGATGGGGTTGTTTGTTTTTTTTTTCTTATAAATTTGCTTAAGTTCCTTGTAGATTCTGGATATTAGCCCTTTGTCAGAGGGATAGATTGCAAAAATTTTCTCCCATTCTGTAGGTTGCCTTTTCATTCTGATGATAGTTTCTTTTGATGAGAAGAGGCTCTTTCATTTAATTAGATCCCATTTGTCAATTATGGCTTTTGTTGCCATTGCTTTTGGTGTTTTACTCATGAAGTCTTTGCCCATGCTTATGTCCTGAATAGTATTAACTAGGTTTTCTACTAGGGTTTTTATGGTTTTAGGTTTCATGTGTAACTCTTTAATCCATCTTGAGTTAATTTTTATATAAGGTGTAAGGAAGGGGTCCAGTTTCTGTTTTCTGCATGTGGCTAGACAGTTTTTCCAGCACCATTTATTAAATAGGGAATCCTTTCCCCATTGCTTGTTTTTGTCAGGTTTGTCGAAGACCAGATGGTTGTAGATGTGTGGTGTTATTTCTGAGGCCTCTGTTCTGTTCCATTGGTCTATATATCTGTTTTGGCACCAGTACCATATTGTTTTGGTTACTGTATAGTTTGAAGTCAGGTAAGTCAGGTAGCATGATGCCTTCAGCTCTGTTCTTTTTGCTTAGGATTGTCTTGGCTATACAGGCTTTTTTTTTTGGTTCCATGTGAAATTTAAAGTAGTTTTTTTTTAATAGTTCTGTGAAGAAAGTCAATGGTAGTTTGATGGGAATAGCATTGAATCTACAAACTGCTTTGGGCAGTATAACCATTTTCATGATATTGATTCTTCCTATCCGTGAGCATGGAATTATTTTCCATTTGTTTGTGTCCTCTCTTATTTCCTTGAGCAGTGGTTTGTAGTTCTCCTTGAAGAGGCCCTTCATGTCTCTTGTAAGTTGTATTCCTAGGTATTTTATTTTCTTTGTAGCAGTTGTGAATGGGAGTTCACTCATGATTTGGCTCTCTACTTGTCTATTATTGGTGTACAGGAATGCTTTGGAACATATCCCAAAATAATAAGAGCTATTTATGACAAACTCACAGCCAATATCATACTGAATGGGCAAAAGCTGGAAGCATTCCCTTTGAAAACTGGCACCAGACAAGAATGCCCTCTCTCACCACTCCTATTCAACATAGTGGAAGTTCTGGCCAGAGCAATCAGGCAAGAGAAAGAAATAAAGAGTATTCAGATAGAAAGAGAGGAAGTCAAGTTGTCTCTGTTTGCAGATGACATGATTGTATATTTAGAAAACCCCATCGTCTCAGCCCCAGAACTCCTTAAGCTGATAAACAGGTTCAGGACAAGATTAACAAAAACTGTAATGCTCCATGCTTCAGGGACATTGACAGGGATCTGGGAAAATAACGCTCAACATCGAGAAATCAATATACTGTCAAACAACCCACAAGGCAAAGAAGAAACAACAAGAGAAATTAGGAAGTATTTTGAATTGAATGGAAATGAAGACATAAGATCTAAATTTTCAGAAAAAAGCTAAAGCAATGCTCATAGGGAAATCTACAGCTTTAAATACCTATAGTAGAAAAGAAGGAAGGTCTAAAATCAATGATCTAATTTTCCACTTTAAGAAACTAGGAAAAGAAGAGCAAATTAACCCCAAAGGAAGTAGAAGGAAGGATGTAATAAGGAGTGGAAATCAATAAAATAAAAAATAAAGCACAATATAAAAATGTGAGTGAAACCCAAGACTGATTCTTTGACAAGATCAATACAATTAATAAATTTTTAGCTAGACTGATAAAGAGAAAAAAAGTTACAAGTTACCAATATTAGAAATGAAAATAGGAACATCAGTAAAATCCTATGAAAATTAAAAGGTTTACAGGATCACATTATGAACAACTTTATGCTAGTAAATTTAAACCTAACCATTGAATACATGAAAAGCTAACATGGACAAATTCCTTGATAGACACAAATTGCCAAAACTCCCTCAGGAAGAAATAGAAAACTAGGATAGCTCTATATCAATTAAATAAATTGAGCTCATAATTCAAAGCATTTCACCAAAGAAAACTCAACACAAATAACTTCACAGAGGAATTCTATCAAACATCTAATGTCGATATAATGTCAATCCCACACAAATATCTTTCAGAAAATAGAAGAAAAAGTAACTCTTCCCAACTAATTTAGTGAGGTTGGGCACAATTATGTTAGTGCCCAAACCAGAAAAAGACATTACAAGAAAGGAAAACTACAGATCAAGATCTCTCAGGAGCATAGATTCAAAAATCTTTAACAAAGATATTAGGAAATCAATTCCAGCAATACATAAAAAGGATAATATTTCACAATCTAATGGAGGCTATCACAGGAAATCTAGGTTGGCTCAATACTTGAAAATCTATCAGTAAAATTTACCATATTAACAGACTAAGAGGGGAAAACTATATGATCATCTCAGTAGATGCAGGAAAAAAATCTTTGATCAAATTCAATGTCCATTTATGATTTCAGTTCTCAGTATGCTAGGAATAGGAAGGAACTTCTTCAATCAGATTAAGGACATTTATGAAAAACATCTTTTCTCATGGTGAAAGAATGAATACTTTGCCTCTAAAATTGGGAATAAGACTACTCTCACCACTTCCTTTTTTTTTTTTTTTTTTGGAGATGGAGTCTCGCTCTGTTGCCCAGGCTGGAGTGCAGTGGTGCAATCTTGGTTCACTCCAACCTCTGTCTCCCACATTCAAGCAATTTTCATGCCTCAGTCTCCCAAGTAGCTGGGATTACAGGCACGTGCCACCACACCCAATTAATTTTTTTATTTTTAGTAGAGATGGGGTTTTGGCCATGTTGGCCAGGCTGGTCTCGAACTCCTGACCTCAAGTGATCTGCCCGCTTCAGCCTCCCAAAGTGCTGGGATTACACGCATGAGCTACCACGCCTGGCCTACTCTCACCACTTCTATTTTACTTTACACTGGAGGTTCCAGCCAGTGAAATAAGAAAGAGATATAGAAGGTATAAATATTGGAAAAGAAGAAATAATGTAGTCTTTAATTAGAGACGACATAATTGTCTGTGTAGAAAATCTGATGGCATCTACAAAAAAGGCTATTAGAATAATAAGTGAGTTTATTAAGGTTACAGGATCCAAGGTCAGCACATAAAAATCAATGGTATTTCTATATACTATCAACAATAGGAAATTCAAATTAAGCAAACAATACTAATAATAGCATCCAAAAATGTACAATACTTAGAATAAACTTAAAATACATGTAGAACCTGTATACTGAAAACTACGCAACATCGAGTAATTTTTTTTAAAAGACCTAAATAATAACAGTCATGTATTTAAAGACTCAGTATTCTTAAGATGTCCATTGTCTTCAAATTGATTTTAATTATATTAAAATTGCAAGATATATTTTTGCAGAAATTGATAATCTGAGTCTAAAATTTACATGGAGAAGCAAAGGATTAACAATAGCCAAAATAATTTTGAAAGAAAAGATAAAAGTTGGAGGACTTACCTGATTTCAAGACTTACTGTAAATTTATAGTAATCAAGACTGTGGTATTAGCATTAGGATAGAAACATGTAGATCAGCAGAAGAGAGTAAAGCGTCTAGATTCACACATTTTGGTCAGTTGCCTTTTCTTCTTGTTTGTTAAGAGAAAGGGTCTTGCTATATTGCTGAGGCTGGCCTTGAACTCTTGGGCTCAGGCAATCCTCCCACTTCAGCTTCTGCCTCCCAAGTAGCTGGGACTATAGGTGCTGGCCACCACACCCAGCTTAGTCAATTGTCTTTTGATAAAAATGCCCATATAACCCTATCAGGAAAGGCAGTCTTTTCAAAAAATGGTGCTGCACACTTGAATGTCATTTGGGAAAAAAATGAACCTTAGCGATTATCTCTTACCATACACCAAAATTAACTTTAAAGGAATGATAGACTTAAATGTGAACATAAAAACTCTAGAACTTCTGGTGGACAAGATTTAAAAATGTCTTTGTGACCTTGGGATAGGCAAATATTTCTTAGAACACAAAAAGCATGAACCATTAAAAAATTGATAAAATAAACTTTATTACTTTAAAAACATCTGTCCTTCAAAAGACAGTGTTACGAAAATGAAAGGGCATACACTCCATAGACTAGCAGAAAATATTCACAGTACATCTACTTGACAAACAACTCATACTCAAAATATACAAAGAATAGGAGGGTGGAGCCAAGATGGCCGAATAGGAACAGCTCCGGTCTCCAGCTCCCAGCCCCAGCGACACAGAAGACGGATGATTTCTGCATTTCTGCTTGAGGTACCGGTTTCATCTCACTAGGGAGTGCCTAACAGTGGGTGCAGGACAGTCGGTGAAGCGCACTGTGCGCGAGCCGAAGCAGGGCGAGGCATTACCTCACTCGGGAAGCGCAAGGGGTCAGGGAGTTCCCTTTCCTAGTCAAAGAAAGGGGAAACAGACGGCACCTGGAATATCGGGTCAGTCCCACCCCAATACTGCGCTTTTCCAACGGGCCTGGAAAACGGCACACTAGGAGATTGTGTCCCGCACCTGGCTCGGAGGGTCCTGTGCCCATGGAGTCTCGCTGATTGCTAGCACAGCAGTCTGAGATCAAGCTGCAAGGCGGCAGCGAGGCTGGGGGAGGGGCGCCCGCCATTGCCCAGGCTTGCTTAGGTAAACAAAGCAGCCAGGAAGCTCGAACTGGGTGGAGCCCACCACAGCTCAAGGAGGCCTGCCTGCCTCTATAGGCTCCACCTCTGGGGGCAGGGCACAGACAAACGAAAACTCAGCAAGAACCTCCACAGACTTAAAGGTCCCTGTCTGACTGACAGCTTTGAAGAGAGTAGTGGTTCTCCCAGCACGCAGCTGGAGATCTGAGAACGGACAGACTGCCTCCTAAAGTGGGTCCCTCACCCCTGAGCAGCCTAACTGGGAGGCACCCCCCCAGTAGGGACAGACTGACACCTCATTCAACCGGGTACTCCTCTGAGACAAAACTTTCAGACGAACTATCAGCTGAATTTGTGGTCTCACGAAAATCCGCTGTTCTGCAGCCACCGCTGCTGACACCCAGCCAAACAGGGTCTGGAGTGGACCTCTAGTAAACTCCAACAGACCTGCAGCTGAGGGTCCTGTCTGGTAGAAGGAAAACTAACAAACAGAAAGGACATCCACACCAAAAACCCATCTGTACATCTCCATCATCAAAGACCAAAAGTAGATAAAACCACAAAGATGGGGAAAAAACAGAACAAAAAAACTGGAAACTCTAAAAAACAGAGCACCTCTCCTCCTCCAAAGGAACGCAGTTCCTCACCAGCAATGGAACAAAGCTGGATGGAGGATGACTTTGATGAGTTGAGAGAAGAAGGCTTCAGACGATCAAACTACTCTGAGCTACGAGAGGAAATTCAAAACAATAGCAAAGAGTTAAAAACTTTGAAAAAATATTAGAAGAATGGATAACTAGAATAACCAATGGAGAGAAGGGCTTAAAGGAGCTGATGGAGCTGAAAGCCAAGTTTCGAGAACTACGCGAAGATTGCAGAAGCCTCAGTAGCAGATGCGATCAACTGGAAGAAAGGGTATCGCAGATGGAAGATGAAATGAATGAAATGAAGAGAGAAGGGAAGTTTAGAGAAAAAGAATAAAAAGAAATGAACAAAGCCTCCAAGAAATTTGGGACTATGTGAAAAGACCAAACCTACGTCTGATTGGTGTACCTGAAAATGATGGGGAGAATGGAACCAAGTTGGAAAACACTCTGCAAGATATTATCCAGGAGAACTTCCCCAATCTAGCAAGGCAGGCCAGCATTCAGATTCAGGAAATACAGAGAACGCCACAAAGATACTCCTCGAGAAGGGCAACTCCAAGACACATAATTGTCAGATTCACCAAAGTTGAAATGAAGGAAAAAATGTTAAGGGCAGCCAGAGAGAAAGGTCGGGTTACCCACAAAGGGAAGCCCATCAGACTAACAGCTGATCTCTCAGCAGAAACTCTACAAGCCAGAAGAGAGTGGGGGCCGATATTCAACATTCTTAAAGAAAAGAATTTTCAACCCAGAATTTGCTATCCCGCCAAACTAAGCTTCATAAGTGAAGGAGAAATAAAATACTTTACAGACAAGCAAACGCTGAGTGATTTTGTCACCACCAGGCCTGCCCTAAAAGAGCTCCTGAAGGAAGCACTAAACATGGAAAGGAACAACCGGTACCAGCCACTGCAAAAACATGCCAAATTGTAAAGACCATCGAGGCTAGGAAGAAACAATAGCAACTAACGAGCAAAATAACCAACTAACATCATAATGACAGGATCAGATTCACACATAACAATATTAACGTTAAATGTAAATGGGCTAAATGCTCCAATCAAAAGACACAGACTGGCAAACTGGATAAGGAGTCAGGACCCATCAGTGTGCTGTATTCAGGAAACCCATCTCACGTGCAGAGACACACATAGACTCAAAATAAAGGGATGGAGGAAGATCTATCAAGCAACTGGAAAACAAAAAAAGGCAGGGGTTGCAATCCTAGTCTCTGATAAAATAGACTTTAAACCAACAAAGATCA